>NC_057801.1:326459035-326812727 GCF_018294505.1 Triticum aestivum | reverse complement strand
CGGTACACACCCATCCTACCTCTCGATGCTAGGAATCACCCTAGTCATCGTCCAAGAAAAACTTTTGAGACGGGGAGATCACAATCTCGAATAGCATGGGATCAAATTTATATACGCGCGCTCTAAGGGGTGCCCCCCTCTCGGTCCCAACCGGAAACACCCATGCCCCCTGACCGGATGACTGGCTTTAATCCAGGGCCATGGAACCATCATCACGGCCTCTCCTCTTTGGTGTGTACCATGAAAGTGGTTTGCAACTTACTAAACCATATTCCTTGCGGAAAACATGTGGTAGTACAAGGAAGGAAATGATAGGTACTGGACCGATATGGTTTGACACTGAAGTCACATAGTCTGGCGTAAGACTGGCATGCTACAACACTGCCATCGTACCCTTCCTCATGCCAACACATGGCCATTCATATTCACATTCATCCACGTATGGATCATTGAACTCACTCACCTTATTATCACATAAAATAACATTCATCGGTATGCTTACCAACATGCCATGAAACTAACTAAATGCAAAACATGCCGAGACACTCATCATATCAAAAGTTCAAACATGCTTGCCTGGTTCAGAGTAGTCGGAGCCTAGCTCGGTGAAGTTCGCGGCTCCGTCACCTCCTTCGGTATCTACGGTTTAAAGAAAATATATGCGCTAACGTAAATACCAAGGAGAGCACAGAAGATAAACCAAATATTTTTCAAATAAATCTGATAAAAAACTAGACAAAATTTTAAAGAGAACAGAAAAAGAATCAATCAAAAATACTTTTCTGATTAAAAGTTATAAGGGTTTTTGTCCAGGGACTTATCTATAATGAAACAGAAGATTTCCAGGGGCTACTTTATAAAAACAAAAAACGCTTCGGTAGCGACTACGCCAGCCCGAAGAGAAAACGCATTTGGCAGTAGGTGTTTTTAGATAACGCTTCGTTTAGAAAGGACAGAGAGGCTGACAGCGGGTCCCACTTGTCATGTTTAAATTTTCAAATTGGAGGGACGAGGCTCGTCGGCGCCCGAGAGCTGCTGTGGTCGCCGGCGGCGATCCACGGCGAGGCATGGGGATCAGAGGTTACCAATGTGCTCACCGTGTCCTTCCGCAACGGTGGGTGGTGGTGTTGGTCGCCGGTGAGCACCACGTCGACAGCGGTCTCAACTCCGGCGGACGGTGGTTCGGGCGTGGATGGAGCTCGTCAGAGAGGGCTGCAAAGATTAAATTGAGGTGGGGGTTAGACTACTGGGTGCAAGAGAGGGCTACAGATGAGGTTTGGGCACCGGAGGTGGCCTCACCGAAGTGAATCGAGCTGGAGGCCGAGGCGGATCGGGGCGGCCGGAGCTGGGGAAGGAGACCTCCTCGAGGTCCCCCTAGTGGCCTGGCGGGGCTTTGGTGAGGAGTGGTGATGCTGCGTGCACGAGGGTGAGCTCGGGGCCCTTTTTATAGGCGGCCCGAGGCGGTTGCCGTGAACGGAGATTTCCGGCGAGCGATTACGGTGGCGCAGTGCTCGGTCGGGGTGGTTAGGGAGTCGAGCGTCATCATGAAGGTTCAATGGGTCCGTTTTAGTGCTAAACTGGCCGGGGTTTGGGTGTTTGGGTCGAGCTCGACGGAACGGGGTGGCGCGGGCCCGTCGGCGGCAGAGAGCGCGCTCCGTGTGTGCTGCGCCACGGCGACGGTGCCGCATGCGTGCGCTGGCACGGAGAAGGCCACGCCGAGCCACCAGAGGATTTGGGCGGTGCCGAACGGCGTTGCGCCGCCGTTCTCCTCCCTGTCGGCCGTTACGGGGAGCCGGCCGCCGCAAGACACGCCGGCGCAGGTGGGCCAGGGCGCCACCGACGCCAGGGTCGCGCCAAGTGCGCGTGTGAAGCTTCGGACAAGCAAGCGAGGCCGCGAGCAACGTGCCAAGTGCACTGTGGCCGCGTGACTGAAGCTGTCGAAACTGAAAACTGAATTTCTGAAAGTGTAAGGAAAACAGTGCATGCAAGGTGTTCGACAGAATGATCCAGGCACGTAGGGATTTTTGCTTGAGCTGATTTTTGGTGGAGTGGCTTCTCATTGCTCAAATAGGCTGCGTGAATTTTGGTGGAATTTTTGGAGGAGTGTAGATATGAATTTCACCAAATTTGGCAAATCTGGTCCAAACTTGCAGAGACTGAATTTTGAAAATTTTGAAAAGAGGAGGAGTGGATCAAGATGGTTCTGGGTTATGGATGCTAAGGACAATCCAGGAGAATTGGTTTGAGGTCAAAACTCAAATGCAATAGGGCACTTGCTTTGAAAATCTCTCAGGCTCCAAATAATTTTCAGAATTGAATTGAGGGGAAAAATAATTAGAATAAAAATCCAAAACCAGTTTGGATTAGTTGGGACAGAGAATTTAGGTTGATCACAAGTTGTAGGGGAGGTTTTGGAGGGGTTTTACCACATGGGCAAAAATGCCAAGTCATGGTGGTTCCAAGATATGAAAATCCCAAATTTTCATAGAGCTTCACTTTTAAAAAAAATCTCTCCTCAAAACCACAAAGTTTTTGATAAAAACCAAATAAAATTTTTGGAGTGTCACACCGGGTGAGAGAAAGGTGGTGTGTGTGTGTGTGTGTGTGTGAGAGAGAGAGGTTGAGCTTGTCCAGAGAGCAAAATGGGGGATTTTTCACCTCAATCATTGAGCTATGGAGGAGTGGGAGGTACTGGAGATAGGTGAGGGTTAGGAGAAGCCCTGGTAAAAAGTTGAGCTCATGGAGAATAGTTGAAGAGGTCAAAATAGGTACTTTTGGAATTGGCCAGATTGGGCAAGAAAATGGACTCTCCATGACTTTAGAATTAACAGGATGAAATAGCCCATGAAATTAAGGTTGATCACCAGTTTTGAGTCCACTTGAAGAAAGTTGACAATGTAACTTTGGTAAACCCTAGAAATCAACAGAAACAGATTTTCCAAGATTTAGTCATGCAAATATTTTCTCCTTGATGCACCACTTGGTGTAGTGTCATCATTTGAGGATTTGAGCATGTCCACAAAATTTGGGGTGAAAATGAGAAAGTTGGTAATGTAGAGTTGTTCAAATTTAGATCTGGACAAAGAGGGTTTTGGGGTACTTTGATCAAGTTATACTGTCCTACAACTTGTGAAATTTGATCTAGATGAATAATTAGACCATTCTAGAATGTGCACCAAATTTGAGGGTATTTGGACATGTTTGGCAATGCAAAGTTGCTCAAACTTCAAAATGGACAAAAGTAGTTTTGAGGGGATTTGATGATGTTATCCTATTCTCCAAGACATGAGACTTGGCAAGATCACCAAATAGGTCATTTGTGTCATGCTAGAAGTTTCTTGGAATTTATAGAGAGAATTTCCTTTGAAAATATTTCAAAAGCTTGAAATATCCAGAAAGGGTTTTTGAGGGATTTGACCAATATTTTGAACATGACCATGTGTTGAAACTCATATATATGGACACTATATGTCCACTGAGCTTGCTTAAATTTTATCAAATATTTTTTAAACAGTAAAATAATTTTAACCTATTAAAGACCATTTCTGGCCTAAAGAAAAAACCTTTAAAATAAATGGTAAAATTACTTTTAAAATTATATTTTTCTGGTTTTTGGGAGTCCTATATCTAATAGGATTCAAATATAATTTTTGAAATATTTTTCCCACCCTTAATTAAGTACTTGTAGTTCAAGTCTCAATTCAGGGGTTTTTGAAAAAACTATTGTAGAAATTACTTTTTGGCCAAAATATTTTTGTAAGAAAATACTATTCTATCCTATACACATGGCATGATCATTGGGCAAAGTTTTGGATCAAGGAGAAGGAGTATAAGAGTTGGAGGATTTATTTGATTTTTGGAGCACTTGCAACCAACACACAAAAATCAAATCAAGCAAGGACGAAGACTCCCTAAAGTTTTTGTCAAACCATATTTTATCATGATTTATTAGCTTAAGTGTAGTGTCATGAAAATCAGGGAGTTATAGACCTACCCCCCTTACAGGAATCTCGTCCCTGAGATTCCCGAACTAGGCGCATAAAGGAGTATGGAAACTTGGGTTTGGGGTAGTCTTCACGTCCTCATACTGCTTCTGCTGCCGAGTGGTACTCCATTGAACCTTGAAGTACTTGATGGTGTGGCTTCGTGTATAATGTTCCATGTGATCTAGGTTGCTAATGGGTTTCTCACATTGGCCAGGTTGGGCTGGAGGTCGGTGGCTCGGTGATCGATGTCCTTGTAGAGATCGGACAAGTTAGGAAGTTGAAAACACTTCGGAGTTGTGTCACATGGAAAATGTTGTGCACTTTAGATAACTCAGGTGGTAACCCTAGTTGGTAACCGTCTTCTCTTCGTCTTGTAGCGATCTTGAAGGGGGTCGATAATCTTGGTGTGACCATCCCTTTGACATGGAAATGCTTGGTTATTTTGAGATGAGTGGCTCACAGATACACATGGTCTTCGACGCGAAAGTTTACTTGATGACGGTGGTAGGTATAGTTCTTCCTACTTGACGTGGCAGTGTTCAAATGCTCCCTAACTAGCTGAACGACTCTTATTCTGTCTTCGGGTAGACGAGTAGGTCACCAAGTAATGATGACACCCAACTTGTCCAAGTACTCCATGAAGACTTGTTCATGGGGTACATAAAGTAGGCTGGGGCATTGGTGGTGGTCACGGTTGAGTGTTGGCCAAGGTCTCCTGGATCTAGGCCCAAGGTCATGATCCTTACCATTGTGGCTTGGTAGGGCTTAAGGGTTTTCAAGGATCCTAGGGTGTGAGTGTACGTTTATCATCTATCCTTGAGCACAGTTTCTGAGATGCCAATTGTTCTATCTAGTGCTCTAAACAAATCACTTTATACCACCGGAAGCATCATCTCATATAGGTCAACTCCAATCATCACCCATGTTATTCATGTCCTCAGGACTTCCAAGAGGAGGTCTAACAAAATCAAAAATGTCTGCAATTCCCAAACTCATATCTATGCGAAAATCCATGGGTAGAACATACAAGCTGTTAAGCTTGAATTAAACACCACAATCCAAGTGTTCATCCTATTCTTCCAAGGTCTAAGATAGTGCATTTCTATCCTACGGAAACACGTCGTATGCCACTCCAAGATCTTGTTTCCTTCCTATGAATCAACTCCAACAGCCCATTAACTTCCATCAATCACTACATAATCCATTAATTCTACAAATCCAATGTCTATGGTGTTCCACACGATCTTCTAATGTCCTATAATCCCCAAGTACTTGAAAGGGTTGTCCTCAGTATAGTTGGTCCACTAATTCCCATTATCATGGTCAAGTAAACTCCAAGGTCAAGCTTATATAGATCCCTATATCAACTCTGACAATTAATCCAATCTCCTAGTTTATCATCCACCGAGAAACATGGTATCATGATTGAGATCATCAGTCTAAATCTAGTTTACTCCAAACCATGTAGACTTACTTAGCATCTATACTCCACTAGGATCACCTATTTAAATCCAAATCTCGTGTCCAACAAGAATTCCTACATTTTCCCCCAAGTCATTATCGTAATGTCAACTCTCCTATATCAATATCCCTGGCTAAGTCAAATCTTATACTTCAGGGAATTTCAGCTTGTGATCATAATTATCCTACTAAATCCAATTTACTCACGGGCAATAAAAGTTATGCTACTTGAGGGAGTCCTGGATTAGGGGGTGTCCGAATGGCCGGACTATGACCTTCGGCCGGACTCCCGGACTATGAAGATACAAGATTGAAGACTCCATCTCGTGTCCGGATGGGACTTTCCTTGGCGTGGAAGGCAAGCTTGGTGATACGATATGAAGATCTCCTCCCATTGTAACCGACTCTGTGTAACCCTAGCCCTCTCCGGGTGTCTATATAAACCGGAGAGTTTTAGTCCGTAGGACGAACAACAATCATACCATACGCTAGCTTCTAGGGTTTAGCCTCTCTGATCTCGTGGTAGATCCACTCTTGTACTACCCATATCATCAATATTAATCAAGCAGGAGTAGGGTTTTACCTCCATCGAGAGGGCCTGAACCTGGGTAAAAACATCGTGTCCCTTGTCTCCTATTACCATCCGCCTAGACGCACAGTTCGGGACCCCCTTCCTGAGATCCGCCGGTTTTGACACTGACATTGGTGCTTTCATTGAGAGTTCCTCTGTGTCGTCACCTTTAGGCCCGATGGTTTCTTCGATCATCAATCACGACGCGGTCCAGGGTGAGACTTTCCTCCCTGGACAGATCTTCGTATTCGGCGGCTTCGCACTGCGGGCCAACTCGCTTGGCCATTTGGAGCAGATCGAAAGCTACGCCCCTGGCCATCAGGTCAGATTTGGAAGCTTAAACTACACGGCTGACATCCGCGGGGACTTGATCTTCGACAGATTCGAGCCACAATCGAGCGTGCCGCACTGTCTCGATGGGCATGATCTAGCTCTACCACCGGACAGCGCCCAGAGCGCCGCTCAGGTGTCCGCTCCGACCATTAGCCTGGAGCCGACTGCGCTAACCAGGGACGGACAGTTAGACGCCGCCCCAGGAGCCGCATTCTCTACGGCGATAGAGCCAAATACCAGCCTAGTCCTTTGCAAGGCCCATGACTCCAAGGTGCCGGACTCCGTTCCGGACTCCGAATCTTCCGCACCCCTTCTGATCGAACCCGATTGGGCTTCGATAATGGAATTCACCGCCGCGGACGTCTTTCAGCACTCCTTTGGCGATATCCTGAATTCACTAAAGTCTCTCTCTTTGTCAGGAGAGCCTTGGCAGGATTACTGTCAGCATGGTTGGGATGTGGACAATGAAGAAATTCGAGGCCCACCCACCACCCACCTCGTAGCCACTATTGACGGTTTAACCGACATGCTCGACTTTGACTCCGAAGACATCGACGGTATGGATGCCGATAAAGGAGACGACCAAGAACCAGCACCTATAGGGAACTGGAAAGCCACCTCCTGATATAACATATACATGGTGGACATGCCCAAAGCAGGGGATGGCGAGGAAAAAACGGAGGATGACCCCTCCAAGAAGCAACCCAAGCGCCGACGTCAGCGGCGCCGCTCTAAGTCCCGCCAAAGCAAAAATGGTGATTCCGGCATCGGAGATAACAACACGCCGGACAGTGCCGAAGATAACCCCCTCCAGTAGGATCCAGTGCAGGAGGACGAAGGAGCCAGCCCTCATGAGAGAGCGGCCGACAGAGAGGTTGAGGACGACAACTATATGCCTCCCTCCGAAGATGAGGCAAGCCTCGACGACGACGAATTTGTCGTGCTAGAGGATCCCGTCGAACAAGAGCGTTTCAAACGTAGGCTTATGGCCACGGCAAGCAGCCTCAAGAAAAAACAGCAGCAGCTTAGAGCTGACCAAGACTTGCTAGCCGACAGATGGACCGAAGTCCTGGCAGCCGAAGAGTATAAACTCGAACGCCCCACCAAGAGCTACCCAAAGCGCAGGCTGCTACCCCAACTTGAGGAGGAAGTAACTAAACCTACATCACCAGCATACGATGCGCCCGATCGGCCACCCCGTGGCCACGATAGAGAGGCCTTCAGGCCCTCGACCCAAGCCTCACCCCGGCACCGCTCAAAACATACCAGAGTACGGGGAGATGCAACAGACCTGCGAGACATATTGGAGAATAAGGCAAGACAAACAAGATAGATCTACGGATCGCATGGGCGCCACGCTTCATGTGACGCTAGCCGTCATGCCGGACATGATAAGTACGGCCAGGCCGAATACAACAGACCAAGCTCATCCGAGCTGCGTCGTGATATAGCCCAGTACAGGGGCGGCGCACACCCACTATGCTTCACAGACGAAGTAATGGATCATCAAATCCCCGAGGGCTTTAAACCTGTAAACAGTGAATCATACGATGGCACAACAGATCCTGCGGTATGGATCGAGGATTACCTCCTTTATATCCACATGGCCCGTGCTGATGATCTACACGCCATCAAATACCTCCCGCTCAAGCTTAAAGGACCATCTCGACATTGGCTTAACAGCCTGCTAGCAGAGTCAATTAGTTCTTGGGAGGAGCTGGAATCTGCATTCCTTGACAACTTCCAGGGCACTTATGTGCGACCACCAGACGCCGATGACCTAAGCCACATAATCTAGCAACCAGAGGAATCGGCCAGACAATTCTGGACACGGTTCCTAACCAAGAAAAATCAAAAAGTCGACTATCCGGATGCCGAGGCCCTTGCAGCCTTCAGGCACAACATCCAAGACGAATGGCTTGCCCGACACCTAGGACAGGAGAAGCCAAAATCTATGGCAGCCCTCATGACACTCATGACCCGCTCTTGCGCAGGAGAAGACAACTGGCTAGCTCGTAGCAATAACATAACCAAGAGCCCTGGCAATTCGGATACCAAGGACAACAATGGCAGGTCATGTCGCAACAAGCATAAGCGCCGCATTAACGGCGACAATACTGAAGATACGACAGTCAATGCCGGATTCAGAGGCTCTAAACCCGGTGAGTGGAAGAAGCCATTCAAAAGAAACCCTCCGGGCCCATCTAGCTTAGACCGGATACTCGATCGCTCGTGCCAGATACACGGCACCCCCGAACAGCCAGCCAACCACACCAACAGGGATTGTTGGGTGTTCAAGCAGGCAGGCAAGTTAACTGCTGAAACCAGAGACAAGGGGCTGCATAGCGATGACGAGGAGGAGCCCCGGCCGCCGAACAACAGAGGACAGAAGGGATTCCCCCCGCAAGTTTGGACGGTGAACATGATATACGCAACCCACATCCCCAAAAGGGAGCGGAAGCTTGCTCTCAAGGACGTCTATGCGTTGGAGCCAGTTGCCCCAAAGTTCAACCCGTGGTCCTCCTGCCCGATCACTTTTGATCGAAGGGACCACCCACTAGCATCCATCACGGCGGATTCGCCGCATTGGTCCTAGACCCAATTATCGATGGATTTCACCTCACCAGAGTCCTAATGGACGGCGGCAGCAGCCTGAACCTGCTTTATCAGGATACAGTGCGAAAAATGGGCATCGATCCCTCAAGGATTAAACCCACAAAGACAACCTTCAAAGGCGTCATACCAGGTGTAGAAGCCAGCTATACAGGCTCGGTTACACTCGAAGTGGTCTTCGGATCCCCGGATAATTTCCGAAGTGAAGAGTTAATCTTCGACATAGTCCCATTCCGTAGTGGCTATCACGCCCTGCTCGGACGAACCACATTTGCAAAATTCAACACGGTGCCGCACTACGCATATCTCAAGCTCAAGATGCCAGGACCTCGTGGAGTCATCACGGTAAATGGAAACACCGAACGCTCTCTCCGAACAGAGGAGCACACGGCAGCCCTGGTGGCAGAAGTACAGAGTAGCCTCTCAAGGCAATTCTCCAATCCAGGTGTCAAATGTCGAGACAACGTCAAGCGAGCCTGAAGTAACCTACAACAAATCCGGCTGGCACGTTCCGAGCAAGCATAGCAGTGCGGCCCCAACCCCAGCCCTCGCCAAATGGTGATATCGGTACCACGCGTACATACTTATGCCTTAGAGATACCATGGGCATAAGGGGAGGGGCACAACTACGGCACGCCCAGAATGTGGCTCATCCGCACTAAGGGGCTCCTTATTCCAACGTTTCCTTCTTACACACTTTCAGGACCCAACTATTCGGAAGGCTTGTCCGGCAATACACTCGCCGAACACACGATGCAACAGCCAGGGAGAGAACAAGCTATGTCAAATGCCTAGGTGGTCTCTATAACGAGCTAAATACCTGTTTTACTTAAAGTCTCGCAGCTTGCCCCTAGAGGGGGACATGTCAAATAATCCCATCTCTTGCTTATCACACTATTTGTATCGTTCTGCTTTCATAGCAGCCCTTTTTAATAAACAATACATAACTCTTATCTATTATTGTATTCATCTATTTTTATACAAATATGTTCAGTCATGACATTATGCAACCGTACACTTTGGTACGACCAATACACCAGGGGCTTAAGCACCCCATAACATGGTGTGAGAAGACCGAACACTCTCATGAGTGCGGCACCCCGAACTTATAGCACTATATGCATCGGCTCTGAATCATGTCTTGGGTCAATAGTTGGGTTTGCCCGGCTCCCATGTTTTGGTACCTTACGTTCCGCAATGTTGGCTAAGGTAGCACTGGGAGAACTACCATGATTGTGCCCCAGTTGAGCTGGGTTAACAACTCAGTAGAGAAAGCTAAAACTGACTGTCAGGATAGTGCGAGAGACCGATCGCTGTTCACGAGGTTTTTTGAGTCCTTAAAGACTTATGCCGCTTAGAGCAAGGAACCGGACTTATCCGGCCTAGGCGTGGATAGTGCCCCGAACTCGTTCTTCTGAATACTAGGGGCTTCGCCGAAATTTAAAATTATAGAATTCTATGGCTAAGTGAGAGTGATAAAGCATTATAAGTCCGATGGCCTGGTTCGTTGTGCTGAGCGCCTCCCTAGATGGACCCAAGAATGGGAACAAGAGCGCTCAAGTTTATCCCGAACACCCCAGCACTCGTGGCATGGGGGTCGAAGCCGACGACTTGCATCTCTCAGATTTGATAAACGGCCGCACAGAAGGTAATATTTTAAATTAACAAGCGTTGCTTAACACACATGAACAAAGTTTTCAGCATACAGGATAACAAACGCGAGTCTACTCAAAAATTACATCTTTGGAGCATTCGTCCGCTATACGGCGAGCACCCTTCAGGACGCCTTTATAATACATCTCGGGCGTGCGATACTCCTTGCCCGGCGGTGGCGCATCCGTCAAAAGCTTCTCAGCGTCCAGCTTGCCCCAGTGCACTTTAGCACGGGCAAGGGCCCGACGGGCACCTTCGATATAGATGGAGCACTTGATGACCTCAATCCACGGACACGCGTCCACCAGCCGTCGCACCAGACCGAAGTAGCTCCCAGGCATGGCTTCTCCAGGCCACAGCCGAGCTATGAGGCCCTTCATGGCCTATTCGGCCACCTTGTGGAGCTCGACCAGCTGCTTCAGCTGGTCGCTCAGGGGCACCGGATGTTCGGCCTTAGCATACTGAGACCAGAACACCTTTTCCGTCGAGCTCCCCTCTTCGGCTTGGTAGTATGCGGTGGCATCAGACACACTACGGGGCAGATCGGCGAACACTCCTGGAGAGCTCCGGATTCGGGTAAGTAGCAGATAATTAACTTTTATATTCTTGCTTTGAATAAACAATGCCTTACCTGCCGCTAGCTTCTTCATCGCCTCGATCTCCTGGAGGGCCTTCTGGGCTTCGGCCTTAGCGGTCTTGGCACTCTCAAGAGCCAAGGCGAGCTCGGACTCTCGAGTCTTCGAGTCACGCTCCAAACCCTTGTGTTTTTCCACGAGAGCCTGGAGCTCTTGCCGCACCTCCGCCACCCGTGCCTCCTGCTTCTCTCGCTCGGTGCGCTCCAAGGCCGCACTGTTTTCGGCCTTGGAGACCACCTCCTTTAGGGTCGCCACGTCGGTTGTGGCCCCTGCAACATTTACGTTGGTCCGGTCATTATTTGCAACCAAGTATTTCTATATACATTTACATGC
This sequence comes from Triticum aestivum, assembly GCF_018294505.1. Classification (NCBI taxonomy): domain Eukaryota; kingdom Viridiplantae; phylum Streptophyta; class Magnoliopsida; order Poales; family Poaceae; genus Triticum; species Triticum aestivum. Next base: position 326,801,142 of record NC_057801.1, on the reverse strand, counting down.
GGTATTACATACCTTCCTTGTCCTCGAGCTGCTTCTTGGCATGTCCGAGCTCGTTCTTGGACCGCTCGAGGTTCTCCTTCAAGGAATTGACCTCCGCAGTAAGTGCGGCAGAGGTCAGCAGCGCAGCCTGCAATCCCATATTACATATTTTTATTAGACTCATGCGTATATCTTTTTAGATCCTCAGCTCGGCTTTTCTTTCCAAACAACGAACTGAGCATCAGGGGCTACTGTCTATGCGTATATCGTTGAGCTGAGCCTTGGGCGGACTGCATGATCAAATACAGTGTCAGCAAATGCCAAATAATGCAGGGGCATCATAAGTTATTCCGATGACCGGATGCTTACGATTTTGCCAGGGGCTTGACCCTGGATGACCATTCCTCCCCGCCGTCTTCGGCGTCGGAGGTGTAGTCCGGAAGGAGGGTTCTCCCCTTCTTGGACCCTCCGGCCTCCCCAGTTGGGCGGCTTTCCTTTTCTTCCCTTCCCCCGTTGGAAGGGGAGAGGCTTCTTCTTCTTCCTCCTCCTCGTCCTTAGAGGCGGAGGGTGCTTCGGGGACGTTGGGCGATGAATCTGACACCACCAGGCGTCGGGAACTCTTTCGAGTCCCCGTGGCCTTCTTCTTGGCCTTATTCTCCGGCACCACGTGAGGTGCCGGAACCAGCAACTTCGTCAAGCGAGCGTCTGCTAGGTCTTCGGGCAAGGGAGCCGGATAGTTGATTTGTCCGGCCTTTTTCTGCCTAGAATCAAATCTATGAAAAACAAATACCCCGTAAAGGGAAAATTAAGCTCACCATGCTGGCTTGGCGCTCGGCGCAGAAACCGCGATCCTTGGTGACGGGAGGACAGACCTCGGAGCTCTTGAATAGCACCTTCCAGGCGTCCCCATGCTTTGTGTCGAAGTGCCGGGACAGAGTCTGATGCTGGGCTGGGTCGAACTCCCACAAGCTGAAAGCCCGTCGTTAACACGGGAGAATCCGGCAGAAGAGCATGATCTGGACTACGTTCATGAGTTTAACCTTCCTGCCAATCAGGTCTGTGATGCAGGTTTGAAGTCCGGTCACTTCCGCCGAACTACCCCATGACAGACCCGTCTCTTTCGAAGATGTGAGCCGTGTGGGGATACCAGATCGGAATTCAGGGGCTGCTGCCCATTCAGGGTCACGCGGCTCGGTGACATAGAACCACCCCAATTGCTACCCTTTGATGGTCTCTATGAAGGCGCCCTTGAGCCATGTAACATTGGCTATCTTTCCCACCATGGCACCTCCGCACTCCACTTGGCGGCCGCCCACGACCTTCGGCTTTACGCTGAAGATCTTCAGCCATAGGCCAAAGTGAGGCTGGATGCGGAGGAAGGCCTCGCACACGACAATAAACGCCAAGATGTTGAGGATGAAGTTCAGGGCCAGATCGTGGAAGTCTAGGCCGTAGTAGAACATGAGCCCCCGGACGAACGGGTGAAGAGGAAAACCCAGTCCGCGGAGGAAATAGGGGAGAAATACAACCCTCTCATGGGGCCTAGGAGTGGGGATGAGTTGCCCCTCATCTGGCAGCTGATGCGCGATGTCGTCAGGCAAGTACTCGGCCTTCCTCAGCTTTTTGAATTGCCCCTCTGTGATGGAGGAGGCCATCCATCTACCTCCTGCTCCGGACATGATTGGAGAAGGTTGAGGTGGGAAGTGCGGGCTTGGGCGTTGGAGCTCGAGCACACAGGGATGAATAAGCAAAGGAGGAAGAAGGCATGAATGGAAAGGGTGGATTCTTATCCCCTTATATGGGCGGCCGAAAACTACGAGCCCCCACCAGCCTAATAAAACTCGCTTATCTCCCAAGCGCCGCGGTTAATGGTGCGGTTGGGTTACCCACGCCCGTATTGATGAGAATCCCGGAATAAGGGGACACGATCTCCACTTTGATTGGTGCAAATATTATTCTCTCTACGATGGAATGTGGAACTTATTTTGTAGAGCCGGACACTATCCTGGTGTTCAACATCTTCTATGAAGTATTCGGAGGAGGAACCCGCCTTGCAATGCGGAAGACAACTTGCGCGCCGGACTCGTCGTCATTGAAGCCTGGTTCAGGGGCTACTTAGGGAGTCCTAGATTAGGGGGTGTCTGGATGGCCGGACTACGACCTTCGGCCAGACTCCCGAACTATGAAGATACAAGATTGAAGACTCCGTCCCGTGTCCGGATGGGACTTTCCTTGGCGTGGAAGGCAAGCTTGGCGATATGATATGAAGATCTCCTCCCATTGGAACCGACTCTGTGTAACCCTAGCCCTCTCCGATGTCTATATAAACCAGAGAGTTTTAGTCCGTAGGACGAACAACAATCATACCATAGGCTAGCTTCTAGGGTTTAGCCTCTCTGATCTCGTGGTAGATCCACTCTTGCACTACCCTTATCATCAATATTAATCAAGCAGGAGTAGGGTTTTACCTCCATCGAGAGGGCCCGAACCTGGGTAAAAACATCGTGTCCCTTGTCTCATGTTACCATCCGCCTAGACGCACAGTTCGGGACCCCCTACCCGAGATCCGCCGGTTTTGACACCAACACTACTCTATCAACATGATCCACCGAGTTCATCTGCCACCATGAAAGTCTCGGATTCCACCAAAGAGTCTTAGATAATTCCTCAAGGTCATTGATAGAAACTCATCAAGTCATTTGTCCCATATTAATATATCCTTAAATCGGTCTTCCATATGGCATCACCAATTCTTGTGCTATGTTAGGATCACAATGTGCTTGCTCACTTCGTCCTCTAGTTTTGTAATGAACCTAGTGACGAGCAAGGTTACGGAGGCTTAACTGGTTCTCTTGCCATTTTGTGGGTTAAGCACATGGTTAAGGATTTGAGCTAGGGTATCTCATGAAGTCTCGAAGGGTCTAGGGATGGGTATCTAGTCTGGCGGGTTAAACATAACTCTACGGGGTTACACTTGGTTGAGGAGGTGGTAGCAAAAGTCTTCATTGCTAGTTGGTTGCCGAGGCAGAATCCTTGGTGTATCTTGTCTTGCCAGTCTTCCGTTGAGGAAAGAGATGATAGGGAAAAAGTAGCATAGAGGAGGGGAATGCCAAAAAGGGGGTTCTATAGTGCAAGTGCAAACAGACAAGTGCCAAATGAGCAACACACAATTTCATTAAGATAAGATAAGTGATATAGTCGCGTACACGCTGCCTAGGGCAAAAGTGTGACTTATATCGAAACACAAACATATAAGAACAAGCAGCACTCAAAATGGTTTCATTTGAACCATCATATGGACTCGACTTCGCATAGGGGGTACACGACTCATCCTACCCTAGGGGTCCTCGGATTCGGTAGTCATGCTTGCTTCATCAAAAGGAGTCTAGTCTTTAGCTTCTAGGTTCTCCTGGGTGCCAACGGGCATGCGATAGTCAGCTGCTTGTTAGAACCTCTGTTGCAAAAGGCAGTGCCTAGGAGGCGCTTAGGCACGCCTAGGCGCTAGGCAATGGCCAAATGCCTCGCCTAGCGCATAAATGGAGGTCTAGGCAGGGCAAGCAAGGAATTGCCTACCCAATCATGAAATCATGCCACATACTGCACTGATATGCCAAACGGGTTATATTCCAATGGCAGTAGATGGTAATAAACTTATTTTTATGCCCTAAACTAATATCAACACCTAGGCCGCGCCTAGAGTGCTTAGGCACCGCCTAGGCACTAGGCGAAGGCCAATCACCTCGCTTACACATACCGCTTTTTCCAACCTTGGTTAGAACACATCATGTTAATATGCGCAAGTTTACCACACCCGTGACATTTGATGGAAGCAAAAAGGTTGTTATTCAGTCTTGGGTATTGTCGTCGGGGGCCTGACGATGATCCTCTATGAGGTGGATATGGAAATCCATTCTTATGCCTCCTGTGTAGGGTTTGGTTGCGGGCTTTCTGAAGTTTCTCGATTTGCTGCTTCTGATTGGCAATGTGGGCTTGTAGGTCACTGATTTGCTATTCTCACTCGACCACCTTCTTCTTCTCGAGGTAGTGGAGGTGCAAAAGTGAAGGGAGGTCTTGGCGAGCCTTAAGGAATGCTTCGGTAAGGTGACGTAGAAGGTAGTCTTCTGTAGTGATGAAACGGATCTAGTACTTGAGGGTTGGATCCTCATCTTCTGGTGAAATCATCACTTGTGTCGGGGCTCCAAACTCTCTCTTGCCAGGTAGGTAGCGGGTGGCGTGCCCTTCTTTCATTTCTGTAAGGAGGTCTCGAAGACGGAGGAGCGCTTCGTATGCCACTTGCTGAATGGCCAGGTCCCTTGTTGGTATGGGCGGTTGAAAGTGCGTTATGTCGACTAGAGGGGGGGTGAATAGGCGATTTTTATGAATTCTTCACTGAGGAATTTGCCGGTGAGGAAATTCCTTAGCGAAGAACTATTAGCAGCAGAATAAGTACTCAGAAGTAAGCATAACAGAATACACGCATGGTCATCATGATGAAATGAAGACAAGCACAGAGTACAGAAAGCGTAATCACAGGATAACACAAGATGAAGACAAACGGACTGAAGAAATTGAACTGAGGAAATTGAGAAAGTCTTCAGTCAAAGTCTTCAAACACAGATATGAACAAACATCAACATAGTAATGAGGAAATGAAAGGGTTGAGGAAATAGAACCAGTTAGGTTGGTGAAGATAATGATTTGGTAGACCAGTTCCAACTGCTGTCTCAGTTGTACGTCTGGTTGGAGCGGCTGAGTATTTAAACTCGAGGACACGCAGTCCCGGACACCCAGTCACTGAGCCGCAACTCAGGACACCCATTCCTCACCGTATTCTCCTTGAACTAAGACCATGCAGGTCTTGTCCAATCACTCGTGGTAAGTCTTCAGGTGACTTCCAAACCTTCACAGACTCGGTCACTCGGCAATCCACAATTCCTCTTGGATGCTCTAGACCTTGACGCCTAACCGTCTAGAAGAAGCACAGTCTTCAAAGGTAACAAGCGTCGGATCCACGCGGGATCAATTTCTTCAGTGATGCTCAATCACTTTGGGGTTTGTAGGTGTTTGGGTTTGGGATTTTCCTCACTTGATGATTTTCGCTCAAAGTCCTCGGAGGATGGGTTGCTCTCAAATGACAAGTGTTAAGCTCTCTCGGAGCAGCCAACCAGCTAGTGGTTGTAGGGGGCGGCTATTTATAGCCTAGGGAGCAGCCCGACATGATAAGACATAAATGCCCTTCAATGATATGACCGTTAGGTGGATAAGATATTTTGGGACAGCTGGCGTGCAGCACAGCAACGGTCGGAAATTTGACTCTCAAATTCCTCAGGGCTATCATGTTGCTCACTGTGTAGGTAATTCGCACTGGCGAATTCCTAACTCCTCAGTCAGAACAAATTCATCAGCGACCAGAAGGACTTTGTCTCTGTCACTGAAGAAAGTGACTGAACTGTATGAGATTTCCAAAGGCTTCACTCGAAGGGATTGGTAGGTGTAGGATTTTGAGTTGAGCATCACATGGAAATTTTTCCTTAGTATTTCCTCGACCCCCTTTAACAGTACGGTGTTTCCTATGACTCAAGAAAGAGAAAATGAAACTACGAAAACAAAAGTCTTCACGCTTCATGTTCCTCAAATGAATACCAAGTCTTCAGGGTCACACCAATTTCTTCACTTTCAAAATCTTCAGAAAGTCTTCAGAATATCAAAGTCTTCAGTTGAAGAACTTCATTTTTAGGGGTCGACTTTCTCTGTAAATATCAAACTCCTCATAGACTTATAGACCTGTGTATACTCACAAACGCATTAGTCCCTTAACCTATAAGTCTTCAATACACCAAAATCACTAAGGGGCACTAGATGCACTTACAATCTCCCCCTTTTTGGTGATTGATGACAACATAGGTTAAGTTTTCAACGGGGATAAATATATGAAGTGTATACACTGATATTGAGGCATTTGATTACAAGATATAGTAGAACTCCCCCTGAAGATGTGCATAGTGAGGAATTTGCTTTTGAGGCAATGCACATTTGAAGAGTTGAATCATGGAGATCTCCCCCTATATCTTGTAATTCATACACGCATTTGATATATAATATGAAGAATTTGAAATGCATGATGAAGTATGGTGCCTGATGAGGTTCAGCATGCGTGCAATGTCATTAACGAGGAAATAAGCATGCAGAGCATAATGCAACAAAAGTGTCAGAGCACCATCGGGTTTAAGATTACAACTCGATCCAAATAAAAGTTTCAGAAGAACGAGAGTTATAACTTAACAAAAAAATGCCGTTAATATAGACCCGCTTGAAGACTAACTCAGATTTCTCCCCCTTTGTCATCAAATGACCAAAAGGATTGAATCTGAGGACTAACGCCCCTGAAGAATTTCAAGTTGATGGAGGAGCGCCAGCGTTGTCGGGGTTGTTTGTTGGAGCAGGGCCTGCCATAGTGTCGTCCAAATCTTCATACTCATCAGTGTGACGCGATGAAGAATAAGAGCTGGCCACCAAGGAAGGAACTTTGACCTTCTTGAATTTCTTCGGTGGGGGTGCAGACCAGTCAAATTCTTCCTTGAGACCCATATTCTTTAGATCTGCAGCACTGTAGACATGAGAGAGAACAGTCCAGGTGCGGTTGAGGGTTTCATGGAGGTAGTAGTGGTTCTTCTTCACTGCATTGTGTGTGGAGGTCATGTTGTGAAGAATTGAAGCAAACTGACGCTTGACCCATTTATGATTGCGATCAACCTTCTGATGAAGACTGAGGAGTAACTCACGATCAGTCATCACCCTGGGTGCTGTGGCTTGAGGATTTTGCTTGGCTGAGGTATTGGCGGTAGAGTCATGGGTGGCAGAATCGTCATTGGTAGAGTAAGATGCAGCTTTGCGAAATTGACCATCCAAAGGATGAATGCCTTCATCGATCACAGCAGCAGCCTTGCCTTTATCATCAGCTGATGAAACTGTCCGTTTGAGGACTTCAATGGGAGGCAAGTAGCTACCGTGATTCAGAGTGTCAGCTTTATAATTCAGCGAAGATCTTGCCCTGATGAATCTCATAATCCAAGGAGCATAGGGCTTCAGCTCGAATGGTGACATAGCAATATTGGCCAGAGTCCTCATAAAGAAATCATGGAAGTTTATGGGAACGCCATGAATGATGTTGAAAAGCATATTCTTCATGCCAACGACTTGTTCATCATTTGAGTCATGGCCTTTGATAGGACTCATTGTCTTTGTCAGAATTCGATAGACAGTCCGAGGCACATACAATAATTCCTTGATGAGGAATTTGGTTCTTGGGGCCTGCCTTGGCTTCAAAGGCTTCATCAGCACTTGCATATAGTGATTTGAAAGTTCTGGTTCGTTGTAGATACAACGAGCATCATCAACTGGAGGACTGAGTGGTAGAGCACGAAGCAATTCAGTTGCTGGTGCCTTGTAGTGAGTATTTTCAGACATCCAGTCTAATACCCATGTGTTCACGTCTTCAGCGTTTCCGGTGATGTGCAGGGTTGCATAAAATTGAAGAATGAGTTCTTCATTCCAGTCACAGATATCAATGCAGAAATTTAGAAGTCCTGCGTCGTGAAGAACACTGAGGACTGGCTCAAAGCCGGGCAGAGACTCCATGTCCACATGAGGAATATGTGCATGATCGAAGACTTTGTCTTTGTTGAAGAGCACTGAGGAATAGAAATTGGCTTGGCTGGCAGTCCAGAAACGCCTCTTCCTTATGCGAGCAGAATCATATGGATTGTAATCAGTGAAGAATACGTGCTCGGCAAAGAAATCTTCAGCCTTGAACTTCTGTTTGCTTGAGAACGGATTCTTTTGCTTTGGTAGAGGGGTGTCAGTGAGTTGCATCACCACCTCAGGAATCGCGAGCTCAGGTTCTTCAGGCTGAGGAATTTCTTGTTCCTCAACAGGTGCAGTCTGAGGATCAGCAGCAGCAGGTTCATCAGCACTAGTGGCTGGAATTTCTTCATGCACAGAGAGAGTGGGTTGAGTTTCTTCAGAGCCCATTTGAACTGTTGGTGCAGGGGACTGAGGAATCTGTTGTAGCGGGGTGAAGAGAGGAGTATTGGTATGCTGACTTTCCCAAAAGTCATCATTCATCACAGGTGTGGTGCATCCTATATCCACATCTTCATCTTCAAGTTCCTCAACACCAGCCTCTTCAGCTGTGAACTGCGGCATAGGTGAGGAAATGACTGGCGTTGAAGGGATATTGTCCACTTCAATTTCTTCATCAATCTGCTCTGACGAAGCAGCAGAATGATGTTCTTCATCAGATCCGATGGGGATCTTATAGTCTTCTCCAAAAGGAACAAGGTCCTTTAACGGCATGGAGGAAATTGGAACAGCATCAATTGGATTTTCAAGTGAGCTGGTCATTGGCTTCATTTTCTTCGCAGCCGAAGAATTTGACACAGCTGATGCCTTCCTTTTCTTCACTGCAGCTCGCTCTGCAGCCTTGGTTTTCTTCACATCAAATGCACATGGAAGAATTGGAGTTGGTGTAGGCACAGGAGGAGCTGAGGGATCTGGTTGAATTTCTTCAGGTGCAACTGGTGCAGTTGCCCTGACTTCTTCAGTTTCTTCAGGCGCACCACTAGTGGATGCCCTGGCAATTTCTTCAGTGGTTGGAATGGGATCATCAGCCCTGGAACTAGCATTTTCATCAGCAGCCGGAACATCATCAGTGGTGCTGGCATGTTCTTCAGTCGGCTGAGCTGAGACTTCAGCCTGAGGAATTTCATGTTGCGTTGGGGCTGCAACATTGGTGAATTTCTTCGTCAGGTTGACGATCTGACCTTGGCCCCTTGCCAATCAGCATAACAAGCATCGAAGTTTTTGCTGAGGTCTTGAATTTCAGTCTGGACCTTGAGAAGTTCTCCAGGTGTCATTTTGACAACGTTTTTCTTCAGGAACTTCTCCTTTCTGTATTGAGCTTTCTTGATCTCTCTTGCCTTTTCAAACTTCCATTTCTCTTCAGTGATGAAATGGGTCAGCATGTGATTTTGACCAGCGGTCAGATGGAAATCAGGCATGGGGGTGTTTGGATCCTTGTGCCAGAGATCAATATAATCGAGGATTTTCCTCGGATCCAACAGCAGTGGCACAGATGTGCCTTTGGCTCTATCGGCCTTCACCTGTCTGTCTCTGATGATTTCTGCGAGTTCATCATCAAAAGCTTCATCATCAGATGGCACATGAAATGCAACCTGTTTCTTCTTTGGACTTGGCCGAGGACCTCGTCCAGCTGTTGCTTTGGTCTTCAGCAGAGTCGGGCCAGATGATGAAATTGGTGCAGCTGAGGAACTTGCTGATACACCAGAGGCAATCGAGAAACCAGTAGTCCTTTGACATGTAGTCAGATGCACAGGTGCTGAGGACTTTGTCGGAACTGCTGAGGACTTGGGAGGAGCAGGAGCAGTGTGAGGAATTTGCCGTGAGGGCGCTGCTGAGGAACTTGGCCGTGAGGGCGCTGATGGTGAAGCACTTGGCTTACGAGCGGGCTTCTTTGGCATGGATTTCCTCGGTTGGACCGAGGCCTTAGTAGCAGTAGCAGTGGCAGAATCCTCATTGAATTTCTTCACTGCCTCCTTGGCTTGTCTTGCCAATTTGGCTTGGCGCTTAGCCCATTCTTGAGGAAAGTCCTCACCACGTTTGATGCTTGTGGGATCAGCTACTTGGCCAGGTGCCAATGGAGCTCTTTGGCACGGAGGATTGAGGGCGAATTTCTTCATGTACTTTGGAGTCACATATCTGTATTCCCTCCATTCCCTTGCCCATCTCCGTTCAATCTTCTGAATGCGCACCTTGCGCTGATTTTTGTTTTCTTTGCCATATTTTGCTTCATCAGGTGTACAATAGTCAGCATAAATTTCCTCAGGGATCTCAAACGCAGTCATAACCTCAAGTTTCTTTCCTCCTTTCTGCGGCTTCTTATCGTCTGCCATATTCTTCAGTTGAGGAATTTGAACAAATGAGTTCTCTGAAGAAGTATGAAGTTTTTCTTCGAGGAACGCTGCAAATGAGTTAAGTTGATGAGAACCTAGTGATTCAGCAGCAGACATGAGTACCTGTGAACAGAGTACAGGTGCGAGGAATTTGGAGAGGTCATATGTGTTCTGAGAAGGTTTTTTGAAAAGAACAAGTTTTGAGGAATTTGACCAGATGAGCCTTGAAGAATTTCACTAAGCGATCTTTGTCTTAGGTTCCAGAGTTGTATAGATCGAGGATCCACACAATTGAGGAATCTTGAGGAAAATCATTGCTTAGAGAAACGAATCAAGAGCATAGTTTGTTTGAGGTGTTCATATATGTGAAGATTTGAAGAATAAACACCTTTGAAGATTTTCAGGAAAGCTTGAGAATCAAAGCGAGTAATAAAAGTAACTTTTAATTACCCGAAATGAAGAACACGACGAACTGAGAAGAACAAACGGGAAGTTCGTCAGGTTAGATCTTCCTTGCCCTAACTCGGCGGAGGAAGACAACTACGGCGGCGGCGGAGTGAAGATTTCCGCGGTCGGCGTGAGTACGGCAGCGACGAGGTCGGGGCAGCGAAGCTCTTCCTCACCGGGACGATGTAGTAGCGGTGGCTCTAGGGTTTGAGGAGCTCGAGCGGGAGAGATGGTCGAGCGGAGTAAATGAAGTGAGGAAGGCGAGAGGGGTATTTATGGACACGGTGAAAAAAACTGTTCGCCCGAAGATTTGGGACGAACGTGCCCCTGCCCTTTCTCCTTCACGCGACATGTGTCACCCACGTACTGTGTAGTGGAGATCGTGTACGATCGTGGGTGAATAGGATAATGCATCGTGGGATGCGGAACAGTTTGAGCGGAAAAAAATGAAAATTTGGATAAGATTTATTTTAAAGTTTCGTTCGCAATTTCTTCAGCTGACAAGGACACAATGAAGATTTTGAACGAGTTTCAAATAGAACGCACATGAAGAATTTGTGAATAGATTGGGTTGAGTATAGCATAGAGGGGGAAGGGTCCGATCACATTCACTTAGCAAAAAAACAACTTGAAGAAATAGCTATAAGTGAATGCTGTAGAGGACATAAACTCATATATATATATATATATATATATATATATATATATATATACCCAATGAAGAAAAACGAAGGGAACAGTGAAGATTTTGCAAAGCTGAAAAACTGAAGACATTCAAAACTGAGGAAAAACTCAAATTGAAGATTTTCAACTTTTTGAGGTGGCGTGACCCACCGTATAAGAATGATGATTTCAGACACTGCGTACAATTGTCGTAGGGTTCTGAGAATCAAATTCTTCATTAATTTTTTCACACTTAGAGTGTTATTCTTCATTGATTGAAGAAAAACGTTTCTTCATGTGTTGCACATCTAAGTCATCAATTTTGCATAAGTGTTAGGATGTGTGTCCTTTTCAAAGAACATTCGAAGATTCTAAGATATTTAGCTCACACCGCAACTTGCTAAATCTCTTCTCATCCAAGGGCTTAGTGAAGATATCAGCTAGCTGTTCTTCAGTCTTCACGTGCTCGATAGAGATGTCGTCCTTCAACACATGATCACGAAGAAAATGATGACGAATCTAAATGTGCTTTGTCTTCGAGTGCTGAACTGGGTTGTGAGCAATCTTGATGGCACTCTCGTTGTCGCAGAGGAGAGGCACATTCTTCACGTTGACTCCATAGTCCTTGAGTGTTTGCTTCATCCAAAGAAGTTGAGCACAGCAAGAGCCAGCAGCAATGTATTCAGCTTCTGCAGTGGACAGTGATACGCAGTTCTGTTTCTTTGAGGACCAACAGACCAAAGATCGTCCGAGGAAATGACAAGTGCCAGAGGTTGACTTGCGGTCCACACGATCAACAGCATAGTCAGAGTCAGAATATCCAATGAGATCAAAGACAGAACCCTTGGGGTACCATAATCCTAGTGTTGGTGTGTGAGCTAGATATCGAAAAATATGCTTCACAGCCTTATGGTGTGATTCCTTCGGTGCAACTCGAAATCGGGCACACATGCAAACACTAAGAATTATATCTGGCCTAGATGTACATAAGTACAATAAAGAACCAATCATGGAGCGGTATACCTTGTGATCGAAGTCAATACCATTTTCATCAGTGCATAGATGGCCTTTTGTGGGCATAGGAATTTTGACGCCTTTGCAATCTTGCATGCCGAATTTCCTCAGTACATCTTTGAGGTATTTCTCCTGAGATATGAATATGCCGTTGCGCTATTGACGAATTTGAAGACCTAAGAAGAATTTCAACTCTCCCATCATAGACATTTGATATTCTTCACTCATCATGTAGGCAAATTCATCACTATAACGTTGGTCAGTACAGCCAAAGATAATATCATCAACATATATTTGGCACACAAACAGTTCACCATCATAAGATTTAGTAAAGAGAGTAGGGTCGAGTGAACCGGGTGTGAAGTCATTCTTCACGAAGAATTCTTTCAATGTATCATACCACGCCCGAGGGGCTTGCTTGAGGCCATAGAGGGCCTTATTAAGTTTGAAGACTTTGTCAGGATTCTTTGGATCTTCAAAACCTGGGGGTTGAGCAACATAAACTTCTTCCTCAAGCTTACCATTGAGGAATGCACTTTTCACATCCATTTGATATAAGATGATATCATGATGATTAGCATAAGCAAGTAATATGCGAATATCCTCAAGTCTAGCAACAGGTGCAAAAGTTTCATCAAAATCAATTCCTTCAACCTGTGTGTAGCCTTGAGCTACTAGTTGTGCCTTATTCCTTACCACAAGGCCATTTTCATCTTGCTTGTTGCGGTAGATCCACTTTGTGCCAATGATATTATGCTTGCGAGGATCCGGACATTTGACCAGTTCCCAGACATTGTTGAGCTCAAACTGATGTAATTCTTCTTGCATAGCCTGAATCCACTCCGGCTCCAAAAATGCTTCATCTACCTTAGTGGGCTCTGTGATAGAAACAAAAGCATAGTGCCCACAAAAGTTAGATAAATGTGAAGCTTTTGAGCGTGTGAGAGGACCTGGCGCTTCAATGTCATCGATGATCTTGTCAACTTGTACTTCTTTTGCAACGCGAGGATGAGCTGGTTTACGTCGAGGTATTTGATCATTTTCCTCAGCACCATTGTCTTCATCATTATCTTCAGGTGCGTCAGCTCGACGTTCTTCGCGTACTGGAATGAATTCTTCAGCAAGTTCTTGAGTAGGAATGACATCCTCAGTTGCCTTGAACTTGATAGAATCCTCACGTGCTGGTTCATCTAACACAGAAGGTAGGTGCTCCCTTTGTGAGCCATTAGTTTCATCAAACCGCACATCTACAGTTTCAACAATCTTGTGAAGAGCGATGTTGAAGACTCTGTAGGTGTGCGAGTCCTTTCCGTAACCAAGCATAAAACCTTCATGTGCTTTCGGTGCAAATTTAGAATTGTGGTGAGGATCTCTAATCCAACATTTTGCGCCGAAGACTTTGAAATAACTCACATTGGGTTTTTTGTCAGTGAGGAGTTCATAGGCCGTCTTCTTGAAGAATTTGTGAAGATATACTCTGTTGATGATGTGGCACACAGTATCAATTGCATCAATCCAAAAACGATGAGGCGTTTTGTATTCATCAAGCATAGTGTGAGCCATCTCAACAAGAGTTCTGTTCTTGCGCTCCACGACGCCATTTTGCTGAGGAGTATAAGGAGCATATAACTCATGAGTAATACCAAGTTCATCAAGATAGTCATCAAGACCGGAATTCTTGAACTCAGTTCCATTGTCACTTCTGATGTGCTTGATCTTCACACCAAAGTTGGTTGAAGCCCTCGAGAAAAATCGTTTGAAGACTTCCTGCACTTCATGTTTGTAAGTAACAATGTGTACCCATGTATATCGAGAATAATCATCAACAATGACAAAACCATATAGAGATGCAGCATTAGAGAATGTTGAGTAATGATTTGGTCCGAAGAGGTCCATGTGAAGCAATTCGAATGGACGAGTAGTGGTCATGATAGTCTTTGCTGGATGCTTGGCCTTGGTCATTTTTCCAGCTTCACAGGCTCCGCATAAGTGATCCTTGAGGAATTTGACATTCTCAATGCCAATGACATGCTTCTTCTTTGCAAGTGTGTGCAAATTCCTCATGCCTACATGACCAAGTCGTCGATGCCATAGCCAGCCTTCTGAAGCTTTTGCAAGTAAGCACACGGCTGGTTGTGGTCCTGTAGAGAAATCAACAATATACAAATCTCCTCTCCTAAAGCCTTCGAAGAATTTGGAATTGTCAGCTTCCATAATCACAACACAGCGATACTTGCCAAAGACAACAACCATATCAAGATCACAAAGCATTGAGACTGGCATGAGGTTGTATCCTAAGGACTCAACAAGCTTGACTTTGTCCATGTGTTTATCCTTAGAGATCGCAACCTTACCAAGACCCAATACCTGACTTTTGCCTTTGTCAGCAAAGATGATATGCTTCAGATGTGACGGTGATAAGGGAGCATCCATCAAAAGATTCTTGTCACCAGTCATGTGATTTGTACATCCACTATCGAGGACCCATTCAGTAGTTTTGGGTTGATCATCCTGCAGATGAATTAGTGTAACTTACAATCTCATATGCTTCATCAATAAAGAATATGATATCAAGTTCATTAGATGAATTTCATCAAGCGGTAAACAGATATAGCAGTATGAGGACGTGTGAAATGAAAGTTCATTTCATCATGGTTAGCCTGCGTCCTTTCAGGCAGTTTTTGTTAGGTCCCCAGCAAATTCTTCAGACGTTAAGGCACGTCTGGAGACCTGACCCTGCAGAAGATATTAGTTCTTTTTCTTCACCACCCACATCTGAAGGGGTGGCAAAGAGTTCATCACTCTGCGAGCACCATACGAGAATGGTGGCATAGAAGCCAAACCATTTTGTTTCACATAAGAGGGGTTAGGGTAAGCATATGAATAAGCAGAGAAATTCTTCGAGGACTTATGAGCATAATGATTTGAAGAATAATGTGCATATTCATAGCCCTTAGCTCTACCCTGCGAAACAGAGTTGTTAGCACGATGATAATCATGTGAGGACTTTGATCCATTTGAGGAATTTGGTCCGTATGAGGACTTGGATCCATATGAAGAATTTGGTCCATATGAAGAGTTTGATCTGGAGTTCCTATTCTTCACAAGTGGTGTCATGAGGACATTCACCTGAAGACTTTCAACATAACTTTTGGGAACCCAGATTTTCTTCATAGGGGAACCATTCCTGCAATTAGTCCCAACATATCTAGCAAATACTTCACCATTCTGATTTTTGAACAGTTTATAGTTGGATTCAAATGACTCATCAGAAGAATGAGGAGATTCACATGTAAAGCCAGATAACAAGGATGGATCAACTGGAGGTCCCTTTGTAGCAACCCATGAGGTTTTGGGGTACTGCTCAGGCTTCCAATATGTTCCATCAGCATTGAGTTTCCTCTCAAAGGAAATACCCTCTTTGCTAGGGTTTCTGTTGAGGATCTGCTTTTTGAGCACATCACAAAGAATCTGATGCCCTTTGAGGCTTTTGTACATGCCTGTCGTGTACAGTTCTTTCAGCCCTGCATCGTCAGTGATACTAGCAATGTCCTCAGATGAGGAATTAGTGATAGCAGAGGCAGATGAAGAATTTATAACAGTTGAAGCATTTGAACATTCAGGTGAAGAATTATCAGATTCATGTTCAATGCACTTTAAGCATGGAGGAACAAATTCTTCCTGAGAAGTGCTGATTTGTTGAGCAAGTAATGAATCGCGCTCCTTCTGAAGATCTTCATAACTCACTCTTAGCTTCTCAAGATCTTGCTTTCTTTGAATAAATTCATAAGAAAGTTTCTCATGATCAGATAAGAGAGTGTTATGATGACTTTGAAGGTTATCAAACCTAGACTAAAGTCTCTGAAGATTTTCAGTCAGGGCTTTAGTGCGATCCATTTCTTCACCTAACATATCATCACTTTTGTCTAGCATGTTTTGAACCTTTTCAAAAACCCTTTGTTGTTTTACAGCAATCTTAGCAAGTTTAGAGTAGCTGGGCTTGAGATTCTCATCAGATTCATTTTCACTAGATTCAGAGGAGGTGTATTTGAGTACCTTTGCACCTTTTGCCATGAAGCAATAGGTGGGAGCGTAGTCATCATCATCTTCATCAGGCTTGTCGGTGGGGTCAGTTTCTTCAGTGTTGAAGATGGACTTGCTAACGAAAGCAGTAGCGAAGGCTAGACTCGCCACACCAGATTCAGATTCTTCAGACACCTCCTCTTCCTCATTTTCTTCAGATTCAGCTTCAGAGTCCATTTCCTTGCCAATGAATGCCCGAGCCTTCTTGGAGCTTCTCTTCCTGTGAGATGAAGACTTCGAGGATTTTGATGACGAAGATTTTGACGATTTCTTCTTTTTCTTTGCATCATCAGAACTGTAATCCTTGCATTTCTTCTTCTTCAATTCCTTTTCCCACTGAGGACAATCTTGAATATAATGACCAGGTTTCTTGCATTTGTGACACAGCCTTCTCTTATAGTCACTTGATGAGGAATCACTGCTTCTTGAGGATTTTCCAAAGCGACCACGTCTTGAGAACTTCTGGAATTTCTTCACGAGCAGTGCTAGCTCCTGGCTCAATTCTTCAGGATCACCAAGGCTACTACCAGAGTCCTCACGTTCAGACTCAGACACAACCTTGGCCTTCAGGGCACGTGGTTTGCCATAACTCGAACCATAGAGATCTCTCTTTTCAGCAAGCTGGAACTCGTGAGTATTTAGCCTTTCGAGGATATCGGCAGGATCAAGAGACTTGTAGTCAGCCCGTTCTTGTATCATCAGACCCAGAGTATCAAATGAGGAATCAAGCAATCTCAACAGTTTCTTCACCACCTCATGGTCAGTGATGTCAGTGGCACCGAGGGCTTGAAGCTCATTTGAGATGTTAGTGAGGCGATCAAAGGTTTGTCGGACATTTTCATTGTCGAGTCTTTTGAAGCGGTTGAAGAGATTCCGAAGAACATCAACTCGAGAGTCACGCTGAGTTGAGACTCCTTCATTCACTTTAGACAGCCTATCCCAGATAAGTTTGGCAGTTTCCAAAGCACTCACTCTTCCATACTGTCCTTTACTCAGATGGCCACATATGATATTCTTCGCTTGAGAATCGAGTTGCTTGAATCTCTTCACATCGGTAGCGTTCAGTGAGGGTGAAACAGAGGGAACACCATTTTCCACAACATACCAGAGATCGTTGTCAATTGCTTCGAGATGCATTTGCATCTTGTTTTTCCAGTAGGGGTAGTCCGTTCCATCAAAGGTAGGACACCCAGCCGAGACCTTGATCATACCTGCGGTCGACATAACTAAAACTCCAGGCGGTTAAACAAAAATCACACAGAACAAGGGAGTACCTTGCTCTGATACCAATTAAAAGTGCGTTATGTCGACTAGAGGGGGGGGGTGAATAGGCGATTTTTATGAATTCTTCACTGAGGAATTTGCCGGTGAGGAAATTCCTTAGCGAAGAACTATTAGCAGCGGAATAAGTACTCAGAAGTAAGCATAACAGAATACACGCATGGTCATCATGATGAAATGAAGACAAGCACAGAGTACAGAAAGCGTAATCACAGGATAACACAAGATGAAGACAAACAGACTGAAGAAATTGAACTGAGGAAATTGAGAAAGTCTTCAGTCAAAGTCTTCAAACACAGATATGAACAAACATCAACACAGTAATGAGGAAATGAAAGGGTTGAGGAAATAGAACCAGTTAGGTTAGTGAAGACAATGATTTGGTAGACCAGTTCCAACTGCTGTCTTAGTTGTACGTCTGGTTGGAGCGGCTGAGTATTTAAACTCGAGGACACGCAGTCCCGGACACCCAGTCACTGAGCCGCAACTCAGGACACCCAGTCCTCACCGTATTCTCCTTGAACTAAGACCATGCAGGTCTCGTCCAATCACTTGTGGTAAGTCTTCAGGTGACTTCCAAACCTTCACAGACTCGGTCACTTGGCAATCCACAATTCCTCTTGGATGCTCTAGACCTTGACGCCTAACCGTCTGGAAGAAGCAAAGTCTTCAAAGGTAACAAGCGTCGGATCCACGCGGGATCAATTTCTTCAGTGATGCTCAATCACTTTGGGGTTTGTAGGTGTCTGGGTTTGGGATTTTCCTCACTTGATGATTTTCGCTCAAAGTCCTCGGAGGATGGGTTGCTCTCAAATGACAAGTGTCAAGTTCTCTCGGAGCAGCCAACCAGCTAGTGGTTGTAGGGGGCGGCTATTTATAGCCTAGGGAGCAGCCCGACATGATAAGACATAAATGCCCTTCAATGATATGACGGTTAGGTGGATAAGATATTTTGGGACAGCTGGCGCGCAGCACAGCAACGGTCGGAAATTTGACTCTCAAATTCCTCAGGGCTATCATGTTCCTCACTGTGTAGGTAATTCGCACTGGCAAATTCCTAACTCCTCAGTCAGAACAAATTCATCAGCGACCAGAAGGACTTCGTCTCTGTCACTGAAGAAAGTGACTGAACTGTATGAGGTTTCCAAAGGCTTCACTCGAAGGGATTTGTAGGTGTAGGATTTTGAGTTGAGCATCACATGGAAATTTTTCCTTAGTATTTCCTCGACCCCCTTTAACAGTATGGTGTTTCCTATGACTCAAGAAAGAGAAAATGAAACTACGAAAACAAAAGTCTTCATGCTTCATGTTCCTCAAATGAATACCAAGTCTTCAAGGTCACACCAATTTCTTCACTTTCAAAATCTTCAGAAAGTCTTCAGAATATCAAAGTCTTCAGTTGAAGAACTTCATTTTTAGGGGTCGACTTTCTCTGTAAATATCAAACTCCTCATAGACTTATAGACCTGTGTATACTCACAAACGCATTAGTCCCTTAACCTATAAGTCTTCAATACACCAAAATCACTAAGGGGCACTAGATGCACTTACAGCGGTCCAATGAAGAACCACCCCTAGGGTGAGGTCTTGGCAGGCACAAAAATCTTGGCGTAGAACTCCTTCTCAAACACATCATTTTCCAGTTTGTGCAGGGTGTACATGGGTAGCAAGGGATAGTGGCATTATTGGAGGCACTCTCTTAGGAGTGATGGAAATCCTATCGTATAGAGTCTCAAGGGGGCGACGACCATCTACAAAAGTTGAATAGGATAGGTCAATATGGAAATTATCCCTTAGGTTTGGGAAATCTCAGAAAAGAGGTGAGGTATAGATGGTTTTGAAAATTTGTTTTATCCTAACTAAGGACCATGCTAACTAAGGCTTTCTATAGTCCGGATGGCTCTGATACCAGCTCTATGGGGACCCCGACTCATAAGTCGTGATCATCAAATGCACGTGTACAGTGATCCCAGAGATCAATGCTCAATGAACACACAGAAGCTAAATAACAAGAGTCTTACATCCATACATACTTTCTTACACAAATTATGTCCATTATGGTCAAGTCTTACATAGATAATGCCTTAAGGGTTGAACATCTAATAAAACTCAAGCAGCGGAAATCTTCGTTGATAAGTAGAACCCATGCCATCTGCCTTAACCCTACATGCATTCTAATTGGGAAACGTCCTAGTTCGCATGTTCGTCTCCAAAGGACTCTTCCTTGAACTCCTGTTCTTCCATGCCTGGCAAATCAAATAACTAGTAGCAAGCCAATGCGTACTTTGAATGTACTCGCAAGAAACCCATGTTTTGGTTCAAGGTACAACAATGCATGATATAGGTAAATTTTTGCAGAAAGCTAGTTTTGAGTGCTACGACATGTTCAACAACTTGTAAGACATGCATCATGGGAATTCAAGTAACCATGAGAACATGTTACAGATGTCAAGATATATAGAGTTGGAAACAACCCAACTTAATCATCATGTCAATTTTTTGACGTGACCCAGGTAGTTCTTACCACTTATCCAAACACACTCACCAGGTTTTGTAACATGTGGACATAGCCCAAGAGCGGTTACCCAACTGTCCTTGACTATAGAAATGGCTATTCGAATAGTTTGACACTCTTGCAGAGGTTGCGCACTTTGCCCACAAGATCCGGGAAGCTTTCATGTCATTCACGATCTCGCAGTACCTCACATACTCGGGGGAAGCACCCGATCACTACTTTTCCTAGCCATTACTAACAAGGAGTCCACTCGATTGGTAGTAGCCCCCGTGCCCAACATTGTCACATAATAAATTCTTTTTTTGGATCCACGCTCCCATATTCATCACATATCACAAGCACGAGGCACCAACGGTGTGTCTGGTGCCCTGTAAAAATAGCCATGGACACCCTTCCTGGCACGACCCCGTCCCGAGAGTGACCATGCCACTCTCATCACTAGTAATGCGACATCCATGTTAGCATGAACTAGGTAATAAATAATGCCCTTTCCCATATAAGGTTAGAGTGTTTGCGCATGTACGGTTGGAGTAATGGTCGCAACTTAAACCAATCCTTTTTTGAAAACAACACACTCACTTGCCTCGATACACCACTTCGTCATCAAGTGGTGACTTAGCTCAACATCTCCCTCGAGCATTAGTAGCACCCGATGGGGTATCCGGAAAGTCTTTTGAAGATACTTTTGTCTCCATCACCATGCATATACCCGTCGCATTTGCGTAGCCACTACTCTAGCATCCTATCTACTCCCACCGGTATAACCTTCATAGGATGGTAGGGTCATGCACAATGCAAGTATCAACAAGAAAGTAACGAAGGCAACCCACCAAAGTGGTTACCATCTCGTCATGATTCCGATGCAATATTAATAAAGTGTTACATGACATGCATAGAAAGGGTTTCATAGACATGGTCAAGGGGTTGCTTACCTGGCTCAACAAAGTCTTCAAATCTTCTAGTCCTTCTCCAAATACTCCGTCTACTTCGTCAAGTAACATTGGAAACAATCACAATAAGCATCACAACAAGGAAAGAATAAAAGTGCTCTAAAAATATGAATTTGACTTTTCTAGGATATCTTTGGTTATATGAAAAATAACCAGAGTGATTTCATTGGGATTGGATCAGTGGATATTTCTGAACATTTCAATGTGATGGAATCAATGGATTTAATGGATCTGCAAGTTGTCCATAGTATGCCTTTTTAAGAAAATGAGTAAAAGTACCCATTAAATCAGGCATGATTTTAGAAACATTTAGAAATTGGTTTCAGTGGATTTGGAGTCCGAATGAATATCCTATGGATTTTTGAAGTGAACTTATGTGGATAAATGACCTAATTAATGTATCCAGTGAACACCAAGCACAGCAAATATGTTCACTATGTCTCATTTAATAGATCTAGATTTATGGAGTCTATAGAAATTTGAATCATCAAATTTGGACATGAAATGAATTAACAATCGATTTTAGAAGTTCACTGGAAAAGAAAAAGAAGAAGATTTGGGTTATACCTAAAGTGTGCACAGGGTGCAGTTTAGCACCACAGCGCACTGGGCCGGCCAAGCGGCTCGGCCACGCCGACGACAAGGGCAGCGTCGAAGGCGTCTTCCCGCGAGTACGCCTTCGTGCGGGGGAAGCGGGTACGCCTGATGCCATTTCCACTTAAACAAGCGGGGCCTGCCTGCTGGGTCACTGACACGCGGGACCCAACTGTCAGGCCGTCGCCTACCTCCTGCTCGAATAGAGCAGAGGAACGGGAGGCGAGGCCGAGCGGGCGCCGGCGTTTCCCCCCGGTGGTCGCGGCTACCTCCGGTGACGCCCAGCACACCGGCGGGTTGAGGGGGTCACGCCACATCCGGAGAGGTGCGCCACGACCTCGGGGCGGTCGGCTGGGAGGGCAACATCAGCCGTGGTGGAGGTCGGCAATGGTGAAGATGAGCACGGTGATGCGGCTAGGGATGGGACGAAATGGAGCCTGGGGTGGATCAGCGGTGGTGAGGAGAGGGTGCTGGAATGGCTAGGGGAAAGACAAAGGTGTTAAGGCGCTGAAATTTTTGCGGTGGTCGGCGGCTTGGATCCGGTCATAGAGGTGCAAGGAGGGCACCGGGAGAGGAGTGAGTCGGTCGGGGTGATGCAAAAAAGGGAGAGAGAGCGAACAGAGGCCAGAGAGGGCTCGGGGGTGGCCTTTTATGGCAGGGCAATGGTGCACCGTGGACGGGGCGCACGGGCAGCCACGGCCATGGCTCTGGTAGCCAAGGGAGCGAGCGAGGAGGGCTCTGCGGTGCTTGTGGGGATGGTGCATGGTGTTGGGGAGGTAGAGGAGGAGCGGAGCAAGCTCAGGGCGGGACCTGTGCTCGAGCAAAGAGTGGCGGAGCTGGGCGGCGGTCTGTCTATGCGTGGGACGGGCAGGGAAGAGAGAGGAAGGAGGGGGCCGGCATCATGCCATGTTGCGGACGCCGGGGTGGTCCTGCTGGCGCGTGGGGGAGAGCCGAGGTAGTCGGAGGCGTTGGGCAGAGAGCGGCTACAGTGCATAAGTGCACTGTAGCATGCTCTAGAGCACGCGTATGGCACGCCAGGCCATTGTTTATGTGCCCTGGTCATGGCCACTTGTGTCCATAAGTCTAGAAGGAAGTAAACAATGTTGGGAAGGGCATTTGATGCCCTGGAGTGGCCCGGGTGAGACAAGGGTTGTGAGAGAGAGAGAGAGAGGTTGAGCTTGTCCGGAGAGCAAAATGGGTTTTTTAACCCCTCAATCATTGAGCTATGGTGGAGTGGGAGGTACTGGAGATAGGTGAGGGTTAGGAGAAGCCCTGGTAAAAAGTTGAGCTCATGGAGAATAGTTGAAGAGGTCAAAACAATAACTTTTGGAATTGGCCAAAAGGTGTTTTATGTTGATTTGGGCAAGAAAATGGACTCTCCCTAATTTATAATTAACAGGATCAAATAGCCCATGAAATTAAGGTTGATAACCAATTTTGAGTCCATTTGAAGAAAGTTGACAATGTAAGTTTGGTAAACCATAGAAATCAACAGAAATTGATTTTCCAAGATTTTGTCATGCAAATATTTTCTCCGTGATGCACCACTTGGTGTAGTGTCATCATTTGAGGATTTGAGCATGGGCACAAATTTTGGGGTGAAAAGGGGAAAGTTGGTAATGTAGAGTTGTTCAAATTTAGATCTGGACAAAGAGGGTTTTGGGGTACTTTGACCAAGTTATACCGTCCTACAACTTGTGAAATTTGGTCTAGATGAATAGTTAGACCATTTTAGAATGTGCCCCAAGTTTGAGGGCATTTGGACATGTTTGGCAATGCAAAACTGTTCAAACTTCAAAATGGACATAAGTAGTTTTGAGGGGATTTGATGATGTTATCTTGTTCTCCAAGACATGAGACTTGGCCAGATCACCTGATAGGGCATTTGTGACATGCTTGAATTTTCTTGGAATTTATAGACAGAATTTCCTTTGTAAATATTTCAAAAGCTTGAAATATCTAGAAAGGATTTTTGAGGGATTTGACCAATATTTTGAACATGACCATGTGTTGAAACTCATATATATGGACAATATATGTCCACTAAACTTACCTGAATTTTATTAAATATTTTTGAAATAGTAAAATAATTTTAACCTATGAAAGACCATTTCTGGCCTAAAGAAAAAGCCTTTAAATAAAATGGGAAAATAACTTTTAAAATTATTTTTTTGTGGTTTTGGGGAGTCCTATATCTAATAGGATTCAAATATAAATTTTGAAAGATTTTTCACACCTTTAATTAAGTACTTGTAGTTCAAGTCTCAATTCAGGGGGTTTTGAAAAAGCTATTTTAGAAAGTACTTTTTGGCCAAAATATTTTTGTAATAAAATACTATTCTGTCCTATACACATGGCATGATCATTGGGCAAAGTTTTGGATCAACGAGAATGAGTATAAGAGTTGGAGGATTTATTTGACTTTTAGAGCACTTGCAACCAACACACAAAAATCAAATCAAGGAAGGACCAAGACTCTCTAAAGTTTTTGTCAAACCATATTTTATCATGATTTATTAGCTTAAGTGTAGTGGCATGAAAATCATGGTGAGACATAGGGTGCGCCCCCAGGCTTGTGGCCACCTAGTGGGTCCCCTCTGGTATTTTCTTCACCCAATATTTTTTATATATTCCAAAAAAATCTTCGTAAATTTTCAGGACTTTTGGAGTTGTGCAGAATAGGTCTCTCATATTTTCTCCTTTCTGGTCCAGAATTCCAGCGGCCAGCATTCTCCCTCTTCATGTAAATCCTGTAAAATAAGAGAGAAAATGCATAAGTATTGTACCATAATGTGTAATAACAACCCATAATGCAATAAATATCAATATAAAAGCATGATGCAAAATGGACGTATCAACTCCCCCAAGCTTAGACATCACTTGTGCTCAAGCGAAAGCCTAAATCGAATAATATGCCCACATGGTTAGAGATAGAGGTATGGATAAAATAAAATATGGACATGAGGGCATCATGATCATCTTTAGAACAACAACATATATTTTCATATAATCTCTTATGCTAGAGTAGCAAATCGTTCACAAGGTAGAGTATGAATCATAAACTTTATTGAAAAACTAATAAACTATGATCTTAGTCATTGTAACAATTGAAATTTATCATAATATCCGAAAGAGTCAATGTAAGAGCTTTTGTATATCAAGTCCATATACTCAACCATCTTTTAGTCTTTCACAATTGCTAACACTCATCCGATACTCATGAGTTCAAAGCCTCAATCAAACAGAGAGAAAGATAGGGGCTTATAGTTTCGCCTCCCAACTTTTTACCTCAAGGGTTATGTCAACAATAATACTTTATGATAACCTACATTCGAGTGGATATATATGTGTGGATCTTTCCCCAATAGATAGTTCTTGCCAAAAGAAAAAGTGTAAAAAGGAAAGGTGAGGATCACCATGACTCTTGTATGAGGGTAGAAGGTAAAACTAAAAGATAGGCCCTTCGTAGAGGGAAGCAGAAGTTGTCATGCGCTTTTATGGTTGGATGGACAAAATGTTAACGCAAAAGAATGTCACTTTATATTGCTGCTTGTGATAGAGAACTTTATTATGCAGCCTGTCGCTTTTATTTTTTCCATATCACAAATTCGTATAAAGCTTATTTTCTTCACACCAAAAGATCATACATATTTAGAGAGCAATTTTTATTTCTTGCACTGATGACAACTTACTTGAAGGATCTTACTAAATCCATAGGTAGGTATGGTGGACTCTCATGGCAGAACTGGTTTAAGGGATGTTTGGATGCACAAGTAGTATCTCTACTTGGTGCAAAAGATTTGGCTATCATAGGATGAGAAACAAGCACAACATGTTGGAGGATCCATGACAATATAACTTCTATTCGTATATAAGAAAACATAACGCATTATGTTGTCTTTCTTGTCCAACATCAACTTTTTAGCTTGTAATATTTGAATGAGTGCTCACAATCAGAAAAGGTGTCCAAGATAGTAATTTATGTGCGAAACCTCTCTTTATTTATTACTTCCTATTAATTGCAATAATGACCAAAACTATGTTTGTCAACTTTCAACAAATTTTATTCATCAAACTCTTTATATGTGAAGTCATCACTCTCCATAAGATCATTATATAATGTTTTTTACTTCTTTTATTCTTTTTATTTTTCTCAAGATCATAGCAAGAAAGCAAAGCCCTCAACCTAAAACTACTATTTATTATAAAACTAATAGACTTGATTACATAGATAGATCACAAAGCAAAACTCAAAGACTAGATCATACTAAAAACTTTTATTCTACCAGATCAAGATATAGCCAAAAGGATCGAACCAAGAAAAACGATAAAGGTAAAGATGTGATGGTGCTACGATACCTGGACACCTCCCCCAGTCTTGGCACAAGCCAAGGGGAGTGTCCATACCCATATACTCAATTCCTTCTTCAGAGGTGGTGATGATGGTGTAGATGATGATGCAAGAAGCTTTTCCTCCGTCTTCTAAGGCATAGGTTCACCATCGTAAAAGGATGATTGAGTGTCCGGGATCCTCAAATCTGCGGGAAAACTCATCCTATTAAATCTGTATTCATACTCATAGTTTTGGTTTTGTAGGTCATAGGTCTGGGCTTGGAGATGCTCGATTTTCTCGTGAAGCTTGAAGATGGCCCCTCCGATGTTCTTGGCGTCCAACTTGTGGTCATAGGTAAATTCCGTGATCATAAAGTAATTGGTGTTGAGCCTGTGTTCCACCATTCCTTGGCACTTGAAGACTTGCTGCTCCATTGCTTCGAGCCTTGTCTCCCCGCTTCCGGTCTCCCTTGGCCCTTGGACATCGTGGATGTTTAGCACCCCGTCATGCATCTCAATGGTTTGAGGGTGTTGCAGCACCTCCACAAGGTAGGTATTGATGACCTTCTCAAGAACTTGTCCTTCGGAACACTTGGGGATGTCTTAGTGATCTAGATCTGTCAGAAAAACATCTCGAAACAAGAACAGAGGATTTTGCCATGGTACGATGGTCAAAACCTTCAAGAGATTATATATTGAATTTTTACCTACCAAAAGAAGTATTCTGCGGGAAAACGGAGTCGGAAGGGCATACGAGGTGCCTACAAGCCTGGGAAGCGTACCAAGAGGGGTACGGCGCGCCCCCAGGGCTGTCGCCTCCTGGTGCACTTTTCGAACTACTTTTTAGTTTTCTAATTTTTAAATATTCCAAAACGGAGTAAAACTGCCATTGGAAAAGTTTTGGAGTCGGTTTGCTTACCGTATCACATACCTATTCCTTTTCGAGATCTGGAATGTTATGGTAGGTCTCCCTTATGTACTCCTCCGGTGTTATGGTATTAATAATATTAGTTTCAATATTTATGGGAGTACCTGAGATATAATGTTTGATTCTTTGCCTGTTTACCACCTTCGGGTTATTGCCTTCGGCGTTGTTGATCTTGATGGTACCAAAACGATAAACTTCCTCGATAATGTAAGTCCCTTCCCATTTAGAGTGAAATTTTCATGCAAATGTTTGTGCAACAAACCTTCACGTATGTTGCCCGAACTGTACACATGCTTTGTGGCAGAGATGCAAACTTCATCAAGTATTCAAGACAAGAACCAATCCAGAGAGAGAGAGAGCTCTTTGAGAAATCGAAGGGCGAATCAAGAAGACCAAGACAAGCCAATAGAACAAGATATCACTAAGGAAAAACCTTCCTTGTTGGGTAGGCGAGCCTGGTCAGCTCAACGCCACCCCGAAGACAAGTCCCAAGACTTTCTTGGCAAGGATGGCTGGGGCTTGTGGCCTATATCCCCACCAAGACTCCGCCACTCCACCACATCACAACACCAGTCATCCATTGGTGCGGTGTTGAGCCCTCAGATAGCTAAGTAGCTATCATTTGGCACGTGAAAACCATTTAGGAGGAAGATCACCTCTATATGACTATCAGGACACCGATCCCAAGTCACACCGATCTAGCATGTAACACAACATATCACTTCACGGTCTCACGCACGGTATTCCCACGTGTGCCACCTTACCTGGCCTAGGACCGTTTGCGCCTTTTGGCTCACGTATATGATAGTGCCGCTAGAATCCATATGACAAAGAAGCTAGGCTGACATGACTAGTCGTGGACCCAAAGTGGCGCTAACTTACAGGGACAGGCATAGATGACCCAACAATGAACGTGTCGATCAACAACATATGAACCCAAGTCGTAGCAAGCTACATGGACTTAAAGGAACAACGTCTGACATTTCCCCGAAGGGACAGACACAAGAACGAAGAAGGACACATGCCGGCCAGCCTAAGTGTTTTGGAGCAGTAGCAAGCAACCATGGCTCAGTGGAAGCACTAGGAGACATTTCCCGGTAAGAGAGGCAACCAAGGATGAACAACTAGGTTAAGTCTTCCAGAGTAGTAGCAAGCTACCATGGCTCAGTGGAAGCACTAGGAGACATTTCCTGGTAAGAGAGGCAACCAAGGATGAACAACTAGGTTGTCATATCCCACACATACCAAGCATTTCAAATCGTACACACAATATGCTCGATATGTGCAAATATAACATGGCATCACAACATAACTCTATGACTCGAAGTATTTATTCAATAGGCTTCGATGAGCGAGATATTACAAACATGGGTCTCATGACCCAACATTCAGAGCATACAAGTCAAAGCACATGCGGAAGCTTAACATGTTTGAGTACAGACATCTACAAATGAAAATGGCTGAGAAGGCTGACTATCTACCAGATCATGCCAAGGGCACAAGATCG
Organism: Triticum aestivum; assembly: GCF_018294505.1. Classification (NCBI taxonomy): domain Eukaryota; kingdom Viridiplantae; phylum Streptophyta; class Magnoliopsida; order Poales; family Poaceae; genus Triticum; species Triticum aestivum. Next base: position 326,772,878 of record NC_057801.1, on the reverse strand, counting down.
TAGCTGAGCTAACAAGCTAAATGTCGAAGTCCACGCGGAACTACTAGCAAGACTGTAGTCTCTCTGCAAAAACATAAATTAAGCAAACATGAGTAGAAATGTACCCAGCAAGACTTACATCAGAACTAACTACATATGCATCAGTATCAACAAACGGATGGTGGGATAACTACAGCAAGCCAGCTTTGACTCGGTGGCTATCCTGAACTACGACATCAAGCAACTCTTTTGAGGTGGCGCACACGAGTCCACACATTCACGCTCCCGTAACCTTACGAGAACGCCATCCATAGCACTCACGCTTATCTTGCATATTTTAGAGTATCCACTTTCATTTGTCTATGAACTGTATAGGCAACCCAGCGGTCCTTTACCGCGGACGCGACTATTCGATTAGATGATGTTAACCCTGCAGGGGTGTACTTCTTCACACACGCTCTCGCCACTTATCGCCATGTACACGTCATGTATCTCGACAACCTTCATGCGGAAGCCTGGCAAGGGTGTCGGCCACGACCTGACTAACCACACAAGTCTCTAGACCAGGTTTATCGCCTATTCAGGTTCCATCCGCAGGGAGTCCGGCCGTGGTTTCCACATACGGCCCCGAACAATGTGTACAGGGTTCCACGACACCAAACGGGTGCCCGGCATACCCGGCCACGTGCCTACCGCATCACAGCCCACCCCTCGGGTCAGCGCTGCGCATGGCCTCCAGCATACTACAAACACCATAAACTACTTGCAACTCCTGGACAGAGGATAAGGGCGGCTAATAAGTCGAGAGGGTCAATTAAGGATCCCAATGAGTGGTATTAGTTGTTCATGGATCACAAACACATAATTCAGTTCGTGAGGACGGCTTCAATGAGACAACCCACCATGTACTCCGACATGGCCTCTCACCGCTACCTTTACCAAATCGTGTTCACACACTTACCTCACACACAGTAGGACATGTTCATCACCATTAAAATTCATCCCCGATGAATCAGACCTGACACAACTGTAAGTAGTAGCAGGCATGACAAACAAGCATGAATGAGTAGGCACATTAGGGCTCAAACAACTCCTACTCATGCTAGTGGGTTTCATCTGTTTACTAGGGCAATGATAGGTCATGCAGAGGAAAGGGGTTCAACTACCGCAGCATGTAACATATGTATCGTTGTTGTCCTAATGCAGTAAAAGAGAGCAGAAGCGAGAGAGTGGGATTGTACCGGAATGAAAATGGGGTTTTTGCTTCCCTGGCACTTCTGAAGATAGTATAGCTCTTCATCGGTGTCATCGAACTCATCGTCGAAACCACGTTCGAGAGGGGACGGATACCGGCAAAAGAGAAGGAAACAGAATCAATGCAATGCACAATATGATGCATGATCATGACATGGCAAAATGAGTGTGTTGGCCTAATGCAACTACAACTAGATGGGTTTGGGTCATTTTGAACCAAAGGTTCAACCCGAAACTCCAATTATGAATTTAAATAGTGCCTTATCATGTTTTGCACTAAATAGCAAGTTTAAGTTATTGAAACATGCATGAAACTAGTACAAATGGATAGATTGGATTTTTCTGATCACTTTTCATATATAATTCTTTGCATTTGGAGCTACAGATTAATTTCTATGTTTTTTAGAAGTTTAAAGCATTTTCTGAAATTTATAAATCATTTCTAATTTATTTTAATTGCACACAATGTTTACTATGTCCGCATTTGGTCATGCTGACCTCAGCAGGTCAATAAGCACCGTCTAGGTCAATCCAAACCAGTGGGGTCCACAGGTCAGTGACACAGAGTCAGCTACAGAGGCTGACACGTGGGACCCGGTCAATGCTGACCTAGCCAAGTCAAAGGTGATAGGTGCCCCCCTCGAGATTAGTGCTAATCTAATAGAGAAGTTAACTAACTAATTAGGCATTGGGGCCCACATGTTGGTGAGAGTAGGGGTTAATTAGCACTAACTATTGGGTTTAGTTGGCGACTAATCGCCGGCGCTATGCATAGCACGGCGACGATGACCGGTCGGATGTTTCCAGCCACGGCTGGTCGTGCAGGTGGGTTCTACGGCGAGCTGGAGCTCGTGGGCATCTAGTGGTGGCAGGGGGAGGATGCCAGCTAGCCGGAGTTGAGCACAGTGTCGACTTCGGCGGCGGCCGGAGCTCGGTCGTTGATGAAACCGATGACTTAGCATGCGGGGAAACAAGCGGTTAGTACCTACGTGTTCTACACGCGCTCACGAGGCCAACGGGCATAAGAGCGGGACTAAATGGTAACCAGAGCCTCGTCGGCGACGAGCTCGGTGGCGGCGCGTTCGGGCCCAGATGACGCGGTGGCTGCGATGTGCAAACGAGGCAAAGGAGAGGGGGGGTTTCGGGGTAGGATCTCACGGTGAGCATGTTGGGCGGGTCGACGAGCGCAAGAAAGGGGGTGGCTATGGCCGCGGGAGCACTGGTCGGCGGCGACGGCTACGCTCGGGTGAGCTTAGTGGAGAGAGCCAGGGGAGGGGAGAGAGAGAAGCGAGTGAGGGAGAAGGAACAGGGGCTTCGGGGCATCTCTGTGGCGTCGCTAGGAGGGGCCGGGGAAGCAGGAGGTGGCCAGGGCAGCGTCGGCACTCGCCACACACCTGCTTGTCCTCTGGGTAGAGGAGGAAGAATGTCAGGACCCCGATCCTATGCCACACCGATCTAGCATGTAACACCTCATATCACTTTGCGGCCTCAGGCACGGTATTCCCACGGGTGTCGCCTTACTAGGCCCGGGACCGTTTGCGTCTTTTGGCTCACGTATATGATAGTGTCGCTAGCATCCATATGACAAAGAACCCGGGCTGACATGGCTAGTCGTGAACCCAAAGTCGCACTAACTTACAGGGACATGCATACATGACCCAACAACGAAAGTGTCGGTCATCAGCGAGTGAATCCGGGCTGTAGCAGCAGTGCTAACAGTACTCCAGAGAATACATGCTATAGCAGGCTAACAGGAACCTGGTAGACACCGCGTGACATTTCCCCGAAGGGACAGACACATGAACGAAGAATGACACGTGTCGGCCAGCCTAAGTGTTCTGGAGTAGTAGCAAGCTACCAAGGCTCAGTGGAAGCACTAGGAGACCTTTCTCGGTAAGAGAGGCTACCAGGGATAAACAACTAGATAGGCAGATCCCACACATACCAAGCATTTCAATAACATACACACAATATGCCCGATATGTGCAAATACAACATGGCATCACAACATGACTCTACAACTCAAGTCTTTTATTCAATAGGCTCCGAGGAGCGAGATATTACAAACATGGGTCTCATGACCCAACATTCAGAGCATACAAGTTGTGACAGCCTGGTTTTGCCCTTGTTTCTTTTCCTGAATTTCTTTTGGATTTGATTTGAATTTTGGCATTTGAATCATTTCAGTTGGACTTAAAACACTTGGGCATCACCTTGGCTTTCACCCAAGTGGCTCATTTCTCTCCATAGCCATCGTTTCCTCTCTGGTCTACCTCAAACTAATAACATGGATATTTTTTCTTAAGTGAAAAATATTCATTTTCCTCCCAAAAACCCTAACCAGAAACTTGTGCTCCAAAGCAACCCCAATTTTTCTTGCCCACAAAAATCTGAGAAAATTCACAAAAATCCTTTGAACCCTAGGGCACCTCCCTGAGCAAAAACATCACACCACTTTTTGGAATATTTTTGCTACAAAAATTATTTCCTGTTCTAGATAGAAATGGTGGTTTCTACAGCAACTACCATTTTACTTGCTCCAATGAGGCTGCATTTTCTTGTGCATCACTACCCTCCTAGATGATTGCTAGCCACCAAAGCACAGCTCCCAACTCCCAACAGTTGAACCACAGCAAGCTCTCAAAGTTACTGACCAGTAACTTGCAACGAAGTAAAAATCAAGTTTACCGCACCTGAGCCCAACTCTAAGCATTGGCCCTAACCTAAACACTAAGGACTACAAGCCAGACACGAAATTTGGGGCAAGCCGTGGCTCTATGCCACAGTGCACGCGGTGACCACGCGTGTGCATGATGCTAGCCTGCTTGTCGCCGCGCTCTGAGTGTCGCCGAGCACTCTGTTCGGTGCGTGCTGGCTTCCCCGCCTGCCAAACCTTGCCACCATCATCATCCCGACTCCATTAACTCCACCCTGGCGCTCGCCGACACCGGAGCTCGCCGCAGCGAGCACCGGCGCGGTCCGGCCAACCCAATAGTGTGTTGCGCACTGTGTTCGTCGCCACCCCCGTGTTCCCGTGCTCGTCTCCGTCCGTACACAGTTCCCGCGTGAGCTACGTCGCCTTCCCCCTCTCTCACTAACGCCTCTCATCGCTGGTTGCAGTGTCTAGGTGTTCTATGGCGGAGCTCGAGCCCCTCGCTCTGCTCGGTTCTAAATCCAGCCCTCCCCAACGTTCTCGAGCATCCCCAACTCCACTCACACACTCCACAATCTCGTAGGAAGCCGTAGCCCGGCCGGGCAGGCCTCGGGCCGCCATCCCCAAGCTCGATCTCGCTGGTGATCCCCTATGTCCATCCACACCGCTCTAGCCCTTCCCAAGCTCAGGCGACTCTTCTAGGGCCTCCGCCGTGCTTCAGTGGTGTCGTACGACCCGGTTGGAGCCACTGGGGCAGCCCCTCGTCACCGTCATCTCCAACTTCGGCGACCACAGCCCTCTGTCGCTGCTAGAGAGGTTCATTCCGTCATCGTCCGACCACCCCTAGCTGTTCTACGGGTACGGGCATGTGCGCCTCTCTCTTCTCTTTCGATCCATCCCTTTAGATCGGGCCAAGTCGCCCTCCTTGCTGGCGTGCGCTCTGGCGAAGCCCCGCCGTGCCCTGTCTCTCTCTCCCCCTCCCTCTCACCTGACTAGTGGGGCCCGCTCAGTCACTCTAACTGCAGCCGAAGGGGTACGAGTGGAGGCGGCCCGCAGGGTTTACGCCTTCGACGTCACCCCCCCAGTTCTGTTTATATTAATTCAAATTCAAATAATTCCAGAACACTTCAAACAACCACAACTTTTTAACCATAAGTCCAAATGAATTGATTCTTTTTTCATTGTTTTCTGTATGAAAATCTCTAGCAGCACACCAAAGATGAGATTTTTCTCTACTGCCTAGATTTTCTGGTGAGTCTCAGAGTGTTTCTTGATATTTTCTTTTTGTGTTTTTGAAATGATTTCAGAAGGTGAAGCTTGTCTTGAGGATCACCAGGAGGAGTGTGACCCTCATCTGCACTAAGGCAAGCCACAACAACATTTTCATGGTGCCATTGTAATAATTGTGATTTATTTTCAACTTGAATGATTAAATTAGTTCATGCATTTAACTCACCTAGTTAAATAATTATTTTCATTCTGTTGCAAGCTTATTCATGTGGATAGGTTGATTGACAGACGGCTAAAAGTTAACTAAGTTAGCTTTAAGTTATTTTAAGTGCTGATAGTTTATGAAGAAATAATTTGCTTATGGAAAAGAACTAGTTTGGATAATATTTTCTTGAGTAAGAAAATGATTATGCTAAGATATTGCCATGATTAGTTGCTGCATAAACATGATCAAAATAGTGCCATGAGTCTATGAAATGTTTGATTAGTGCTTGATATAAGTTGGCCCGGTATTGTTCTGATGATTAGTGAAGCATGTCACATGAGTGCATTTGCATAGCATATCATGACACCGGTTATTTTTATTTTAAGTTGAACCTGATAATAAATCAACTTGAACATATCGTTGATCGGGTCATGGTGCCACTCAATCGAGTTTTTCCCAGCGCAACCACATTTGCCTTTCTGGGAAGGCCTTTATTCAGTCCGTTGTCATACCTCTGGTCGATACCTCCAACGAGGGAAAGTTATGGGCATGCGGTACCCTGGCCCGGTAAGCAGACATAACCTTGTGTGCCCGTTGATGTTGTTATGGTAGCTTGTCCCCGTTTGGGACCGTCTTGCCACCATGTGGCCTCTTTCCATTACTATTTCCGTTGGTGTCTGGGGTAGACACGGGGCCACCCATGACTTAGCCCAGTGGGGAGTTAGTCGGAGTGGCCGGGAGAGTGTCGTGGCAATGGAGGGGTTCTGTTGGAATGCCGTTGGTCCACCCGAATGGGAGTGCGAGGCCATGGGTTCCTTGGTGTGGGTATACTGTGCTACCTCTGCAGAGTGTATTAAATCTATCGATAGCCGAGTCCACAGTTACGGACACGCTCAAAAGTAGGTCACACCATGGGTCAACATTTTAATAAATCTTGCACACTAAATTAATAACATGGCACTATCGAAAAGAGGATGGTTGGAGAACCATGTGGATGTGATGACCAAGTTGTTGGTCTGTTTGTGATCCGAGAAAGATCACCGTTTGGTTACGAGGTAACCCATTTGATGACCAAGTTGTTGGTCCGTTTGTGATCCAAGAAAGATCACCGTTCGGTTACGAGGTAACCTATTTGATGACCACGTGGTTGATCCATTTTGTGATCCAAGAGAGATCACCGGTTGGTTACATGATAATCCGTTGGTAAGCAAGTCTGTGGGACTTGAGGCACGAGGTTTCATTCACTGCATCCATAGCATGATTTTGCATTGATGATTAAATTGGTTAATATCATGATATTGTTTGTCATTGTGTCTATGCTTGTTGTGAGCTTGCAAGTACATTCAATGTACTAACCTGGCGTGTCATGCCAGATTTCAGGAAAGGTTCGTTGGAACGGAGAGATGTTCGAGTCTAGATCATGTCCAAATCGGTATCCCTGTGCTATGGAGTCCCGCTTCATCATCGTTCCACTGCCGCGTAGTTGTCATGATCGAGGCCCCCCTTATGTTCATTAAATAATGTACATATTGTTCAGCCACACCGAGTGTATCGCTTGGCCTCCTAACTTTTGGTAATATGAACCATGTTCCGCTAGCATCAATAAAGCGGTTTTTTTCTGTACCAAGATGTTGTGTGTTGCCAGAAGACATGGTCTCTGGGCTGGCAATGCAAGGTAAACCAGTTGCTCTGAGACGGGGTGCCACACAAGTCAAAGCACATGCGGAACCTTAAGATGTCTGAGTACAGACATCTACAAATGAAAAAGGCTGTGAAGCCTGACTATCTAGCAGATCCTGCCGAGGGCACAAGATCGTAGTTGTGGTAACAAGCTAAACATCGAAGTCCACGCGGAACTACTAGTGAGACAGAAGTCTTTCTGCAAAACATAAAATAGGCAAACGTGAGTACAAATGTACCCAGCAAGACTTACATTAGAACTAACTACATATGCATCATTATCAACAAAGGGGATGGTGGGGTTTAACTACAGCAAGCCATCTTAGACTCGGTGGATATCCTGAACTACGACTGCAAGCAACTCTTTTGAGGTGGCGCACACGAGTCCATACATTCACCATATCAGTACACCACTATGGATCTGCTCCCATCTCCCTACGAGAACGCCATCCATAGCACTCACGCATATCTTGCGTATTTTAGAGTATCCACTTTCACTTGTCTATGAACTATATAGGCAACCCAGAGGTCCTTTACCACGGACGCGGCTATTCGAATAGATTATTTATAACCTTGCACGGGTGTACTTCTTCATACATGTTTCCACCACTTAGCGTCTGCACACGACATGTGCTCGGCAGACTTCAAGCGAAAGCCGACGTGGGTGTAGACCACGACCTACCTAAACACTCGAGTCTCTATTCCAAGTTTATCACCTATCCAGGTTCCATCCACAGGGAGTCCGGCCGAGGTTTCCACATACGGCCCTGAACGATGTGTACAGGGTTCCGCGACACCAAACGGGCGCCCGGCATACTTGGCCACGTGCCTACCGCATCACAGCCCATCCCTCGGGTCAGCGCTGCGCACGGCCTCCAGCATACTACAAACACAAGAAACTACTTGCAACTCCTGGACAGAGGACTTGGGTGGTTAAGAAGTCGAGTGGGGTCATATTTCAGGGCCCAACATATGGTAGTAGCTGTTTCATGGATCACAAACACGGAACTCAGTTCCTGAGGACAGCTTCAATGAGACAACCCACCATGTACTCCTACATGGTCTCTCACCGCTACCTTTACCAAATTGTGTCCATACACTTAGCTCACACACAGTAGGACATGTTCATCACCATTCCATTTCATCCCCGATGAATCAGACCTGACTCAACTCTAAGCAGTAGCAGACATGACAAACAAGCATGAATGAGTAGGCACATCGGGGCTCAAACAACTCCTACTCATGCTAGTGGGTTTCATATATTTACTATGGCAATGACAGGTCATGCAGAGGACACTACAAAAAATATACTTCCGTGATGATACGTGTTTGTCATAGTAGGTCGCGTTTTTTGTCATGCATGTACATCCATGAAAAATTTATGACAGAATCAAGATAGTCATACATGTGCTGTCGTAGCAGTGTTCGATGACATTACTAAAATTATCATCATAGAAGTGTCCACTTCCATGACGATAAATCGCGCGTCACAGAAGTGCTTTTGTCAAGGGTGACCGACACGTGGCATCAACCGTAACAAAACGCCGTTAAGCTATCGGGTCAGGTTTTGGATCCGATAACCTGTTAACAGCCCCGACCAATGGGGATTTTCCACGTGTAAAATCATCATTGGCTGGAGGAAACACGTGTCGTCTCATCTTTGGGACAGATGTCATCCACTCATTGGACAGAAGGAGCCTATGATACGTCGACACGTGGCACAACCAATCAAGTTTAAATGGGCCGGCCCAACTAAAGGCCCACAAGATTTTGCGGCCCATAATGGGCCGGCCCAGTTAAAGGCCCATGAGATTTTGCGGACTATAATGGGCTGGCCTAGCTAAAGGCCCACAAGATTTCGCGGGCCATAATAGGCCGGCCCAGGTAAAGGCCCACAAGATTTTTGTGTGCCATAATGGGCCGGCCCAGGTAAAGGCCCACAAAATTCTTGCGGATCATAATGGGCCGGCCCAGCTAAAGGCCCACGAGATTTCGCCGACATTAATGGGCCGGCCCAGCTGTAGTCCCGCAAGATTTTGAGGACCCTAGTAGGTAGGCCCATTAACTGGCTGCCATGTTTTGGGCCATATGCCGGCCCATAATTGATCTGGTCCATTAATGGCCTGCCACGTTCCGGGCCTAGTAATGGCCCATATAAGATCCGGCCCGTTAAAAGCCTCCCACTTTCTGGGCCAAATCACTGCCCAGATCAGGTCCGGCCCTTTAAGAGGCTTTGGGCTCAATTATGGCCCATATCAGATTCGGCTCGTTGACTAGACGCTATGCTTTTGGGCCCACTTGCTAAAGGCCCATTTAGTAATTCGGCCTAATATTAGTTTTGGCCTATTAAGGGCCCATTTAACATTTCGGCTCTATATTAATTTCGTCCTTTTAAAAGCCCGTCATATAGTTGGGCCTAACTACGGCCCGGTTTGCATCCGGCCTGCTCGCAGCCGATATCTGATTGGGCCAAACAAGGACCAAGACAACTTTGGCCTGTTAAAAGCCCGTGAATTGATTCGCACAATCATGGGCCGGGGTCCATTTCGGGCTGCCGCTGGCACGTGAGCTATTCGGCACATTTCAGGCCCAGCCTACTTCTCAGCCTCCTAAAAGCCCATTGAGTTTTCTTGCGAAAAGAGGGCCGGGGGTTACTCGGCCTATTAAAGGCCCGAATCTACTAGTGGGCCAGTTTGACGGGGCCCATGATGCGGATCATACATCGTGAGTGCATGACGGCCCGATTATGTACCATAATTTTACGGTTTGGCCGGTTTACTGCGAAGACAGGATATATATATAGTAAAATAACTGCAGCATCGTGAATAAGAAAAAACCTAGACTATACAATAAAGAAATTACGGCATATTACATCCACTGGGCATCAAAGTTCGCCACTATGATAATAAAGCACAAGCAGACAGCAGATTACATACACTGGGCATCAAAGATTGCCACCAGTGCAAATAAACACGTCGACAAAATAATATACAAAACCAAGGGCACTTCAATAGAGTTCAAGAAATGTTAGCCCTGCTGGGGAGCTGCAGTGCAAGCAGCTGAGCAAGATGATGAGAATGTGCTTGTTCAACACTTATATCTTCCTCACTCTGAAAGATAAACAAACAGACAGATAACAGGTTTTGCACATAAAAGTATCGGTGCTGACAATTCATCACATTTCTTACTGACAAATAAAGTGACACAGTTTAAAATTGCATTAACACAATATGGTATTGTTCAGGTCAAGACATGGCAGGAATTGACATTGTGAAGGAGTTGGCAGCTTCACGACACCACTGGATTATAGATCAAGAATTCATAAGTATCAATGGTTAGTGTGCTGTCAATTTATCCCATTTTAGATTGGAAAATAAAGAGGCGGTTTAAATAATAGTAGAATGATATGACATTGTTCATAGTTAAGACATTACAGAATATGACATTGTGCTGTAGTGGGTAGGTTCACCACACCACTGGATTACGGATGAAGAACAGAAGCATACATGCAGTGCAAAAGAAGATCACTTGCTCTGTATAGTTTAATTTACATGGTATGAAGAAGGAACTTGGTTGTACAACTGAAAACTTAAATTGAGAAGGACAAACTTTTCTTTATGAACTACATAATAAACTTTAAACATGCAATTTGATGCAAACACCAAAATAAACAGCTGTTTCAGTCATGCCTAACCAAATATACACAACAAAGTTTGAAGGCTTGAGAAGGACAAACTTACATTAATGGTGAAGACAGGCTCTATAAAGCCCTTGTCCATGCTGATGGGGGGGGGGGCAATTCAAGAAGTTTAGCACAGAATGTTGTTCATAAGCATTGCCTTTATTCTAAATTTTGTTAAGGGTAAATATAGATGTGATAATATACGAAAAAATGGAGAATATTTAAGATAAGATGAAGAGTGATGCTACATAACCAAGTAGCTATAAATGTATGTGCAGCGATACAGGCAAAAGGCACAACCAAGAGCAATGCACAGCTAAACTTCTTCAGTACCAACCTTATGGTAAGAGTAAATATAGATCTAATGTGTAGAAAATGGAGGGCAAAGGAAAATAAGCTGTAGAGTGATGGTACATGAACAACTACCTATCAATATAAGTACACTGATAAAGGACAACCTGTACTTACAAGAACAATGCAGAGCTAAAAAAATTCATTGGCATTGGATATATTCTGCACTAATGTGACCATTCATACAGATCAGATAATTTGGAGCGAACAATTGATAAGCAAGCTATCATGCATACTGCTGTCACATAATGAACCAGGTATGTATGCAAGTACAGTGATACAGGACAACAGGTACTAACAAGAGCAAAGCAGCGGGCAACATATTTGCGATATCCTGTCGTTCTTTTCAAACCGGAATTCTTCTTCGAGCTGATTTCCTGCAAAAAAGATCCGTAAGGCACATGCGGAAAAGTAGAAGTTCAAATTGTCATGTGATTTCATAGACAGTACCTCATCCTGGGAACGAGACCAGTGCATAACAAGGTTTTTCCATTCAATGTCTTTTAAATTTAGCACATGAGACTTCACCGGAAATTCGTTTATAGACTTGCCATCAAAGTGTGATTTCCTCAGGTAACACCGATACTGCTGCAATGCTTCCTTGAAAAGCACAAGCAAGCTTTGCTCGTCATGACTATCCAGATTGACCCTCACCTAGTTACAACAATGTAATGTAAATCATTGATGTGTTCGATCAGCAGAAAACAGGAAAATAATAACCATGAATAATAGCACTTACACGTAAGTTGGACAGGAAGATGTGAAAATGGTGTTTGTCTTCAATATAATCTTCCCATGATGGGAATATATGCATGTAGTCCCTAAAAACATTGAAAGCATTGTCTTTTAAACTGGGAATAAATGGAATGGGGTCCAATCTGCAGGAATTAGCCGTCTTTGCAAGTTGGGATAGGTCTTCGGCCGGTGGACTTGCTGTACTTTTTGCTGGAGTGGGATTTTTCTGTGGTATGACTGGTGCTATGGCAAATGAACTCGGTATACCTTTTGCTGGAGTGCAGGTCCTGTGTGGTGGGGCTAGTGGTGTGGCCAGTGAAGTATGGGTACAGTCTGCTAGAGTCGGTCCTATGTTTTGTGTCACTGGTTGTACAGCCAATATAAGTGGGGCGCTGTCTGATTTCTCCGGCACCACCACGTTTTTCAAGGACTTTGCTGGTGCTCCTTCAAGTTCGACAATCACCCGCTTCCTTTTTGATTTCTGATGCACAAGAACAACATATGAGTGAAAAAACATGGTATGACGACAGATGGAATATGTATTGATAATGGATGGGCATAGCATCTCGAGTTATATGATGAGTAAACTAAGCAGATGGTGGTGCAACATAGTAGAAGAAATGCAAGACAACATATGCAAGATACGCGCAATCAATAAAACCTTGCCAAATTAGAACAGGCACCTTGATGGGTGAACAGGACATGCCATCTGCCTTTGACTCCTCGAGGTTAGAACAGTCATTAGAATGATATTCTGAACAAGAATCAACAGGTGGGGAGCATACGAGTTTCATTGCTTCCAGAATGGCACTCAATGCCTTGGTGCCAATTTTGTAAGTCATTGCAGTGTTCGACAATATTCTTCTGATGCGCGGATTCTGATATATACTGTAATTGTGTATAATATCTGAGAACCATGAAAACATAAATAGTTGTGAGATTATCTTTGTAATGCAGATGATATTCTAATATAGGGGCGCCCCTGTAAACACTTATGTGCTATCAGTAGATTCTGATGAGAGAGCTCATGTGTGCTGTAATATCGTGCGTGTATTTATATAATCTGGCACAAGTACACAAAAAAATAGGCTCCAGAAGTAAGGATAGCTGGCAGATGATAGGTTCATAATATACTATATAGATAGTTTATTGCCAAACCATGATAACAAGAGCACACAACAACTAGGAAGATCATAGTGTACATAATAGGGGTACACCATAACCACGATATATAAATCGGGAAAGTGGAACTGGCTTGAAAATACGGTGTTGTATTGCCGCTAGTAATTGAAAGCCTATCGATCACGTACAGGCCAGCACTGTCGAACATGGTAAAGAATAGCAAGCAGATTTTGGATAATAAAATGTTGGTTGTGCAGTGCCCACACATGATGAACCAGAGCACATTAAGAATGCAACTCCCAGCTGTCTCTCGACTATTTCAGGCGGTTGGATGAAGATCCTACGTCTCCTAACCCTTCTTCTTCCTCGTCTCTGATTCTTCCCATACAGAATACCGCACGGGCCGCCAGCCGGACCACCGGCGCCCATCGCCTGTGTTCCTCCGCCACCCCACCCCCACCCGCATCGAGTTTTCTTCGTTCGGCGAGGCCCCACAACCACCCGAGCCCCTTGGATCGCACTGACGAACTCCGGCGAGCTCTGAAAAATCAACTGACCCAATTTTGAAATTTAGTCTACTGTGATTTAACTAGTGTGGAATATAAAAGGGGAAAATCATAAGCATTGGGAGTATAGTGTTGAGCGTGCCATGCGGATCTGAATGTGCAAACCGGATAAAGGCAACTTCGCAACCAAGACAAGAAATCAGAGTAAAGCAGTGGCGATCTATTTTCTTGCTGTGATAAATAAGTTGAGCAGATACGAAAGAGTACCGCCTCTGGTGCGGCGCCATGTACGCATCTGGGGAGAATTTGACGGTGCTGCGGTAGCGATGGCTGTCGGTGGCATGGAAGCAGATCTAGGAGGGTAGACGGTGGCGGCGGGGCGCGGTGGACGAGACGGTTGTAGGAGCAGCGCCAGCAAGGTGGACGACGGCGGGGATGAAGCAAGAGGACGGGATGCAAGGATCCTGGTCCGAAGGCGTGGATGAGAGAGGTCGATCTCTTGTAATGGACGGCGGCGTCGGGGTATCAGCTCCGGCATAGTGGAGGAGGACGGCGGTGGATGGGGTGGCGGACGGCGGCGGTCGGAGGAGGGTGGGGTGGAGAGGGTGTTTTGGCGCCCACGGAGTATGAATGGGGAAAAGGGAGGTAAAGAGGAAGGGGTGGAACCATGTATTTAGGGCGTGCTTGTCTCAAATGCGAGGAAATTTACAAACTTAGCCCCCGTTTCAAATTTCTACTACATCACAATAACATTAGTCTGTTGGGGATAGGACGATAATCTCGCATACACCGAATATTTGACGAAGAGAGTTTGTTTTTGGCCCCCACCGTGTATGAATATGAATCGGGGAGGGAGTCGATTTCGGTTAAGGGCACACTGTGTTTTGGTGCCCACCATGTATGAATCCGGGTGAGAGGCAGTTACATCACGTTTGGGTGAAATTACAAACCTACCCCTATCGAAACCTATAGAACTCCAGCAGATAGGCTTTGCGCGGCAGGGATATGCAGTAGTGATTTCCATCTCGCAGATTTTGGTTTCGGGCGGTTACTGCGACTTTCCCCGCTTTGTTCAGATTTTGCACAGTGCACGTTTACCATGCCAACTCCATTCGAATCCCGTTTACTATTTATTTTGGGCGGGATCCATTTTCAATTGGAATTTCATTATATATACATCATTTTTTTACATATATACTTTCAAAAGCACAACACCATTTATACATAAATATGGTTTACAAATGGCATGATCTCAGATTCATAAGGTTGTATCCATCAATTTGGATTTTCAAATATTTGAAACCACTTTATGTTGAAATCCAATGTATGCATTCCTCGCTAACTGTCTCCAATTAATGTGTGTTTCATGTGGGTTTTTTTAACTTCTCAAACATGTATAATGTATTTCACACACGCAACATATAGTGTAATCCCGTTTAGACATTAATTGCATATAAACCATGCATTGTTTGTAATTGAAGAATTTATGGATCACTAATATTGATAAACTATATAACATTACACGTGTGCCCAAATTCAAATGAATATGCATGTTTGATACACCAATTTGCGTTATGATATTATTGATGTCGTGATCTCCAGTTTAAATATTTGAATCCCCTTTAATCCAGATATTCATCTCATATAGCTATCACTCATGCTTATATAGGACTATCTCTCTGGACCTATACGTGTTCATCGTCTCTCAGGCATCTCTCGTGCTACATGTATGTCGACAATGATCTTTTATCTTCGTAACACACTGACGGTACTCTCTCCATCGACCTTCATCACTCTATCTCTCTCTAAGTATATCTCGCTCCCTGCTATGTGTCTCTAGCTATGATTCTCCATGTGGAATCTCTTTCTCTCACACAAACACCAAACTTTGTCTCCCGGGTCTCATTTCTCTCAACTATTCCCATGTGTGCCACTCGCACACCCCTCATACAGAGATGTCTTTTGCTCCTTAGATATGAGAACCTACGACTCTTCCTCTTCAATATATCTTTCTCACACACAAACACAAACTATGTCTCCCAGGGTCTCATATTTCTCCATTGTTCTCTTGTATGTTGCTCAAACACACCCTATCTCCCTAGAGATATCTTGCGTTCCCTCATATGTCTCTCTAGCTATCACTCTCGTTGTGAAATATATTTCTCTCTCGCAGACACAAAACTCCGTCTCTCTGGATCTCATTTCTCTCTGATATTTGTTTGTATGTGACTCACATGCACCCTCTCTCTATCTCTCTCACACCCACACACATAACCCAGCCTTCTGATCCACTCGACTCCTATCTCTAGCGCACACTAGCTAGCATCTTTATCTTTCTATTTATCTGTTTCTCCATCAACCTTCTTTCTCGCCCTCACTCTTGATTCCTATCACGCACACTACATATGTTTCTCTCTACATGCATGCAGTCAAGTGCCCGCAAACACACATATATAACTTCACCCTTTGAACCACCCGACGGTCATCTCCGACACCCAAACTAATGGATGTCTCTCTAGCTAGCATCTCCATCTTTGTATCTATCTGTAGTTTCTCCGTCAACATCTCTTTCTCGCACGGAGTCTTGCTTCCTATCACCCACACTATATATGTCTATCCATACATATGCATTTATACGTTGATCTCTTTTGCACAATCGTTGCGCCTCACCCCCTCTGCTCGCCATAGATGCATGCTACAACCCATGCCACTATCTCTTAAAGACAAAAACACATGCTCAATTGTCGGGCCTTCTTCCCTGCATTCTCACATGCATGCATATTGTCATACTCATCCGTCTCTCCCATGTCGTTGATCTTAGGACTTATGTCTTCTTTCTTTTATCTCGATCATGCACGCGCGCACACACACACATCCCATGTATACATGTATACCTCTCACACATGCACATTCAAGGTGTCTATGTCTCCATACGTAGTTAATTACCCTCAATCCTAACGCCACATCGAATCGTTCTCCTCTTTTGTGCACATAACTTCCGCCTGGATGGGCAAAACACACACTCACACTTAACAATCTCCTTCTAGCTACCCCCCTCCCGCCCCGTGCGCCTCTCACTTTTCCCCTATATCCCCGAAACCAATAAGACCATCCCTTTGTTTAACTCACGCCTACATGCACCATCGATATAGGCGCATTGTCTTCCGTGGTGTCTCTTGAACAAACATGTTCTCTCGATGTCGACTCCTCTCACGCGCACGCACCTTCTCTTCCCTCCTACGGGCATTTTGTCTCTCGCACCCCATCATTGGTAGCCTCTGCCATACACATCACCTCTCTATGATGAAGCCATGCACACTTAAATTACATCCGCCATAGAGAAGCAAACAACTCCGGAATGAAACCGAAGCTACCGAGAGAAGCAACCCGGAAAGAAGCAAACAATATGGTAAACAAACATCACATAAACATGGCATGATGCACAATCAAGTATGATGCATGTCCGGTTTAAATAGGCATGGCATGGCAAAATGCAACAAACCGTACTACAAATTAAGTGGAGCTCAATATGCAACGAGTTGCATATTGACGGAACACCACATCAATTATTTAGTTCTCTCTCGGTTATGATACTCAACAAATATTAAATGTTAATTAACATGGCAAGGGGTGAAGCATAAGTAAACTAACTATTTAGGCAAGTTTAAATGAGGCCGGAAATAACAAACAACAATTCCAGAAAATCCCCATATGTTATTTAGTAGTTTAAAGCAAACACAGTTTTAAGCATTTTAAATGTTGTTATCATGATGCGGATGACATATACAAGTTTATGCAATTTTATGAAAATGTTGACATCTAAATGATAGGGAGCATTTGGTCACCATGGCGGAACAAAAGGGGTGCCACGGCAACGATAACGAAAATGGTGCCACGGCAACGATAACGAAAATGGTGCCACGGCAGCATATCCGAAAATGGTGCCACGGCAACATATCGGTTCCGGTAACTCGATTGAGATATCGATGCAAGAGAGAAGTGTGCGGATGTGCGCAACATGCAAAGATGGTGGGGTGCTCCCGACTTCTGGGTTCCCACGGGACGGTGGCATGGCAAAAGAGGGGCAAATCGGACACGGTGCAAACATATAGTACATCTCATACAACACATGCATTCGATCACGGTCGGTCATCTCGTCGTTATACCTTTGAAGCGTGCATTTCGGAGCGGTTCGGGTTCGACGAAGGAAGTAGTCGTTCACGGGTCGTAGGGGAAGTAGTTGTTCACGTGGGAACGGTAGTAGTACATCTCGTAGTGGAAGTAGTTGTTCATGTCGGCGGTAGTCGTACACGAGTTGAAGTCGAACTTGACGGAGCCAACGTCCTCGAGGGTAGTCGTGGTACTTGGGGTCTTCGGACTTGCCGGTCTCGGTTCTTGCGACGGTAGTGGTACATGGCAATGGTAGTCGAACTTGAAGGGTCGTCAACGTCGTGGTACTTGGCGTCCATGTGGTCTCTGAGAAACTTGACAGACCGGTTGCTCCGAGTCCTCGGTCCTCATGCTACTTGACAAAATCCAAGGTGGGTCTTGGCGAGATCCAGAGGAACACAAAAGGCCTCGGGTGGGCAACAACAAGGAGGCGATGGTGGTTGCGGTCAGGCGAGCGACGGGGCACGGCAGCGATGCGGTAAGGAGCTCCAGCTCCTGTCTATGACGGGCAGAAGAGCTCCGACAGGGACCAAGGCGGCGGCAGGGGAGGACCCTGGTGGTCGACGGAGAGGCGCAAGGCCATGGCGGCGGAAGGAGCGGCTCGGTCGATGCTGTCCGGTCGAGGACGAAGCCGGAGAAGTAGGGGCGAAGCTGGGAAGAAGCGGCTGCAGCAGGAGCTTGGGGTCGGGTTGGCCATGGCGTGGAGGATGAACCAGGTGGCCTCGGCGAGGAGGCGCGGTGGCAGGCCGACGGGAGCAGAAGCTCGGACGGCGAGGCGTGGCCATGGAAGGAGCGGGCGGTCTCGCGGGACGGAGGCGCAGGGCGACATGGACGAAGCGGCTGCGGGGCTCGGCGCAGATGGATCGGGAGGAGCGGGGCGAGCAAGAGGAGGGAGGAGATGCGGGAGGATCGGGCAGGGGGGTGCAGCGCGAGGAGGGAGAGATGCGGGAGGATCGGGCAGGGGGGTGCAGCGCGAGGAGGGAGAGATGCGGGAGTGCGTGCGATGGCGCTGGAGGAGGAACGAGGGAAGGAGAAAGGGATCGAGCAGAGCTGCGCTGGGAGCGGTCGGGCTAGGGTTAGAGAGGGGGTTAGGTGGGCTGTGCCTTAGAGGCCGGCCGGCTAGGCTATTGAGAAGCTGGGCTGCGGATGGGCCTAGATGGCCTGGCTGCAGGTTGCGGCTGGGCTGTCTCTCTCTTCCCTCTCTCTTATATTTTCTTAGCAGAAAAATTATAAGAGAGAAGAAAAAAAAGGAGAGAGGGTTCGGGAAAGAATTTGCGCACGGGGGTAATTTTTCCCAGACTCACAAAAATATGCTCGTTCCAAGAAAAATAGAAGTGGGCATGACCGAAAGATTTAAATTCAAACTCATTTGAAATTCAAATGGGTTTGAACTAGGACTTGATGAAAGGAAGGTCCAAAAATGTTCGGATTTTTGGTGGAGCTCCGGAAAATGATGAAAGAAATTATGGGAATAGTTGAGGCCAAGGGTTTACATAGAAAGGCATGGGATTTATTTTGCAAGTGTGTTATGATCAATTTTAAAAATGAAATATTTATTATAGCTCCCTAATAATAGTAGGAGACTTTGAATATGTTTTAAAGAGAAATCACCATGTGAATATCCCTCGATTTAAATGGATCGAAGATCCATACAATTTATTTAGTTGAGTTTTAAAAAATTAAAAGGCATGATGGCATGATGACGTGATGCAATGCACATGATGCAGAGATGAATGCACGAACCAAACAAAATCAAACAACGAAACTCGAAAACCCTGGAAGGCATCTGAAGCTCCGGTCTTGGGGAGTTACAACACTCCACCACTACAAGAGGATCTCGTCCCGAGATCTAGGATGGCACCGGAGAGAAAACGGAAGAGGAAGAGAGGAGGTAAAACTAAGTTGCTTGTTTGACGAACGAGTGAAACCATGAACCTTGAGAGGTTGAAAAGTTGAAAGAAAGAACACAACGGAGTTGAACACAATTGAGAGCACTGCGGTAGAGAATAGAAAGAAGGAACACCATTTGAACCTTGGAGGTTGCAAAGCTATGAATGATGAGTACACTGGACAAGAAGGAATTGGAACCACTCTGGTTGAAAAGAATTGTGAGACTTGATAAGATGAAAAGAACTTAGCAGAGAACATAACACTCCGGTTAAATGGATAAGCACGAAAAGAACATGATCCTCACAATTCGAGATGATGAGTGAAAAGAGCAACATCACAATGCCTCCGAAAGAAAGAATAGAAGATAGATCATTGGAATAACAGAATGGAGAAGGAAATGTCAACTTCTGCCACAAATGAGCTTGGAAAGCACCCTTCCAAAAAGGTTATAGTGGAGTTGTTGGAAGCCAACAACGAAACGAATAAGCTTGTAGTGGGCTTATGGAAAACATCTCAAAATTATGAGGTGACACCCCGCCACTAACGGAAACAATTGCTTGCTTGAGATCAACGAAGAGATGAAAACTTCTTTCGCCGAGAGGATAGAACAAAACTTGGATCATTGATAAGCACCACAAATAGCAACATTCCCAATGGAAGGCTTTAGGTGAAATATGACACAAGATAACTCCAACGAAGAGATTAATGGATTTAGAATACCTCATTCTTGACAACATATGAATCATGAAACATGAAGGAAATTGTCAAGAGTGACATAACACCACCTCAAAGGATAAGGTAGAAAGGATTGCACTTCGGAATGCAAGATGAAGAATACTAGAGCTCCTCAAAACAAAAACATGTGTTTAGCACCATGTTTATTTTTGAGTATAGCTTGGCAGATCATAACTTCAAGAGAAATCTTGAAGAAAAAATGAAGAATGAAAAGAATCCTTGACGAACCACCATGTAGAGCCTCAAAGAAGAACTCTGGTAATAAAAGGATGATAGAAAGAAAGAGAAGTTGGAAACACAAGGTGTACCCTTGCAATGATTTAGATGGAGCTTCGCGACGATATAACCGAGAAAACTTGGAACTCCGGAAAAGAAAAAGATGAAACATCTCGAACCGGGAATGACTTCATCATGAACAATCTCCAGAAGAAAAGAATTAATCACTTGGATGAAACAAGAATAAGAATTATGTCATGCCTATCCTTCACCAATTTAAATTTATGACAAGCAACGGATTTGGCATACTACTTATTCTCGTAAAAAGGATTAAGAGGGATATAACGTAAACTTGTGAAGGTCTTCAAGGAACCACCGGTAGGATTTGGAAACAACGAAATATTTGATATGATAACGGAGGAAGAGAAGTCTTGAACAAACCGCCGTAAGAATTGAAAATGAACGAAGAAAAGATAAAGAAACACCGGGAAGAATTAGAGAACGAATGAAGATACTTGAGGGAATTTAGATACAAGTGAACGCAAAGATCCCGAGCTGATTAGATAATACTTGAACGATGCACCAGTATGATTTGGAGAACGAGAGCTGAAAGCTTGAATGAATAATTCTGAGATGATGGGCTACGGAGAATCAATCTGAAAAGACTCTTGAATTGCTCCGGATGGGTGAAAAGAATTTTAAGAGAGCCATGAATCTTCAAGAGAAGGGACAAGATTTAGAGGAAAATCTCTTCTGCGATCTTCAAATGACAACGAGAAACATCACCAAAATTGCTGAGATACTCCGGGAGAATGAAAAGCGAAGGGGTTGAGCCAACGATGAAAAGAATTTGAAAGATCTTGAGAAGGCATGTGACTGATGGAATCCATTCTTACGCCAAACTTCGAAAGACTTTGGGAATGGCTCCGGGAAAATTAGAAGAGTCAGGTAAGACCCTGGGAAAAGACCTGTGGGTTAGGGCCCACTCGAAAGAAACATCGTTGAACAATTGATTGAAAGGGGGGGATTGCACCGGTTGAATTAAATGACTTGAATGAGATAACAACCACGAAATATCTTGAACGGATTGAGAATGGAAACACAAGTCTTCTGAGATATCTTGAGCACTCCAGAATAAATGAATAGCAAGAGGTGAGTGATTGAGAGGTGCACCGGCATGAGAAAGCATTAGAAATGAGGAAAGGAATATGATCAACACTGAAAGCTTGAATTGGATCCACCGGAGAAGAAAAAGAACGAAGGATGATGAACTTGAAACTGTTGAGCATCTTCATGGAAAATCACCGGATAAGAACATTGACGGGAAAAGAATGGAGAAACTTCACATTAATAAAAGGATACATGATTAAGAAATATGAGTCCTTGAAGAAAAATGGTGGGAGGGCGGGAAAACAAAGGCAACTTGGAGAAGATGGAACAAACACCGTTGAGAAAACATAGAATTGATCTCGCAAATGTTGAAAATGATCGGATCCACTTGAAGAGAAGCACACCGGTTGAATTAGAATTGACTTGACAATCTCGATGATCAAGAAGGATTAGTATTCACATAGCAATATGAGAACACCGTTTAGGAAAGGTATGGATTCAACACTTGACACCGAAGCAACTCAAATACCACAAATAAAACAAACAAAGGATTTGGCTTGCAGAATAAGCCGGAACAAACATATGATAGAGATTTCGTCCGAAGTTTTCGTGGTGGGGCCCACACGGGCTCGAGTGTACAACACCATCATGTACAAGGCAGTGCACATGACATACGAAGTGTCCCCGAACCAGCATAGCCAAGGGTTCTTTAAGACACAACGAGACCACTATAAAAATGACCGTGGAAAGGCAGACCACTAGACGTCGAACCCCAATCTCATATCATGCATCTGTCGAAAAGATATTCTAGGAACTACTTGAATTCCCACCTATAAAACTCCCGAAACTTTCTGGTTATGCAATCTGGTGTTGGGGATACAGGGGAAGCAATATATCTCACCCAAACTAACAATACCTACATCAAGCTGTATCCATCCGTCAACACATAACCAAGAAACCTTCGGAAATCGTGTACCTCAACCTTCGGAAAGCATCCGTTATACGAGTTATGGCAATACTCCCGAGCTCGCCCCAGTACTGGGTTATCGGGGTTATCTCACCAACAACTGCATAAAAGAGATTCTCGATGTCGGCAAATCTCAGGTATTCCAGAACTGCAACGATAAAATTGTGACGACAACACCTCAGAGCTCGACTCCCCGGGTCAAAGCCACATAAATAGACAGGAGGCACCAAGAACAATGTTCTCGTCACAAAACCATTGAAACGATTCCAAGATACCCGCGTGATCCTAAAAAAATTTGAGTGAAATTTGAGGAGAGGAAAGTCAAAACATCTACGTCAGGAGACCTAACCAGAGTGACGAAGGGACTGAGGAGTAAAAAGAATTCCTACTCTCCGATATATATAATACTAAGACTCAAAATAGTTTTCTTCTAGACTCAACAACGGCCAACAATCAAGGGGGCTCCTATGGTCGGTCGAGGCTCTGATTACCAACTTGTCACGCCCAATATGCGACCCTATCCAAAAGGAACTCGAAGGTCCCACCAAGGATAGACCCGCATATTGAAACGCTTTGCAAGGTGGATTGATTACATCAACATTACATAATAGATGGGGATACATACATAAGGCTTACAATGCCACACGAATACAACAATACAATACATAAGAGAATCATCCGACTACGGATGAATCACAAACAGAAACTCAAACGGCATCCACCCTGCTAGCCCAGGCTGCCGACCTGGAACCTATCCCCTGATCGGAGAAGCAGAAGAAGAACTCAACGCAAGCAAACCTCGCTCTCGCGTCATGATCATCGCATAACCTATACCTGCAACTGTTGTTGTAGTAATCTGTGAGCCACGAGGACTCAGCAATCCCATTACCATGGGTATCAAGACTAGCAAAGCTTAAAGGGAAAAGAAGGGGTAAAGTGGTGAGGCTGCAGCAGCGACTAAGCATATATGGTGGCTAACATACGCAAATAAGAGCGAGAAGAGAGCAAAAGGAACGGTCGTGAAGCTATCAATGATCAAGAAGTGATCCTGAACTCCTACCTACGTCAAGCATAACCCAGAAACCGTGTTCACTTCCCGGACTCCGCCGAGAAGAGACCATCACGGCTACACACACGGTTGATGCGTTTTAATTCGGATCTGGTGTCAAGTTATCTACAACGGACATTAACAAATTCCCATCTGCCTATAACCGCAGGCACGGCTTTCGAAAGATTATACCCTGCAGGGGTGTCCCAACTTAGCCCATGACAAGCTCTCGCGATCAACGAAGGAATAGACCTTCTCCTAGGAAGACCCGATCAGACTCGGAATCCCGGTTTACAAGACATTTCGACAATCGTAAAACAAGACCAGCAAAGCCGCCCGATGCGCCGACAATCCCGATAGGAGCTGCACATATCTCGTTCTCAGGGCAACACCGGATGAGACATCCTACGAGTAAAACCAAACCTCGAGTTCCCCGAGGGAGCCCCGCAGTCTACTCGGTTCGGACCAACACTTAGACTAGCACTGGCCCGGGGGGCTAAAATAAAGATGACCCTTGGGCTCCGGAAACCCAAGGGAAAAAGGACTAGGTGAGGCAAATGGTAAAACCAAGGTTGGGCCTTGCTGGAGGAGTTTTATTCAAAGCGAACTGTCAAGGGGGTCCCATAAATCACCCGACCGCGTAAGGAACGCAAAATCCGAGAACATAACACCGGTATGACGGAAACTAGGGCGGCAAGAATGGAACAAAACACCAGGCAAAAGGCCAAGTCTTCCACCCTTTACCAAGTATATAGATGCATTAATAATATATGAGATATTGTGATATCCCAACCAAAATCCTGTCCACCATGGAGAAATCTTCAACTTCACCTGCAACTAGCAACGCTATAAGAGGGATGAGCAAAGCGGTAACATAGCCAAGCAATGGTTTGCTAGGACGAGTGTCAAAGGTTAGAGGTTCATGGCAATTTGGGAGGCTTGAGGAGCAAAAGATAGGTAACGCAGCATAGGATAGAACGAAGCAACTAGCATAGCAATGATAGTAATGAGATCCAGGGTAGCGGTCATCTTGCCTGAAATCCCGCAAGGAAGAAGAACGAGTCCATGAAGAAGACAAGCGGACGTAGTCGAACGAATCCTCACAACTCCGGAATGAAACCGAAGCTAACGAGAGAAGCAACCCGGAAAGAAGCAAACAATATGGTAAACAAACATCACATAAACATGGCATGATGCACAATCAAGTATGATGCATGTACGGTTTAAATAGGCATGGCATGGCAAAATGCAACAAACCATACTACAAATTAAGTGGAGCTCAATATGCAACGAGCTGCATATTGACCAAACACCACATCAATTACTTAGTTCTCTCTCGGTTATGATACTCAACAAATATTAAATGTTAATTAACATGGCAAGGGGTGAAGCATAAGTAAATTAACTATTTAGGCAAGTTTAAATGAGGCCGGAAATAAAAAACAACAATTCCGGAAAATCCCCATATGTTATTTAGTAGTTTAAATCAAACACAGTTTTAAGCATTTTAAATGTTGTTATCATGATGCGGATGACATATACAAGTTTATGCAATTTTATGAAAATGTTGACATCTAAATGATAGGGAGCATTTGGTCACCATGGCGGAACAAAAGGGGTGCCACGGCAACGATAACGAAAATGGTGCCACGGCAACGATAACGAAAATGGTGCCACGGCAGCATATCCAAAAATGGTGCCACGGCAACATATCGGTTCCGGTAACTCGATTGAGATACCGATGCAAGAGAGAAGTGTGCGGATGTGCGCAACATGAAAAGATGGTGGGGTGCTCCCGACTTTTGGGTTCCCACGGGACGGTGGCATGGCAAAAGAGGGGCAAATCGGACACGGTGCAAACATATAGTACATCTCATACAATACATGCATTCGATCACGGTCGGTCATCTCGTCGTTATACCTTTGAAGCGTGCATTTCGGAGCGGTTCAGGTTCGACGAAGGAAGTAGTCGTTCACGGGTCGTAGGGGAAGTATTTGTTCACGTGGCGACGGTAGTAGTACATCTCGTAGTGGAAGTAGTTGTTCATGTCGGCGGTAGTCGTACACGAGTTGAATTCGAACTTGACGGAGCCAACGTCCTCGAGGGTAGTCGTGGTACTTGGGGTCTTCGGACTTGCCGGTCTCGGTTCTTGCGACGGTAGTGGTACATGGCAACGGTAGTCGAACTTGAAGGGTCGTCAACGTCGTGGTACTTGGCGTCCATGTGGTCTCTGAGAAACTTGACAGACCGGTTGCTCCGAGTCCTCGGTCCTCATGCTACTTGCCAAAATCCAAGGTGGGTCTTGGCGAGATCTAGAGCAACACAAAAGGCCTCGGGTGGGCAGCAGCAAGGAGGCGATGGTGGTTGCGGTCAGGCGAGCGACGGGGCACGACAGTGATGCGGTAAGGAGCTCCAGCTCCTGTCTATGACGGGCAGAAGAGCTCCGACAGGGACCAAGGCGGCAGCAGGGGAGGACCCTGGTGGTCGACGGAGAGGCGCAAGGCCATGGCGGCGGAAGGAGCGGCTCTGTCGATGCTGTCCGGTCGAGGACGAAGCCGGAGAAGTAGGGGCGGAGCTGGGAAGAAGCGGCTGCAGCAGGAGCTTGGGGTCGGGTTGGCCATGGTGTGGAGGATGAACCAGGTGGCCTCGGCGAGGAGGCGCGGTGGCAGGCCGACGGGAGCAGCAGCTCGGACGGCAAGGCGTGGCCATGGAAGGAGCGGGCGGTCTCGCGGGACGGAGGCGCGGGGCGACATGGACGAAGCGGCCGCGGGGCTCGGCGCAGATGGATCGGGAGGAGCGGGGCGAGCGAGAGGAGGGAGGAGATGCGGGAGGATCGGGCAGGGGGGTGCAGCGCGAGGAGGGAGAGATGCGGGAGGATCGAGGGGGGTGCAGCGCGAGGAGGGAGAGATGCGGGAGTGCGTGCGACGGCGCTGGAGGAGGAACGAGGGGAGGAGAAAGGGATCGAGCAGAGCTGCGCTGGGAGCGGTCGGGCTATGGTTAGAGATGGGGTTAGGTGGGCTGGGCCTTTGAGGCCGGCCGGCTGGGCTATGGAGAAGCTGGGCTGCGGATGGGCCTAGATGGCCAGGCTGCAGGTTGCGGCTGGGCTGTCTCTCTCTTCTCTCTCTCTTATATTTTCTTAGCAGAAAAATTATAAGAGAGAAAAAAAAAAGGAGAGAGGGTTCGGGAAAGAATTTGCGCACGGGGTAATTTTTCCCGGACTCGCAAAAATATGCTCGTTCCAAGAAAAATAGAAGTGGGCATGACCGAAAGATTTAAATTCAAACTCATTTGAAATTCAAATGGGTTTGAACTAGGACTTGATGAAAGGAAGGTTCAAAAATGTTCAGATTTTTGGTGGAGCTCCGGAAAATGATGAAAGAAATTATGGGAATAGTTGAGGCCAAGGGTTTACATAGAAAGGCATGGGATTTATTTTGCAAGTGTGTTATGATCAATTTTAAAAATGAAATATTTATTATAGCTCCCTAATAATAGTAGGAGACTTTGAATATGTTTTAAAGAGAAATCACCATGTGAATATCCCTCGATTTAAATGGATCGAAGATCCATACAATTTATTTAGTTGAGTTTTAAAAAATTAAAAGGCATGATGGCATGATGACGTGATGCAATGCACATGATGCAGAGATGAATGCACGAACCAAACAAAATCAAACAACGAAACTCGAAAACCCTGGAAGGCATCTGAAGCTCCGGTCTTGGGGCGTTACAGCTATGTACTCCAAAGTTCACTCGGACAAGCATCGATGTTGACAAGAAGTGCATATATTCATTCAAGTATCAACCTGCGTCAACCAATTGTCAAACTCCAAGTATTAGGAGAGTGAACGCCAAAAATATTGCTTGGTGCATAGCCCAGAAAAACGCAGTCCAGTCTTTGGTCCCAACTTGTGCCTTTTGGTTATCGGCACATATGGTAGCGAACTATATGGAATGGAGTCTAAAGATTCCACACAAGTCGGTTGACTCGTATATTCATCTGGGACTTAATCAGTCTGCACGCCAAGGATGCTCCATTTCAGTTGAACTGCACAAAAAATTTGGGTGGTTCATTTTCTCAACCGCCTCCTTTCTTGTCTGCAATGTAGAATTTTGGCGAGATACAGGACCAAGATGAGCCAGTAAACTAGTTGGATGAAAGTAGTGGCCAAGTTGCTCAAACCTCTGTCGGCACGAGGCCACCATTTGAGGATAAACCTACAAGCAAAGTTCAGATTGTCTGTGCTGCCTCTTATGTACTCGAAAGTTTACTCATACAAGAACTAATTCTAGCAAGAAGTACCTATGATTGAACACCATTTACCAGTCTGTACCCTAGGTAATTAAAGTTCGTGCATGGATCATATTGGTTGTGATCTCAATCATTTGGATGCATAAACATACTGAACATGTGTATATCTGAATCTTTTTGTGAATTATGCATGAATATTGTCGTGTGATCTATCAATCATTTTGATGCATAGATATTCTGAGCTTGTGTATATATGAATCTTTTGAGTTGTTGATAGTGAATGTTAGCTATGAATATGAACGTGTCCTGTGAACCTAAGTTTGATATGAATTGCAACAGAACCAGTTATAACCCTTCTCCTCCTCTCAATCTGAGACTCCACTGCCGCGTTTTCCCATCTCCGAGTCGTTCCCGTCCGGGGCCTCACCGTCGTCCACCGCCTTGCTGTGTTCGGTGCGGCGTGGTCAACAAACGAGAGTCATCGGAAGAGGACTGTACGTGAAGAGCCTGACGGCTGGGACCCACAAGGTCCATGGTCGCACGCAAAGAAAGTTCCTCCTTATTAAGCTGAAAAGAAAATGTTTCCTCCACCTGACAGCTGGGACCCACCATCTGTATCTTCGCACAGAAGGAAGTGGCTCCTTGTTTTGCGAAAAAAATTATTCATCCCGTTGACAGCTGGGACCCGTGAGATTTGGTGACTGACTTGTGGGCCTGCTGAGCGGACGTGTACGCACGGCTTTGTCAACATAATCAACAAATGATTCTAGCAGCTGGACCGTTGGATGTTAATCCAACAGTCGTGCTCCTTCTTCAACCTCTGTTCTTGCTCATGTCTCCCGTGGGCGGCACCGCGGCCGTGCTGCCGCGAACCCGAACCAGTGAAGTTTCCCACTCCTCTACATCTGCGACTCCACTGCCCCGTCTTCCCCATCTCCGGGTCGTTCCAGTCTGGGTGCGCTCGGCACGGTGTGGTCAACATGGTCAACAACCGAGAGTCATCGGAAGATGACTGTACGTGAGAGGCTGATAGTGGGGACGCACCACGCCCATGGACGCATGCATGCAGCAGAACGCGGCGAGGTCAACGTGGTCAAGGAACGACTTCCATCGGAAGTATACTGTACGTGGAGAGTCTCAGCTGGGTCCACGGCCGCAGCAAGTAAGTGCCTCCTTATTACGCGGAAAATAATGATTTCTCCAACTGACAGCGGGGACCCACTGGACGGGCCACTGTATTTTGCGAAAAAAACGTTTGCCCCCTGACTACTGGGACCCACCTGACGGGCCACCGTATTTCGCGAAAAAAACGCCCCCCCCCCCCGCTGTCAGCTCGGACCCACCGGAAGTGCCTCCTTAGTACGCACAAAAAAAATGAATACTCCCCCTGCTAGCTGGGACCCACCTTGGTGGGAGGCTGACTTGTGGGCCTACTAAGTTGACGGGGACGAAGGGCTTTGTCAACTTAGTCAATATGAACGATTCTAGCTCCAGTGACCGTACGATGTCCATCCAACGACCGTAGTGCTTCTTCAACCTTTGGTCTTCTTGCTCCAGCCGCCCAAACCAGCGCCCGTCGTGCCTCATGCTCCTGCCTCCCGTGGCCGGCTGTGCTGCCGCGGAGGACTCACCGCCCCCGACTATTCCCACCGCTGGCCAGGCCCTGCGGTGACGGCAGCCTCACACCGCAGCCGAACCAGTGAACCCTCGTACTCCTCTCCGCGCGGGCTTCCACTGCCACGTCTTCCCCGGCTCCGCGTTGTCCCCTTCCTAGGCCTCGCCGTCGTCCACCGCCGTGGTGCTCTCCGCACGACGTGGTCAATGTTGCCAAGGAACAACTTCCATCGGAAGAGTACTGTACGTGGAGAGGCTAACAGCTGGGTCCATGGCCACAACCCAGTTTTTTTGTGATTTGCCAAGTAAGTCACTTTGTCAGGCCTGTCGGGCTGCAAATCTTTCAAGACGAGGAGAGCTTTCATTCGGCTGGCCGAGAAAATGGCCCATCAGTAATGAGAAATGGGCTGTACATTTTTAAAACACATCAAAGCGGCAATTAGTTTCAAATATTTTTTTTTTCATTTCGAGATTTTAAATTACATTAATTTTTATGCATGGAGAATTTGTTGGATTTTATATTGATATACATTTAGTTTTAAAATCAGTTTGAATGTGAGTCAAAATTTCGGGATTAAAAACAGTTCGGACCGCACCGAAATATGCAAAGTATGGGATGTAATGCTAACAAAAAGAATATGGGCTCCAAAAAAACCTTAAGAATTAGCAAATGGGCTGTAAATTATTAGAAATAATGGCTGATGGGCTGTATGTTGTTTTCCACAGATTTGAGGCTTTCCTAAAAAAAACGTTGACGCACAAGCAGTGACTGTTGGATGTCCATCCAACGGCCGCCGTGCTTCTTCAATCTCTGCTCTTCCTGCTCCAGCCGCTCAAACAAGCGCCGGCGGTACTGCCTGCTCCCTCCTCCCTGCGGCCGGCTGTGCTGCCACGCAGGCCTCACCGCCCCACCGTACTCCCACCGCTGGCCTAGCCATCCCTCTACTCACCCACACCTGCTGTTATTCTCCGGCGACGGTAGACGAACCAGTCAACCCTCGTTCGGTCATACTCTCCTCCGCGTGGGAAACAACTGCCGAGTCGTCCCTGCCTCTGTGTCGATCCCTTCCTAGGCCTCGCCGTTGTCCACCGCCCTGGTGCTCTTGGCGCAGCCTGGTCAGCGTGGTCAACGGATGACATGCATCTGATGTGGACTGTACGTGGAGAGGCCGACAGCTGGGTCCACGGCCGCACGCAAGGAAATGCCTGCTTATTACGCGCAAAATAATGATTCGTCCACCTGACATCAGGGACCCACTGAAAGGGCCTCAGTATTTCGCGAAAAAAACGTTACCGCCGCTGACAGCTCGGACCCACCAGCTATATCTTCGCACACAAGGAAGTGCCTCCTTATTTCACAAAAAAATGAATACTCCCCCTGTTAGCTGGGACCCAGTATAGTGGCAGGCTGACTTGTGGGCCTACTAAGTTGACGGGTACGGAGGGCTTTGTCAACTTAGTCAATATGCACGATTCTAGCTCCAGTGACCGTACAATGTCCATCCAACGGCCGTAGTGCTTCTTCAACATCTGGTCTTCTTGCTCCAGCCGCCCAAACCAACGGCGGTCGTGCCTCGTGCTCCTGCCTCCCGTGGCCGACTGCGATGCGGCGGAGGCCTCACCGCCCCCTACTACTCCCACCACTGGCCAGGCCATCCCTCTACTCACCCACACCCCCTGTTATTCTGCGGCGACGGCAGCATCACACCGCAGCGAACCAGTGAACCCTCGTACCTGTACGCATGGGCATCCACTGCCGCGTCTTCCCCGACTCCGTGTTGTCCCCTTCCTAGGCCTCGCCTTTGTCGGACGCTGAGACGCTTTTGCCGGACGCGCCACCGCCGGGCAAGGAGTATCGCACGCCCGAGATGTATTATAAGGGCGTGCTGAAGGGTGCTCGCCTTATAGCGGGTGAATGCTCCAAAGATGTAATTTTTGAGTAGACTCGCATCTGTTATCCTGTACGCTGAAAACTTTGTTCATATGCGCTATGCAACGCTTGTTAATTTAAAATATTACCTTTTGTGCGGCCGTTTATCAAATCTGAGAGATGCAAGTCGTCGGCTTCTACCCCCATGCCACGAGTGCTGGGGTGTTCGGGATAAACCTGAGTGCTCTTGTTCCCATGCTTGGGTCCATCTAGGGAGGCGCTCAGCACAACGAACAAGGCCATCAGACTTATAATGCTTTATCACTCTCACTTAGCCATAGAATTCTATAATTTTAAATTTCGGCGAAGCCCCTAGTATTCGGAAGACCGAGTTCGGGGCGCTATCCACGCCTAGGCCAGATAAATCCGGCTCCTCGCTGTAAGCGGCATAAGTCTTTAGGGACTCAAAAAACCTCGCGAACAGGGACCGGTCTCTCGCACTATCATGACGGTCAGTTTTAGCTTTCTCTACTGAGGTGTTAACCCAGCTCAATTGGGGCACAATCGCAGTAGTTCTCCTAGCGCTACCTTAGCCAACATTGTGGAACGTAAGGTACCAAAACATGGGAGCCGGGCAAACCCAACTATTGACCCAAGACATGATTCAGAGCCGATGCATATAGTGCTATAAGTTCAGGGTGCCGTACTCATGAGAGTGTTCGGTCTTCTCACACCATGTTATGGGGTGCTTAAGCCCCTGGTGTATTGGCCGTACCAATGTGTACGGTTGCATAATGTCATGACTGAACATATTTGTATAAAAATAGATGAATACAATAGTAGATAAGAGCTATGTATTGTTTATAAAAAAGGGGCTGCTATGAAAGCAGAACGATACAAATAGTGCGATAAGCAAGAGATGGGATTATTTGACATGTCCCCCTCCAGGGGCAAGCTGCGAGACTTTAAGTAAAACAAGTATTTAGCTCGTTATAGAGACCACCTGGACATTTGACGTAGCTTGTTCTCTCCCTGGCTGTTGCATCATGTGTTCGGCGAATGTATTGCCGGACAGACCTTCCAGATAGTTGGGTCCTAAAAGTAAAAAAAGAAACGGCAGAATAGGGAGCCCCTAGTGTGGTTGAGCCGCATTCTGGGCGTGCCGTGGTTGTGACCCTCCCCTTATGCCCATGGTATTTCCAAAGCGTAATTATGTATGCGTGGTACCGCTATCGCCATCTGGCGAGGGCTGGGGTTGGGGCCGCATTGCTATGCTTGCTCGTAATGTGCCAGTCGGTTTTGTTGTAGGTTACTTCGGGCGCGCTTGACGTTGTCCGGATGTTTAACACCCGGATTGGAGAATTGCCTTGAGAGGCCACTTTGTACTTCCGCCACCAGGGCCGCCGTGTGCTCCTCCGTTTGGAGAGAGCGTTCGGTGTTTCCATTTACCGTAATGACTCCGTGAGGGCCTGGCATCTTGAGCTTGAGATATGCGTAGTGCGGCACCGCATTGAATTTTGCGAATGCGGTTCGTCCGAGCAGGGCGTGATAGCCACTGCGGAATGGGACTATGTCGAAGATTAACTCTTTGCTTCAGAAATTATCCGGGGATCCGAAGACCCCTTCAAGTGTAACCGAGCCTGTACAGCTGGCTTCTACACCTGGTATGACACCTTTAAAGGTTGTCTTTGTGGGTTTAATCCTTGACGGGTCTATACCCATTTTTCGCACTGTATCCTGATAAACCAGGTTCAGGCTACTGCCGCGTCCATGAGGACTCCAATGAGGTGAAATCCGTCAATGATTGGGTCTAGGACCAATGCGGCGAATCCGCCGTGACGAATGCTAGTGGGGTGGTCCCTTCGATCAAAAGTGATCGGGCAGGAGGACCATGGGTTGAACTTTGGGGCAACTGCCTCCAACGCATAGACGTCCTTGAGACCACGCTTCCGTTCCCTTTTGGGGATATGGTTGCATATATCATGTTCACCGTCCGCACTTGCGGGGGGAAGCCCTTCTGTCCTCTGTTGTTCAGCGGCCGGGGCTCCTCCTCGTCATCGCTATGCAGCCCCTTGTCTCTGGTTTCGGCACTTAACTTGCCTGCCTGCTTGAACACCCAACAATCCCTGTTGGTATGGTTGGCTGGTTGTTCGGGAGTGCCGTGTATCTGGCACGAGCGATCGAGTATCCGGTCTAAACTGGATGGCCTGGAGGGTTTCTTCTGAATGGCTTCTTCCGCTGACCGGGTTTAGAGCCTCTTAATCCGGCATTAACTGCCGTATCCTCAGTATTGTCGCCGTTAATGCGGCGCTTGTGCTTGTTGCGACGTGACCTGCCATTGTTGTCTTTGGTATCCGAATTGCTAGGGCTCTTGGTTATGTTATTTCTACGAGCTAGCCAGCTGTCTTCGCCCGCGCAAAAGCGGGTCATGAGTGTTGTGAGGGCTGCCATAGATTTCGGCCTTTCCTGTCCTAGGTGCTGGGCAAGCCATTCGTCTCGGATGTTGTGCCTGAAGGCTGCAAGGGCCTCTGCGTCTGGACAGTCGACTATTTGATTTTTCTTGGTTAGGAACCGTGTCTAGAATTGTCTGGCCGATTCCTCTAGCTGCTGGATTATGTGGCTTAGGTCATCGGCGTCTGGTGGTCGCACATAAGTGCACTGGAAGTTGTCAAGGAATGCGGATTCCAGGTCCTCCCAGCAACTAATTGACTCTGCTGGCAGGCTGTTAAGAAAATGCCGAGCTGGTCCTTTAAGCTTGAGCGGGAGGTATTTGATGGCGTGTAGATCATCACCACGGGCCATGTGGATATGAGAGAGATAATCCTCGATCCATACCGCGAGATCTGTTGTGCCATCGTATGATTCGATGTTTACGGGTTTGAAACCCTCGGGGATTCGATGATCCATTACTTCGTCTGTGAAGCATAGTGGGTGTGCGGCACCCCTGTACTGGGCTATATCGGGACGTAGCACGGATGAGCTTTGTCTGTTGTATTCGGCCTGGCCGTATTTATCATATCTGGCGTGACGGTTATCGTCACGTGTCATAGGGCGCCCACGCGATTCGTAGATCGATCTTGTTTTCCTTGCCTTATCCTCCAATATGTCTCGTAGGTCAGTTGCGTTTCCCCGTGCTCTGGTATTCTTGGAGCGGCGCCGGGGTGCGGCTTGGATTGAGGGCCGAAAGGCCTCTCTGTCGCGGCCACGGGGTGGCCGATCGGGCGCATCATATGCTGGTGATGTAGGTTTAGTTGCTTCCTCCTCTAATTGGGGTAGCAGCCTGCGCTTTGGGTAACTCTTGGAGGGGCGTTCGAGTTTATAATCTTCGTCCGCCAGGACTTCAGTCCATCTGTGTGCTAGCAAGTCTTTGTCAGCTCTAAGCTGCTGCTGTTTTTTCTTGAGGCTGCTCGCCGTGGCCATAAGCCTGCGTTTGAAACGCTCTTGTTCGACGGGATCCTCTGGCACGACGAATTCGTCGTCGTCGAGGATTGCCTCGTCTTCGGAGGGGGCATATAATTGTCGTCCTCGACCTTCCTGTCTGCCGCTCTCTCATGAGGGCTGGCCCCTCCGTCCTCCTGCGCTGAATCCTGCTGGAGGGGGTTGTCTTCGGCACTGTCCGGGGTGTTGATGTCTCCGGTGCCGGACTCGCCATTTTTGCTTTGGCGGGATTTAGAGCGGCGCCGCTGACGTTGGCGCTTGGGTTGCTTCTTGGAGGTGTTGGCCTCCGTTTTTTCATCGCCATCCCTGCTTTGGGGGTGTGCACCATGTATATGTCATATGACGAGGTGACTTTCCAGTGCCCTAGAGGTGCTGGTTCTTGGTCGTCTCCTTCATCGGCGTCCATACCGTCGATGTCTTCGGAGTCGAAGTCGAGCATGTCGGTTAGATCGTCGACAGTGGCTATAAAGTGGGTGGTGGGTGGGTTTCGAATTTCCTCGTCGTCCGCATCCCAACCCTTCTGACCATAGTCCGGCCAGGGATCTCCTGACAAAGAGAGAGACTTTAGTGAACTCAGGATATCGCCGAAGAGCGAGTGCTGAAAGACGTCTGCGGCGGTGAACTCCATGATCGGAGCCCAACCGGGTTCGATCGGAAGGGGTCCGAAAGATTCGGAGTCCGGAAAGGAGTCTGGCACCTTGGAGTCACAGGCCTCGCGAAGGATTAGACTGGTATTCGGCTCTATCGCCGTAGAGATTGCGGCTCCTGGGGCGGCGTCCAACTGACCGTCCCCGATTGGCGTTGTCAGCTCCGAGCTAATGGTTGGAGTGGACACCTGAGCGGCGCTCTGGGCGCTGTCCGGCGGCAGAGCTAGATCATGCCCATCGTGACAGTGCGGCACACTCGGCCGTGCGTCGAATCCGTTGAAGATCAAGTCCGCGCGGATGTCGCCCGTGTAGTTTAAGCTTCCAAACCTGACCTGATGGCCAGGGGCGTAGCTTTCGATCTGCTCCAGATGGCCAAGCGAATTGGCCCGAAGTGCGAAGCCGCCGAATATGAAGATCTGTCCAGGGAGAAAAGTCTCACCCTGGACCGCGTCGTGGTTGACGATCGAAGAAGCCATCGGGCCTAAGGGTGAAGACACAGAGGAACTCTCAATGAAAGCACCATTGTCGGTGTCAAAACCGGCGGATCTCGGGTATGGGGTCCTGAACTGTGCGTCTAGGCGGATGGTAACAGGTGACAAGGGACACGATGTTTTTACCCAGGTTTGGGCCCTCTCGATGGAGGTAAAACCCTACTCCTTCTTGATTAATATTGATGATATGGGTAGTACAAGAGTTGATCTACCACGAGATCAGAGAGGCTAAACCCTAGAAGCTAGCCTATGGTATGATTGTTCTTCGTCCTACGGACTAAAACTCTCCAGTTTATATAGACACCGGAGAGGGCTAGGGTTACATAGAGTCGGTTACAATGGGAGGATATCTTCATGTCATATCGCCAAGCTTGCCTTCCACGCCAAGGAAAGTCCTATCCGGACACGGGACGAAGTCTTCAATCTTGTATCTTCATAGTCCGGGAGTCCGACCAAAGCTCATAGTCCGGCCATCCGGACACCCCTAATCCAGGACTCCCTCAGTCATCGACGAGCTCGGGGGCGCACGGGCGACGGAGAATTGGCGGCGATCGAGGATGAAGATGAGCCTGTTGTCAGCGGAGCATGGCATCCCATGCTGCTCGGATCCGTGGGGAGGATGAGGATGATGTCCCGGGGCTCTTGGACTCGTCAGGGGAGCAAGGGGATGGCTGTGGCCGCGGTAAATGGCGAGCTGCGGTGATGAGCTCTGCTCGGTGGGTGAGAGAGGGAGCCAGAGAAGGGGGGAAGGCACGAGAGAGAGTAAGAGGGCCTGGGGTGGTGCGTGGCGACGCGGGAGAGATGCAGGGAGACGGGGACGCAGGCAGGCAGAGTGGAGGTGGCCGGGGCGCGTGCCGGCGCGCTGCGGCCACACGCTCTCCCTACTGGTCTGGGGAGGAAGACGACAGGGAGCCCCTGGTGGGCTAGGCTGGCTTTGCCCAGCTAGGCTACTACAGTGGTGGGCCGGTTGGGGCACCAGGTCAGTTCTCTCTCTCTTTTTCTTTTATCTCCTATTTTCTATTTTACTGCAACTTTGTGGCTTTATTAAAATGCCAGGGCATTTCCAAAAATCATGAAACTAATCATGGCTACTATTTAGAATATATTCAACAGTAAACATTTTATTTTATGATTATTTGAGCATTTAAAATATTTTATAGCATTTAAATTCCCAAATGCAAATACTATATGATTTAATTCAGTGACCCTTTGTTGTCCAAGAAAAGGGTGCACCATTTTTGTTAGAGGTTCTAGACCAAGGCGAAGATGATGAACATTTTAGAAGGGCATTTCAGGTTCATTGAAAACGATTTTAGTAAACCCTAGTTGGTTTAAGGGAGTGTTGGGGGTTCTGTCATCCCCATTTCAACTTTCTGTAAAAAGTAAACATGATGCATCAGCAAAGGCTAGCACTAGTGCATTGCCAGAAGCGTGTTAGGTGTGAAGGCAGCTTGGGAACTGGCCAGTTCCGGAGCAAACGAACAAGTAACTGGTTCAGATGCTGGTACAGTTGAAGCGGATGCTGCAGCTGGTGGAGCAGGTGATACTGTGTTTGTAGATTTAGCCGGTGGACATGGACCTTCTACTGCACTATAAGTACCAGCAGAATCTCGATGGCAGAACCTTTTCCGTTTCACTCGATGAGTAACAGCACTCCCTACTATATTATTTTCCTTGCTCTGACTTTGCCATGTCAAGCTGTACCCATAACACAAAAGAATAAAATCACTCTTCAGAACTCATTGATGCATGATACAGACAAGCAATACTTTTATGTAAGACAACCATATGAGGATGGAATATGTAAGAAAAACAGGACGGCATGACATATTCACAGCTACGATGTGCAAACTAAGCAGAAGGATTTTCAAGAAAATAGAAGTAATGCAAGCTAGACACCATATGAAAGATACAACCAATATTACTCTGCCAAGTTAAAAGTGTCTTGTCATAAGTGGCAATTCGAAAAATTAGAAGCAGTACAACGTAGAAATCAATGCAAGATGCAACCACTATCAAACTGCCATGTTAAAAGCGTCCAATCATGAGCGACTGATGCGGGATACACAACAGCAGTACTTTGATGTAAGAACATGGTATGATAGATAGATGAAGTGTATTCTAGACACAGAAAGCGATGTCATATGCACATGTATAACATATAAACTCTGCAGGTGCAATTTAATCAAAATAGAAGAAATACAGGCTAGACAAAATATGCAACATGAAACCAATTATCACACTGTCAACTTTAAGAAAGCACCTACGATGGTGGAGTACGGGAGATGAACTCATCATGTAGACTTGGGACTTCAACTTCATTAGCAGTAGCAGTGGCAAATCTAGAGAGTCTCTATTTGCAACAGCGCGGAGGACCACCAACATCCCCTAACTTACTCTTTTCCTTCCTATTTTCTGATATTTCCTTATGAAGTCAAAACCACAAAAAGATGAATAAAATTAGCTCTGCATAACTGGTTGATGCATGATTTGATGTAAGGCAAGCGCGGGATAGGAGGATGGAATGTATACAAAAAAGACAGCGTTTCATATTCACACGTACGATAGGAGGATGGAATATGTATGAAAAAACAGCAAGCAGAAGGCATTTCAACAAAATTAGAAGAAATGAAAGCTAGGCACCATATGAACATGCAACCAATATCACTCTATCAGGTAAAAAGTGTCTCGTCGTAAGTGCCATTTCAAGAAATTAGGTGCAGTACAAGCTAGAAGACAATGCAAGATGCAACCTACATCACAGTCCCAAGTTAAATGTGTCTTATGGGTAAGTGATCGTTGCAGGTATAAGTTGTAAGCTACGCAGATGCAATTCAACATAATCAGAAGCAATACAAACTAGACATCATACGGAAAACGCAACCACGTATAACAGTTCCAAGTAAGAGCAAGCACCTATGATGGTGGAGTAGGGGAGATGTGCTCATGATGTACACGTATGTTCTAGAAACAGGAACACGTGTCATATTCACAGGCATTATGTGTAAAGTAAGCAGATGCAATTCAAGTTAGAAGCAATACAAGCTAGACATCATATGCAACATGCAACCACATATAATAGTGTCAAGTTAGAGCAAGCACCTGTGATGGTGGAGTAGGGGATATGTTCTCATCATCTACACAGCTACGTTGACTGTCCCGCCTTGTGTTGTCTTGCGAATCTTGTTGGGAGGATGGCGGAGTAGAATCTATAGAGACCCCCTGTTTGAGTTGCTCCAAAGGACCACCATCATCCACTGTCGGACAAATTTCCTTCAGTTGTAATGATTTTGCATTGTGAAGTCAAACCGATAAGAAAAAGGAATAAAATTCGCTCTTCAGAACTCATTCATGCATGATACTGACGAACACTACTCGGATGAAAGGCAAACACATGATGCGAGGATGGAATATGTATGAAAAACAGGATGGTGTGACATATTCACACCTATGATGTGTTAACTAAGCAGAAGGCATTTCAACAAATTAGAAGCACTGCAAGCTAGACACCATATGAATGATGCAACCAATATCACTCTGCCAAGTTCAAACTGTATGGCGTTTCAACAAATTAGAAGTAGTACATGCTAGAAATCATATGCAAGACACAACCAATATCACAGTGGCGACTTAAAGGTGCCTTATCATAAGTGACTGATGCGGGATATGCAAGAATAGTAGTCTGATGTAGAAACAGGAACACATGTCATATTCACAGGCATTATGTGTAAAGTAAGCAGATGCAATTCAACAAAGTTAGAAGCAATACAAGCTAGACATCATATGCAACATGCAACCACATATAATAGTGCCAAGTTAGAGCAAGCACCTGTGATGGTGGAGTGGGGGAGATGTGCTCATCATCTACACAGCTACGTTGATTGTCTAGCCTTGTGTTGTCTTGCGAATCTTGTTGTGAGGATGGCGGAGTAGAATCTATAGAGAACCTCCGTTTCAGTTGCTCGGAAGGACCACCATCATCCAATGCCTTGGCAATTTCCTTCAGCTTTACTGATTTTGCATTGTGAGGTCATGCCGACAAGAAAAAGGAATGTCATTTGCTCTTCATAACTCATTCATGCATGATACTAACAAATGCATCAGTGGTTGTCTTGCCCTTCCTCTCTTGCATGTCATCCTGGAGCTGCTCCACAACTGACCGAATCTCAGTTACTTTGACATCTAGATCATAGAATTTTTGTTCCATGATTCTTTCCAGGCTCTCCTGGTTTTGAGTTAGGGTGGCTAACCCCTTCTCAATCCTCAGTGTTGATGCTATCAAGTAACCAAGCTGCTCCTGCTTGTTCTTCAAAAAGTACTCAGATGCCTCCTCTTGAGTTGGCATCTTGGCAGCCTTCTCTCTCTTTGCCTTCTCCTTCTGCTCTAGAGCTTGCACTGATGATGGTTCATTCTCATTCGTAACAACTTGATTGTCCTCAAAGTCTTGATAGATAGCAAAATGTTCCTTATCCAGCAAGTATGTTCCTGAGCCCATCTTTGAGTTAATCAACTCCTGAATCTGTGGGGCATACCCACAACTTCTCTTCTGGTCTGCTTCTGTCCTCTTAATGGTCTCAACAATGAGGCTCATGACCTTGAATTTTTGTGGCACATCAAAAAAATGCAGCAAGTTGATAGCATGCCCTCTAATCATGTTGTGGTCACCTGATTTGGGCAATAGAGTGTGCCTTAGGATCCAGTTGACGGTTGGCAGCCCTGACAGAAGAAAGTGGACTGAGCCAAACTTGAAAGTCTCAAGAGCTTTGTTTGGGATCTCCTTGTACATATGAGCCATGGAATTGTGGTCCATCTTCTTCTTGGCATAGACATCCAAGTCATATTCACTCTCCTTTGGGGCATTGATCAGACTGGCCCATTCCTCAATTGTTGGCTAGTACCTTGTACCTTCAGACATCCAAACTATCCTGCCATCTGGATAGAAGTGTGCTGTGGAGCAGAATTGCAATATGAGCTCATCATTCCACTTTGTGAGCTTCTGCCCAACAAAGTCTGCAACTCCACAAGCAACAAAGCTGTCTTGCACTCCAGGATAGTGTTCCTCATTTTCCTTCATGTAGGTCCAGTCGAGCCATCTCATATCACACACTATAGGCTTCTTGTCCAACAAGATTGTCTCATAGAAATCATGTTGTTCCTTTGTGTGGAACCTGTAATCAATAGCAGTCCTTCTCCTGGTGGCATATGGATCTGACTCTCTCCATAGCCTCAACCCTGAGTCTCTCCTGATCTTCATGTTCTCAGCCACAGGATGAGCATCATTATGGTATGGAATCTTGGGCTTTAGCTTCCTCAGGACTTGTCCTTCATCATCTTCCTCATCAGCAACTTCAGGCATTGGGGCCTTGTTCTTCTCAGCAGCTGGAATACTCCTGGTATTCCTCTTTGGTGCAAGCTTGGGCTTGGGGCAGCTTTGGGTGCTTCCTTGGGCTTTGATGTTGCAGCCCCTGACTTTATAGCATCACCCATTAGCTTTTGTGCCTTGGGTGCTGGTGCAGCTACATCTTCTTCCTCTTCAGAGTCTCTCCTCATAGAGGGATTTCCAAGAACCTGGGCAGTAGTGGTTCTGGCTCTCTTCTTCTTCTTATCTTGACCAGCAGCTTCATCTTCTGATTCAATGGTAAACTTCATAGTTTCTCAAGTGGGAACTTTCTTGGGTTTGGAAGTTGTGACTCTCCTTGCAGGTGCCTCTTTGGGTTCAGTCTTTTCAGGCACTTGAGTTGATCCTCTAACCTTCAGCATAGGTGTCCTCTTGGCAGGAACCTTCCTATTGAGTCCAGGATTTGTGTTGTTTGCTGAGGCATACTCCTTTTTGAGCACTACCTTCTTGGAGGTAGCCTCATCTTCTTCTACCATATAATCCTCATCCTCAGATTCTGAGGTTCTCTTCTTCCTTATCCTGGTGGCAGCTTTAGGCAGATTGCTTGGGGTGCTCCTACTACCATCATCTGAAGTGCTAGAGGGACTAGTGCCCTCACTCATGTGATTGTGCTCTTCTGACCTGTTCTGACTATCACATTGGTCTGACATGCTGCAAAACACTGATTGCTGACCCTGTGAATAGTTATAGATGAGAAAGAATGGATGAGCATCACAAAATGCAGAGATTTTTGCAAAAGAATGATTCAAAAATTCTGTTTTAGTTTTCCACAGAAAGCATTTCGGATCAACCGATTTTCAAACTCGGTGATACCGAAGCAGTTTTGGAACCTAAACTGGTGAACTCGGTAGGACCGAGTCACAGTTCGGTGGCACCGAGACTGCTAGGGTTTCACAAAGTCCTCAAATCGATCAGACCGATTAGCAATTCTCGGTCAGACCGAGAGTTACTAGTGCAATGGCATTAGCCAAATCGGTGGGACCGAGTTTTTCAACTCGGTGGGTCCGAGATGATTTCGGCGGAAACCTAACCCTAAATTTTCAAATCGCATCTAATCTAAGGATTGTATTGACTGGATAGGAGTGTTTCAATCGTGGCAAGAATCATAATGAACACAATGTGCTAGGAATTAGACGAGGATAGCATTGTGATCGAGTCCATACCCTAGCTTGGCGATGAACTCGCTATGGCGGGAACGGCGGGGGTGAATTCCGTTGACGGCGGCGGTGAGCACCGACAGGAGGCGGCTGGCGATGAGGAGACGATCCGGAGACCCTGGTGGCAGAGCGAGCTATTGTGTGGGCGAAGAGGTTTGGAGAAATTTCCAAAATTTTGCCCGTGAGTATATATAGCCCGACCCTGTCGGTGTGACCGAGTGGAACAACTCGGTGGCACCGAGATGCATAACCGTTGACAGTTACAGCAACTCGGTGTGACCGAAAAGTTCAAATTGGTTGCACCGAGATTGAAAACCTAGATCGACTTAATGATCTCTGTAGGACCGAAATGGAGGAATCGGTCAGACCGAGA
The DNA here is from genome assembly GCF_018294505.1 of Triticum aestivum. Classification (NCBI taxonomy): domain Eukaryota; kingdom Viridiplantae; phylum Streptophyta; class Magnoliopsida; order Poales; family Poaceae; genus Triticum; species Triticum aestivum. The sequence goes on along the minus strand of NC_057801.1, from coordinate 326,730,104 downwards.
ATCACAAAGAAGTTTTGGAAGTTTAAGTCTATAACGAATCAGGGACTCCGAGTGCTCCTCATACAGAGTGGTTCGAATCTGACTTGATCAAATTTTGTGATGTAGCATGAATAGAGTTTGAGATGAGAAAAGCATAGATAGCTAGAGAAGGTTCTTAGGCATTCTTGTCCACCCACTTGGCAAAAAAAGAAGCCAAACAATCAGAGCAACAAGTGGATGTCCTTGAATGAGTAAAATATGCAACGAACATGCTCACACAATAAAATGGCAAATGAAATATGTGGCAAAGCATGCACAACCAATTCTAGCATCTATCAAACAATTGGCGATGACTAGGTCATTTATATATGAGTATATTGACTTAGGTGTCAAATGAGAACATTTGATCATAGGTCATACTCATCGTTTAAGCTCAAGTGGGTTGCCACTTTTACATAATGCATTGATGTTTTCGCACCATTAGAGTTGCTTTGACTCAATTCTTAGAGTTAAGCTCCCCCTAGATGTGAGATCCCCTTTAGAGGGATGAACTAACCTTGGGTTTTGTCGATGATGACTTCATGTAGGTGTTGAAGATGTGGATGCTCAATGTTGATGTAGATCATTTGGAGCAATCCTTTGGAGTGAGTTGCACTTTCAACATACCTACATGGGTTAGTCCCACAAGGAACAAACAAGAATATCCATAGACATAGAGTGATGCACACACAAGATGATGTCCATGAAATCATTAGGTTACCTTGTCCCTTACCTTACCAACATGAGGGTTTGTGACTCCTTGAACTAGTGCAAGATGTGGAAGTTGATTGCACTTGTCCTTGCCATAATGATATGAGTGAGGAATGTTGGCGGAGTCACCCTCAAGAACTCTCTAGTTCTTCTTCTTCGAGATCCGCATCATCTTGATGGGAATCCTTGGAGTTGTAGTCGTACTTGATGAAGTAGAACTTGACGTAGTCTTGGGAACCCACTTAACCGAGGCCTTAGGTGCTTCTTCAAATACATCAATCTCCTCTTGAAGCTTGTCCTTGCCTTTGTTCTTGTGGTCTTGTGGTGGAAGATCATCTTGAGCTTGTGTTCCCTTGAAGGAAGTAGGATCATACTTCTCTTGTTGAGGAACAAACTTCTTCTTGGGGTATTGATCTTCTTCCCACTCAACTCCATTGGCATTGAACTTTCGTTGAAAACCAACACCTTGATTCTTCCGGTGCCTTCCTTGCTTGCGTACAATTTCCTCGAATTTCTTACTCCCGGCAAGGCTCTTGTAAACACCTTTCTCTATAATTCCCTTCAATAAGCTATTTTCTTGCTCAAGTGTAACTTGGCTAAGAGAATCATTAGTGGAATCAAGAGAACAATAGAAGTAACAATATTGGATTTGGCATTATTATTGTTACTACTAGAGGAAGGATCTTTCTTGTACTTGTTACTAGACTTGACTTGAGGCATGTAAGTAGATAAGAGTAAATGCTTGGCAATGTAAGAAGAACTTTTCTTACGGAGATCATCATTGATTGCTTTTAAGAACTCATGCTCTTGCTCAAGATTGAGCTTTTCGAAGGGTAACTTCTCATGAGCCCTTAAAAGTTCTCGATGATCTTAGAGGATAGTTTCATGAGCTAACTTAAGAGTGTTTAGTGCTTTAGTTAGAAGCTCAATCTTCTCCTTATCATTGTCATTCGTTTTATCTTGATTAGCATGATTAATTGACGTTTCATCATAGTATTCATCACTAGAGTTGTCAAGTAAATCATCATCAACTAGCAAGTCATCTTCATCACTATTGAAATCAACATACTCGGGATGTGTTACCTTTGGACCTTTGTCCATGAAGCATCTTCCAATTCTTTCATTTGGTGAGTCAAATATGTCGTAGGAGTTGGTTGACACAAGTGCTAGACCGGCAACACCTTCATCTTGAGTATATTCAGAGTCGGAGTGATAGCTTCTCTCGGAGTGATTGTCGAAGTCGGAGCCGGATACCCATTCACCAACATGAGCTTGATGTCTTCGTCTTGTGTAGCTCCTTGATGACTTGTCCTTCCTTTCTGAATCCTTGCTTCTCCGTGAGGGTCTTCGTTCATAACGATCATCTCTACTCCTCCTCTCTCTTGGTGGTGATTCTTCTCTTTTGCTTCTTCTTTTTGGAGAATCTTCTCTTCTTTTGTAGGGTGTCGTACACTCATTGGAATAGTGTCCGGGTCTCCCACAATTATAGAAATTGCGCTCTCGACTAGAATATCTTTTGTCATTGTACGACCTTGACTTAGAGCTTTTTTCTTTGCTTCTACTCATGTAGAACTTGTTAAAGTTCTTCACCATTAAGCTCAATTCTTCATTGAAGGTTTGTTTCTCACTTGATGATGTGGGGGCTTCACATGAGGCTTTGTAAGCACCACTTGACTTGTTGTGAAGTTCCTCCTTATCCTTGAGTGACATCTCATGAGCAACAATTCTTCCAATGACATCCGCTGGCTTGAGATCTTTGTAGTTTGGCATCATTTGGATCAATGTGCACACGGTATCATACTTCCCATCCAATGCTCTTAGGATCTTCTTGATGATGAATCTGTCGGTCATCTCTTCACTCCCTAAGCCGGCAATCTCATTTGTGATAAGAGAAAGCCTAGAGTACATTTCAGCGACACCTTCACCATCCTTCATTTTGAACTTGTCAAGCTGACTTTGGAGCACATCCAACTTGGATTCCTTGACGGAGTCGGTACCTTCATGCATATCAATCAAAGTATCCCAAATTTCCTTTGCATTCTCAAGACGGCTAATTTTGTTGAATTCTTCGGGGCACAATCCGTTAAAGAGGATATCACAAGCTTGAGCGTTGTATTGCAAGATCCTCAATTCATCCGCGCTAGCTTCATGGTTTGGTTCTCTCTCATCAAAGAATTCACCTTGCAAGCCAATACACATAATAGCCCAAACAGCGGGGTTATGTCCAAGAATATGCATTTTCATCTTATGCTTCCAACTAGCAAAATTAGTACCATCAAAGTAAGGACCTCTACGGTGATTATTTCTGTCACTAGACACCATACTCTCCTAGGTTGTGAAACCAAGGCTATGACCACCAAAAGCTATGGAAATCAAAGCAAATGGAGACCAAAGCTCTGATACCACTTGTAGGACCTTGAAGTATGTCTAGAGGGGGGGGGGGTTGATTAGACTACTTGACCAATTTTAGAGGTTGGCAGATTTTAGCTATCTTTGGACAAGTCAACCAATCATCTCACAATTCAAGCAAGCATGCAAAGAGTATATGAGCAGCGGAAATTAAAGCATGCAACTTGCAAGAAAGTAAAGGGAAGGGTTTGGATGATTCAAACGCAATTGGAGACACGGATGTTTTTGGCGTAGTTCCGATAGGTGGTGCTATCGTACATCCACATTGATGGAGACTTCAACCCACGAAGGGTAACGGTTGCGCGAGTCCACGGAGGGCTCCACCCACGAATGGTTCACGAAGAAGCAACCTTGTATACCCCACCATGGCCGTTGCCCACGAAGGACTTGCCTCACTAGCGGTAGATCTTCATGAAGTAGGCGATCTCCTTGCCGTTACAAACTCCTTGGTTCAACTCCACAATCTTGTCGGAGGCTCCCAAGTGACACCTAGCCAATCTAGGAGACACCACTCTCCAAGAAGTAAAAAATGGTTCGTTGATGATGAACTCCTTGCTCTTGTGCTTCAAATGATAGTCTCCCCAACACTCAACTCTCTCTCATAGGATTTGGATCTGGTGGAAAGAAGATTTGGGTGGAAAGCAACTTGGGGAAGGCTAGAGATCAAGATTCATATGGTAGGAATGGAATATCTTGGCCTCAACACATGAGTAGGTGGTTCTCTCTCAAAAATGGTAAGTTGGAAGTGTAGGTTTGTTCTGATGGCTCTCTCCACAAATGAAGAGGAGGTGGAGGGGTATATATAGCCTCCACACAAAATCTAACCGTTACACACAATTTACCAAACTCGGTGGGACCGATTCAACAGACTAGGTCAGAACGATTTGATAAACCTAGTGACCGTTAGGATTTTCGATGGGACCGACATGCAACTCGGTAGGACCGATATGGTTAGGGTTAGGGCTTAACGTAATCTCGGTGAGACTGACTACACAAACTCGGTGAGACTGATTTTGGTAATAAGCTTTCCAGAGAGTTGGTCATGTAAACTCGGTGGGACCGATTTGCTCATTTCGGTGATACCGAAATGTTACGAAAGGGAAACAGGGAGTTTACATTGCAATCTCGGTGGGACCGATCGCTCACTCCGGTTAGACCGAAACGTTACGAAGGGAAACAGAGAGATTACAATCCCATCTCGGTGAGACCGAGATCCCTATCGGTGAGACCGATTTGCCTAGGGTTTGTGGCAGTTGCTATGACATATGAACTCGGTGGCGCCGGATAGAAAGAATCGGTGGGACTGATTTTGACTTTGGGTTTAGGTCATATGTCGATGTGAGAAAGTAGTTGAGGGTATTTGGAGCATATCACTAAGCACATGAAGCAAGAGGCTCATTAAGCAACACCTCATCCCTCCTTGATAGTATTGGCTTTTCCTATAGACTCAATGTGATCTTGGATCACTATTGTAAAATGAGGAGTCTTGAGCTTTTGAGCTTGATCCAATCCTTTGTCCTTGATATTTTGAGAGATCCACTTTCATCATCCATGCCATGCCATTCATTGAGCTTTCCTGAAATAATAGACTTGGAATAGCATTAGCTCAATGAGCTATATGTTGTTATGAATTACCAAAACCACCTAGGGATAGTTGCACTTTCACCAGTTCGCGGGGCGACGCACTTTCGCGCGTGTGTCCGTGGCGTCCTCCTGCGGCAACCGTCGGCCCCGTATCGGTCGACCCCTGTGTTGTCCTCCCTCCCTGTCTCCCACCAGCGCAAGCGCTCCGGTCGGTCGAGGCTTCAGCGGTGGGTGAGGCACGCGGTGGCCCGCCAGTCGGCCACCCCCCAAGTCGCGGCGATCGAGCCTGACGAATCTCTCTACGGCCTGTTCGACTGGCTCCGTAGAGACTGCATCCGAGTGCGACAACAGTGATCCAGCGGCGGAGGTCCTGATGGTCAATGGACCGCGTAGTCCTCCCGGCTTCCCTTGCGCCGACGGAGGCGACGGCGGAGGCGACCCAGCGCAGGTCCACGAAGAGTATCAACCCGAGCCACTCACTTCCCTACAAAGGGAAGATCTTCGCTGCCGAAACATGGATGCGCTGCATACTCCTATCATTGGAGAAACCCCCGAGGCTCGTGCCTTGGAGGACACGCGTTTGGCCAACTTGGCTGAGCACACTCGACTAGAGAACCTCCAGCGAGCACTCGACGAGTGCGCGTGGCAACGAGTTCCAGACTCCAGTCGACGTCAACTCTTTCCATAACCGACTCAGGTATATCGAACTCCGATTCAGAATCTAGCAGCTGCAGCCCGTATAGCAGAGTCGATTCAACCCTCCCAGTCGGAGGCTGGCAGAGGCCTGTTACAGATCAGAGATTTGCTCCGGGCAGCAGGAGATCAGAATTCATCTGTATCGCAGTCGCGAAAAAGGATTCACAGCAGATCCGTCGCTGCGAATACAGTCCAGTCGGCCCATAGCCCGAGATCGCCCCCGAGGTGTGAGGGACGTGGAGGTCGGCGCGATCAGTATGATGACCGATTTGATTGCGATGATCGACGTCGAGTGCCCACTCCTCCCCCAAGGGCTGTGTCGTACGCTCCTCGACAGCAAGATGACAGACGTTAGCACAGTGTTGGGCGAAGGGTTCCAGTCGACCCCAGAGAACCAGGCTTTGACGCGAGAACCATTATCGTGCAAGGTTTGGTCGACTGGAACAGAGCTCACCGAGAAGGCCGTGACAGAGATGTGCCCACCAGCAGCAGAGTTCACGTCTCAGGACCAGAGTGTTTTAGCAGAGCCATCAGGGCCGCGGTGATTCCTCCCAACTTTAGGTTGGCGACTGAAGTCAGCAAGTTCACCGGCGAGTCCAAGCCCGATACTTGGCTTGAAGACTACTGAGTGGCTGTTCAGATTGGTGGCGGCAATGATGAGGTGGCCATGAAACACCTACCTCTTATGTTGGAGGGCTCGGCCAGAGCATGGCTGAATCAGTTGGCACCTAGCAGCATTTACACTTGGGAAGATCTTGCCCGAGTGTTTGTCAAAACATTTGAAGGAACTTGCTAGGTTGACAGAGTTGCAGGTTTGTGTGCAAAAGTCGAATGAGACTCTGAGGGATTACATCCAGAGGTGGATGACATTGCATCACACGATGGAGAATGTATCTGATCACGAGGCAGATTGTGCCTTCAAGGAAGGCGTTAAGAACAGAGATCTAAGATTAAATTCGGTCGGACCGGAGACATGACTCTGAGTCGAATGATGGAGATTGCCACCAAATATGCCAATGGTGAAGAAGAGGATTGGCTCCGGAGTGGAAAGTACAAGCCGACCGCTCATGAAACCGGAGGAGGGAACTCCAGTCGGAAGCAGAAACGAAAAGCCGAGCCAGCTACTCCTGGAGAAGCCTTGGCCGTGATTCAAGGAAAGTTCAAAGGAAAGCCTAAAGGGTCTTGGAACACTAAGAATGTGAAGGATAAGGAAGGAAATGACGTGATGGATTTGCCGTGTCACATCCACACGAAGAAAGATGAGGAGGGTAACTTCATTTACCCGAAACATACCACTCGGCAGTGTTGGCTCTTGATCCAGCAATTTCAGGGGAAACATCCCAAAGATAAGGAAAAGGAGTCGGACAAAGTTGAGGACAAAGAGGACAGTGATGGAGGATACCCCCATGTCAATTCCACCCTGATGATTTTTGCTGATGTTGAAAGCAAAAGTCGATTTAAAGTTATCAACCGTGAGGTGAATATGGTTGATCCGGTGACACCCATTTATCTGAAATGGTCTCAGACCGCCATCACATTTGACCAGTCTGATCATCCGACACACATAGCCACCCCTGGGAGGCAAGCATTGGTGGTCGACCCAGTCATTGAAGGCACTCGACTGACTAAGGTTCTGATGGATGGTGGCAGCGGCCTGAACATATTGTATACGGAGACGCTGAAGGGAATAGGCATTCCAATGTCCAGACTTAGTACCAGCAACATGAGTTTCCATGGAGTCATTCCTGGGAAGAAGGTTGAGTCACTCGGCCAAATTTCTCTTGATGTTGTTTTCGGCGATTCAAAGCATTTCCGCAAAGAAAAGTTGACATTTGAAGTTGTGGATTTCCAGAGTGCTTATCACGCTATTTTAGGCAGGCCAGCTTATGCACGCTTCATGGCTCGACCATGTTACATGTACCTCAAATTGAAGATGCCTGGTCCCAAGGGTGTGATCACCATTACTCGCAATCGGAAAAAGGCAGAAGAGTGCTTTCAGAAGAGCTGAAAGATCGTCGATGCTCAGATAACAGTTGTAGAGCTGCAGGAATACCAGAAAACTGCAGATCCGAGTGATTTATTGCGAGCCAAGATGCCCGCCACAGAGTCAGCATTCCAGTCGTCCGGTGAGACGAAGCCCGTTCACATTCACCCTGCCGACCCCAGTGCTGCTCCGACTCATATCTCCACAACACTCGACTCTAAATAGGAAGAAGCGCTCATCCAGTTCCTCCGTGAGAACTGGGACATCTTCGCATGGAAGCCTGCTGACATGTCGGATGTTCCCAGGGGGATGGCTGAGCATCGTCTACGATTCGACTCAAAAGTGAAACCTGTCAAAGAACATCTTTGACGGTCCGCCGTCCAGAAGAGAAAGGCCATTGGCGAGGAGGTGGCTTGGCTCCTGGCAGCAGAGTTTATTCGAGAGATTTACCACTCCGAGTGGCTCGCCAATGTTGTCATGGTCCCCAAGAAGGACAAGTCACTTCGCATGTGCATTGATTTCAAACATATCAATCGGGCCTGCCTGAAAGATCATTTTCCTCTCCCCCGCATCGAACAAATAGTCGACTCGACTGTGGGATGTGAACGCCTGTCTTTTTTAGACGCCTATTCCGGTTACCATCAGATCCGTCTGTATGGACCCGACGAGATCAAAACAGCTTTCATCACTCCATTCAGGTGCTTCTGCTATGTCACCATGCCATTCGGCCTCAAGAATGCTGGATCCACGTTCATGAGGATGATTCAGAAGTGTTTACTCACTCAAATCAGTCAGAATGTGGAAGCATACATGGATGATATTGTGGTCAAATCACGGAAGGGTTCCGACCTGTTGACTGACCTTGCTGAAACATTTGCCAATCTCAGGAGGTATGATATCAAGCTTAATCCATCAAAGTGCACATTCGGAGTTCCTGGCAGAAAGTTACTCGGTTTTCTCGTTTTCGAACGAGGAATTGACGCCAACCCAGAAAAAGTTGGCACTATACTCTGAATGAAACGCCCAGTGTGTGTGCACGATGTCCAGAAGCTTACTGGATGCTTGGCCGCTTTAAGTCGATTCATCTCTCGTCTCGGTGAAAAGGCATTGCCTCTTTACCGACTGATGAAGATGTCAGACAAGTTCGAGTGGACTCCAAAAGCTGATGCAGCATTTGCAGAGCTAAAAGCTCTGCTCTCCACCCAGCCGGTGCTTGCTGCCCCAGTCAGCAAAGAGCCTTTGCTGCTTTACATTGCAGCCACAGGACAAGTCGTTAGTACAGTACTTATGGTCGAGCGGGAAGAAGAAGGAAAAGCCTTCAAAGTTCAGCGCCCAGTTTATTATCTTTCTGAAGTATTGACCCCATCAAAGCAAAGATACCCTCATTACCAGAAGCTTGTATATGGGATTTATATGACCACGAAGAAGGTTGCTCATTACTTCTCTGACCATTCCATTATAGTCATCAGCGACGCCCCATTGTCAGAGATTCTGCACAACAGAGATGCAACTATTCGAGTGGCGAAATGGGCGATTGAACTCCTTCCCCTTGATATCAAGTTTGAGGCAAAGAAAGCCATCAAGTCCCAAGCTGTAGCAGATTTCATTGCCGAGTGGATTGAACAGCAGCTACCGACTCAAGTTCACTCGGAGCACTGGACCATGTTCTTTGATTTGGCAAAGATAGGTTCCAAGAGAGAATCCATTCCCAGTAATGTGTTTTTGGAACACATCCACACTCCATCAGTTCAAGAGGGTCCTTTCACCGAAGAAGCTCCACAGCCAAAAAGTGTCACAGATCCGACTGAAGTTGAAGTTCCAGCGGTGGTCGACCTGATCATGGAAGCTTTGGTCATCACTCCCGACTGGACAGATCCATACATCGCGTATATCCTAAGGAAAGAGCTCCCAGAGAATGAAGAAGAGGCTCGACAGATCGTCCGTCGATCCAAAGCCTTTACCACGATAAAGGGACAGTTGTACAGAGAAAGCGCGACTGGAGTCGGTAAGAAATGTATAACGCGAGAAGAAGGTCGGATAATCCTTGAAGATATCCACTGGGAGACCTATGGTCATCATGCGTCCTCTCGGACCATTGTGGCTAAAGCATACTGAGCGCGATTTTACTGGCCAAGAGCAAATGAAATGGCAAAGGAAATAGTCAACAAGTGTGAAGGATGTCAATTTTATTCCAATATGTCACACAAGCCCGCCTCAGCCTTGAAGACCATTCCACTCGTCTGGCCCTTTGTTGTGTGGGGATTGGATGGTTGGACCACTGAGAACTGGGAGGAGTGGCTTCACCCATGTACGGGTGGCAGTCGACAAGTTCACTAAGTGGATTGAAGCTAAACCTATCAAGAATCTTGATGCCGGCACTGCTGTCAGCTTCATTAGGGAGTTGATATTCAGATATGGAGTTCCACATAGCATCATCACTCATAATGGGTCAAACTTCGATTCCAACGAATTCAGAGCCTTTTGCGCCTCTCAAGGCACACGAGTCGACTACGCTTCAGTCGCTCACCCCCAGTCGAATGGTCAAGCGGAACGAGCAAATGGTCTAATTCTCAAAGGACTGAAACCCCGGTTGATGCGTGATCTTAAGCATGCAACAGGAGCGTGGGTCGACGAACTTCCTTCAGTTCTTTGGGGATTGAGGAACACTCCTAACCGGTCGACTGGGCGAAGTCCATTCTTTCTGGTTTATGGAGTTGAAGCAGTCCTGCCGAGTGACCTGCTTAACAATGCACCCCGAGTCGAACTCTACACTAAAGATGAAGCAGAGCAAGCCCGACAAGACGCAGTCGACCTTCTAGAAGAAGAAAGAGAAATGGCCATGGTCTGATCGACTATCTATCAGCAGGACTTGCATCGATTCCATGCCAGAAACATGAAGAGTCGAGCCTCCCAAGAAGGAGATTTGGTTCTCCGAGTGGATCAGTAGAAACCACACAAGCTTGCTCCTACTTGGGAAGGTCCCTTCATCGTCACCAAAGTCTTCCACAATGGAGCGTACCATCTTTACAATGTCGGTCACCAGATTGACGAGCCTCGAGCTTGGAACGCGGAGCTGCTCTGCCCCTTTTATACTTAAGTATTCACTCGGATGAGATGTAATAAAAGTACTTTTGTAGTTTATTTATAAAAGATAAGAGTGTTATAATTTTCCCCAGTGATTGTTGTTACATTTGTTTGCATGAGAAATCCCCCAGTGGGTGGCTTAGCTGCGAATCCATTTTGCCTAAGTTTGTAAAAAAAATCCTTGCCGAGTGGTGAGCCAGCATCCCACTCAGAGGCTTAGCTGTGAATCCGTTTCGCCTAAGTACTTTAAAATCCTACCAAGTGGTGAGCCAGCCTCCCACTCGGAGGCTTAGCTGCAGTCCAGTACTCGCCTAAGTGTTTAAAACCCTACCGAGTGATGAGCCAGTCTCTCGCTCGGAGGCTTAGCTGCAGTCCAGTACTCGCCTAAGTGTTTGAAATCCTACCGAGTGATGAGCCAGTCTCTCACTCGGAGGCTTAGCTGCAGTCCAGTACTCGCCTAAGTGTTTAAAACCCTACCAAGTGGTGAGCCAGCCTCCCACTCGGAAGCTTAGCTGCAGTCCAAGTACTCGCCTAAGTATTTAATACAATGTGCGCTTCGCAAGGAGGACGAAGTGCAGGTCGACTGCTACCTTCTCCTTCCGAGCTACGCCACAAATACAATGTGCGCTCCGCAAGGAGGACGAGGTGCAGGTCGACTGCTACCTTCTCCTTCCGAGCTATGCCACAAATACAATGTGCGTTCTGCAAGGACAACGAGGTGCAGGTCGACTGCTACCTTCACCTTCGGAGCTACGCCACAGAAAATCCTACCGAGTGGAGAGCAAACTTCCCACTCAGGGGCTTAGCTGCAGCCCATTGCTCGCCTAAGTATCTAAAAATCCTACCGAGTGGAGAGCAAACCTCCCACTCGGGGGCTTAGCGGCAGCCCAGTGCTCGCCTAAGTATCTGAAAATCCTACCGAGTGGAGAGCAAACCTCCCACTCAGGGGCTTAGCTGCAGCCCAGTGCTCGCCTAAGTGTTTAAAATCCTACCGAGTGGAGAGCAAACCTCCCACTCGGGGGCTTAGCTGCAGCACAGTGCTCGCCTAAGTGTTTAAAATCCTACTGAGTGGAGAGAAAACCTCCCACTCAGGGGCTTAGCTGCAGCCCAGTGCTCGCCTAAGTATTTAATCTATTCCGCTCTACAAGGATGACGAGGCGCAGGTCGACTGCTACCTTATCCTTTTTGAGCTACGCCACAAATACAGTGTGCGTTCCATCTTGGCCCGCAAGGACGCAGGTCGGCTGAAATCTATGCTCCACCCCTACCTGCAAGAGTGATGAAGTGCAGGTCGACTAGGCTTACCACCTCAGAGCTGCGTCTCAAGCATTAAAATATATTTTGAATGAAGAAGAAAATTTTCTCGAAGGCAAATGCAAGCATATTCAATGATAAGCAAAGTTCAGATAACGGATTCAGAAGTGCGCATGCGTCAAGCCTGTAAAAGTTTATCGGTTATAAAAACCACTCGGCATACCGAGGCAAATTTAAGGTGAAGCATAGAAGTTTTTTATTCCTCAGGTGAAGGACTGGAGGGCGCGACAAACTGGTCCAGGTCGATTCCATCAGCAATCCGAGTGGCAGCAGCAATGAAGGTCTCCATGCAAGATTGGAAGTCATGCTTCTTGGTATTGGCCACTCTAATGGACGCCAGCTTGTCCTCTCGAGCATCCTTGCAGTGAACACATACCAGGGACAGAGCAACGTCAGCGCCACACCTGGCGGAGGACTTCTTCCATTCCTGCACTCGACCTGGAACGTCATTGAGTCGAGTCATTAAACACTCGAGGTCATTGTGAAGCGTCTCTCTTGGCCAGAGTGTCGTGTCGATCCGCGACACCGCAGCCTTCAGTCGAGCGAGGTAGTCAACCACTCCAGCAACGCGAGACTCCAGTCGGAACATGTTCATAGCAGCCTCGTCTTTCACAGGAGAGTTAATGGGGTCCAAGTTCGGCTCCAATCGACTGGTCTCCTCCTCGAAGTTTTGACAGAATTCTGTAAGTACAATTTGAAGTTAAGCCAACAGTTCTATGACGAGTTGACGATAACAAGTCAATCGGATAGAAAAGATTACCTTCAAGCATGAGGAATAACTTCTTGGCAAGCCCTTCCAGATAAGACTCCAGATCGTTCTTCTTCCCCATCAATTCGCTAGCCTTGTCACTCAGGGCTATCTTGTCATTCTTCAGACGACTGACCTCCTTGTTGGCCGCGTCGAGAGCAGCTTTCAGATTGGTATTCTCCTCTTCAAGTTTGCTGACTGAAGCCAGCTTTTCTTCTGCGAGCTTCGTCTTGTCTGAAGCCGCTTTCTGCACCTCGGCAAGGTCAAGGTCCTTCTTCTACAGAGCCTCCTTCAGTTTATCTGCAAAGTGACAATGAGATCAGACTCAGGAATGGACAAAAAAATAAAGGCAGTCGTCAAGATTCTCACCAAACATACCTTTTTCTTCCTCCTTCGCCTTCGTGAAGTTCTCCTGGACAAGCTTCAAGTCAAGTTCGAGCCGGATATGTTTATTCTCCAACTCAGTATAACGAGCCACAAGCTCGCAATATTTCTGCGAAAGATCAGTCGACAGACATCAAAGATAGGTAACTTCCGAGTGACTAAGAGAAAAAATCGTAGCATTTCTAAGACTACAGTCGAATCAAAATATTCAACTGTAGTCTCGGGGACTACACCCAGTGGGTGCACTCAGCGTGCCCCCACTGGTTCTACCGACTCCGTTCGATCAGTCAACCAAAAGAGACAGAAAGTTATGACCATAAAACCATAGCTAACTGCCAGCAGTCAGCCACGGTATCATCACGATCGAAAAATAAAAAAATAAAAAAATAGGGGAGATGTTCTTCAGACCATAGTCGACTGCCAGCAGTCGACCATGGACTCGGGGACTACACCCAGTGGGTGCACTCAGCGTGCCCCCACTGGTTCCAAGATTCCACTCGACCAGACCGAGTGGAGAACTTAGAGTGAACAAATTCAAAGTGTAAAGACTACAGTCGACTGCCAGCAGTCCACCATAGTCTCGGGGACTACACCCAGTGGGTGCACTCAGCGTGCCCCTCCAATCCAAATAGTCAATCGACACACCCAGTGGATGTACAAATACTAACATCTTCAGAAAGAAGAGTTTTCAGGTACCATATCCTAACAGAACAAGCGGTGATCAACTAACCTGGACATTGCTCTGAAGAGCCGAGCTTGCATCATAAGCTGCTGGGCTAGCGTCTGGGATCGCATTCACCTGCTCCATCATGACCCCCGCCTGGCGTATAGCTTCCTTAGAAGCACCTGCTTGGTCCTCTGGGACGTGGTGTGTGGCGAAAAGGAAAGGCGGATCAGCACTTGACGACGAAGGGCGAGCACTCGTTAGCGGCACAGCAAAGGACACGGTAGTCCGAGTGACGTTTCCTCCCTCCGGAACCAGCGTCTCAGGTGCTGATACAACCTGAGTAGTCTTTCCAGCAGGCGCTTTCTTGTTCCTCCTTTGCCTTAGTGGCTCCTCATCGTCGTCATCAGGGAGTTCAATGACATGAGGTGGGGCTACAGGAAAGATTCAAAGTTAAAAACAAAAGATCCAATCGACCAAAATCGAAACTGTAGAGATCATACCAAGGTTGGAGGTGGCAGCATCTTCCATTTCTTGGTCTTCATGCCTGACTGAGGTCTCGCAGGTAGCAGCACTGCAGATTTCAGAAATCAGTCGGTTAACCAACGAGTCGACCAAGAGATTATTCATTCCAAACAAGAAAACACAAGTCCTGTTATTACCCCGAAATAGTGGGAATCACCATCCTCATCTTCGGCAGGGCCTTCGCCGACTTTGATGACGTCACTCGGATTTGCTTCGGTGCTTTCTCAGTCGGCACCGGAGAGGTTGTCCGAGGGTGTACATCGACTGTCCAACAGGCACAGTCGCTTTGCCACGCTCGACTGCAGGGTCATGGGCGAGCTTGGATCGCCTTTCAGTGCGGGGAGGGACGATTTCCTCCTCCTCTTCCTCCTCCTCCTCTTCAACAGAGTCCTCGTCTTCTTCATCCTCCTCACCATCAGATTGCCACTCCTCCTGACTTTCACCTCCGCTCCCTTCCTCCTCCTCGATCTGTTCTTGCACCCCTTTGGGCATCGAGTACATTTCAGTAGTGGCCTAGAAGTCAACAAACAAGACAAAAAGTCAGTCGACTGAATTCTAGCAAAACAGAATGAAGGAAGCAGGATCACAGTCGGAGATTCATAATTGGACCTTGTCTGGCTCGTATGATTGGTCGAGTGGAGGGATCCTCCTGGATCCTCGGGGGTTGTCCTTGTTCCCTGTGATGGCAGTCATCGACCTCTCCAGTGTGGCGTCCTCGACCTCCTCCGAGTGGACCCGAGTGTGTCTTCAGTGCCAGAATACATCCACATCTGATGGTCTCGATATTGAAGTGGTTGGATGCGTCGTCGAAGGAACATCTCCAAAAGATCCATGCCAGTCACCCCATCACGGATGAGCTGGACTACACGCTCGACCAACACCTTGACCTGAGCCTTCTCCTCCGGGACCACCTTCAGAGAGGACGGCTTGCTCACTCGATCCATGGAGAAAGGAGGGAGTCCAGTTGACTGCCCTGGCGTCGGCTGGTCTTGGCAGTAGAACCAGGTCGACTGCCACCCTCGGACCGACTCAGGAAGGACCATGGCTGGAAAAGCACTTTTACTCCTCATTTGAACCCCAAGACCCCCACACATCTGAATCACTTGGGTTTTCTCGTCACTCGGATTGGCCTTTTTCACCGTTTGGGAGTGACAGGTGAAAATGTGTTTGAAAAGACCCCAATGCGGCCGGCAACCCAAGAAATTCTCACACAAGGACACGAAAGCAGCGATATAGACGATAGACTTGGGTGTGAAGTGGTGGAGTTGTGCCCCAAAGAAGTTCAGAAATGCCCGAAAGAAAGGGTGGGGCGGCAAAGAAAACCCGCGGTCAACATGAGTGGCTAAGAGGACACACTCACCCTCTTGAGGCTGCGGCTTCCACTCCTTCCCCGGGAGCCTCGCTGATCCACGAGGGATCAGTCCTTCATTGGCCAGATCGTCAAGATCTTTCTGGCGGATGGTCGAGCGGATCCAGTCGCCCTGGATCCATCCCTGCGGTAGACCGGCCCGTGACGAGGATCCGCTCTGACTGGTCGCCCTTCCCTTCGCCTTCGCTGCCGCCTTCTTCGCCCGCTCCAAAGCCGCCGTCTTCTCCTTCACCATTGTCGCCGGCGAAGCATGCACAAATCAGCAGCACTGGGATGGTGGCGAGCGCAGCAGATGAATCCGACGAAGAGGGAGAGGAAAATGAGGGCGCACTGTTTAAAAAAAACCGTCCGGCGCCTTATATAGGGTTGCTTCCGAGCGGCTGACTGGTAGGCCCGGACGATCCTGTCAAATCCCGCAACAGTCGCGCGCGCAATACATGGTGAAAAAGGTGGCATGAAGATCGAGGCGTTCCTGCCTTATCCCATCCGAGTACCGCGGCCTCCTCCGCCTCGCGCCTTCTCGAAATTCAGATCCCGCTAAATCCGCGAACAACAGAGCAACTTGTCAGACTGGAGATTTCCTCCAATCCGTTGCTCGGAAATCCCCAAGTACAGAAAAGTCACTCGACGAATACAAAGAATGGATCAAGGCGACTAAAAAAGAAGTTGGTGCCGTCATCTAAAGTCATTGATCCAAAACAAGACATACTCATAGCACGAAAAACGGGTCGGAAGAATTCTCAACTCCTTCCTCACTCAAACCTCGATCCATTCGGGGGCTAATGATGAAGCCATGTACCTAGGGTAGGGTCATGGACCTGTCCAAGGTACCCTCCCCAAGGACATATCTAGAAGAAACTAGCTTTCAGTCGACCTGGTAGGATTCCACTCGACGGACTCGAAGACACTCGACCATGAAGCCACTCACTCGACAACTAGGAGATCTAGAGTCACTCTGCACACAACCGGTTTGTCATTAAGTAGTCTTTATGATCATGATAGCACTTTATGTATGGCGTTACCAGTAACGCCAGGCCTTAATGTACTTTAAACCCTGCATAACTGAGGGCTGGAGGGGTCTGGTGAACTCTATATAAGCCACCCCCTCCTCAGTGTAAAGGGTTCGCACCCCTGTAACACATACACATATAATCCAGTCGACTGCCTCCGGGCTCCAAGACATAGGGCTGTTAATTCCTTCGAGAAGGGCCTAAACTCGTAAATTTCTTTCGTATACAACTACTCCATAACTAGGATCTTGCCTCTCCATACCTATCCCCCTATTTTACTGTCAGGCTTAGAACCACGACAGTCGGTACCTTCATGCATATCAATCAAAGTATCCCAATTTCCTTTGCATTCTCAAGACGGCTGATTTTGTTGAATTCTTTGGGGCACAAGCCATTCAAGAGGATATCACAAGCTTGAGTGTTGTATTGCAGCATCTTCAATTCATCCGCACTAGCTTCACGGTTAGGCTCTCTCCCATCGAAGAATTCACCTTGCAAGCCAATACACACAATAGCCCAAACGGCGGGGTTATGTCCGAGAATATGCATTTTCATCTTATGCTTCCTACTAGCAAAATTAGTGCCATCAAAGTAAGGACCTCTATGGTGATAATTTCCCTCGCTAGACACCATACTCTCCTAGGTTGTGAAACCAAGCTATGACCACCAAAAGCTATGGAAATCAAAGCACATGGATACCAAAGCTCTGATACCACTTGTAGGACCTTGAAGTATGTCTAGAGGGGGGGTGATTAGACTACTTGACCAATTAAAAACTTAACATTTTCCCAATTTTAGACTTTGGCAGATTTTAGCTATCTTTGCACAAGTCAAGCAATCTTCACACAATTCAAGCAAGCATGCAAAGAGTATATGAGCAGCGGAATTTAAAGCATGCAACTTGCAAGAATTTAAAGGGAAGGGTTTGGAGGATTCAAACACAATTGGAGACACGGATTTTTTTGTCGTGGTTCCGATAGGTGGTGCTATCGTACATCCACGTTGATGGAGACTTCAACCCACGAAGGGTAACGGTTGCGCGAGTCCACGGAGGGCTCCACCCACGAAGGGTCCACGAAGAAGCAACCTTGTATATCCCACCATGGTCGTCGCCCACGAAGGACTTGCCTCACTAGCAGTAGATCTTCACGAAGTAGGAGATCTCCTTGCCCTTACAAACTCCTTGGTTCAACACCACAATCTTGTCGGAGGCTCCCAAGTGACACCTAGCCAATCCAGGAGACACCACTCTCCAAGAAGTAACTAATGGTTCGTTGATGATGAACTCCTTGCTCTTGTGCTTCAAATGATAGTCTCCCCAACACTCAACTATCTCTCATAGGATTTGTATCTGGTGGAAAGAAGATTTGAGTGCAAAGCAACTTGGGGAAGGCTAGAGATCAAGATTCATATGGTAGGAATGGAATATCTTGGCCTCAACACATGAGTAGGTGGTTCTCTCTCAGAACTGGTAAGTTGGAAGTGTAGGTTTGTTCTGATGGCTCTCTCTATGAATGAAGAGGAGGTGGAGGGGTATATATAGCCTCCACACAAAATCTAACCGTTACACACAAATTACCAAACTCGGTCAGACCGAATCGAGAAACTCGGTCAGACAGATTTAGCAAATCTAGTGACCGTTAGGATTTTCGGTGGGACCGACATGCAACTCGGTAGGACCGATATGGTTAGGGTTAGGGCATAACGTAATCTCGGTGAGACCGATTACACAAACTCAGTGAGAACTATTGTGGTAATTAGCTAACCAGAGAGTTGGTCAGGTAAACTCGGTGGGATTGATTCGCTCTTTTCTGTGAGACCGAAATGTTACGAAAAGGAAATAGAGAGTTTACATTGCAATCTCGGTGGGACCGATCGCTCACTTCGGTTAGACCGAAACGTTACGAAGGGAAACAGAGAGATTACAATCCCATCTCGGTGAGACCGAGGTCCCTATCGGTGAGACCAATTTGCCTAGGGTTTGTGGCAGTGGCTATGACATTTGAACTCGGTGGCTCCAGATAGAAAGAATCGGTAGGACCGATTTTGACTTTGGGTTTAGGTCATATGTGGATGTGAGAAAGTAGTTGAGCGTTTTTGGAGCATATCACTAAGCACTTGAAGCAAGAGGCTCATTAAGGAACACCTCATCCCTCCTGGATAGTATTGGCTTTTCCTATAGACTCAATGTGATCTTGGATCACTAAAATGTAAAATGTAGAGTCTTGAGCTTTTGAGCTTGAGCCAATCCTTCGTCCTTGATATTTTGAGGGATCCACTTTCATCATCCATGCCATGCCATTCATTGAGCTTTCCTGAAATATTTGTCTTGGAATAGCATTAGCTCAATGAGCTATATGTTGTTATGAATTACCAAAACCACCTAGGGATAGTTGCACTTTCAGAAAGTCTAATGACCAGAGATGAAAAAGTAAGTCGACTGACATGTAGCCTCACCCCGCACGTACACATGCACGCACGCAAGACACGCACGCATGTAGGCATGCAACACTGACACATACACATAACATACACACGCATGTATGCTGGCATGCAACATTGACACATACACATGCACTCACGAACACACGCACGTACGCACCCCTGCATGCAACACTGAAACACACCCTTGCACACACGCAACACTCGCACGCCTGCATGCACACATCATACGATGCAAGACACACACTCAACCTATACGTGCATGCACCCTTTGTTAAGGAGATGGATTGTTACGGGTATTAATCAATCTTGTATCTGTGATAAGCAGAACATTGATGTTTGCAGCGGTCTTTATGAATCACAACGTATCGAACAGGCTATCAACATAGTAGGCTTATCTACATGAAAAAGACGACGTCACACTCAATGAATAATCATCGGTTTATGAAATGCCCGCTTCTGACCGCCCTGGCCCACCAAAGGTTCCTCTGCCGTGCGTTGCCTGCGTTGGGTCACTGACATGCAGGCCATGCACCCAAAGAGCCCACACATCAGTGGAAGAATAGCACGGTGTCCTAGGTCAGAGTCGAGGGCGCCACTCGTTGCACGCCCAGCTGAACACGCCTCCGTGCCGCATTCAAACGCCTCCATGAAACCCGCCCATGTGGAAGCCGAGAAAACTACTCTGGACACACGTCCGTTCATGACCGGGCCGGTGTTAAACGCAACGCCGACCGAGCTCCTCCCGTCCGTCGTCTATTTAATCTCCTATTTAAACGAGGCCAAACGCCGGCCAAGAATCACACACCTCCGCCGCTCTCCTATCTCCTCCACCATTTTGTCCACTCTTACAATGGCTTACAAAGAGTAGTTATTCCGTATCCAAGCCGGCTGGGTAGCCCGCCGGATACAAGCTATGCAGCTTGCTGATCCACCACCCTCCCCTCGCCCGAGGGAGCCAGTTACCGCCCCAGGCCGGCGCGCGGTTCAGCAACTCGTCGCTCCAGGCCAGCTCGGCGAGGAGTGGCGCACGGGCGTCGTCACTGCCATCCACGCTGCCGCCTCGTACCGTGTCTCCCGTTTCTATGGCCGAGACTCCCATGCCGGCGGTCGCGCCATGCAAGCAGCGACAGAAGCCGGGTGCACGGAGAGCGACGAGTCGATGGCCAGCGCCTCCGCGTCCACCGCCATCATCGAGGAGAAGTAGAACACAGGAGGCCGCTGCCGCTTGGGTCCCATGAAGGCCACCGCGGAGGCGACGCCGGCGTACACAGCAGGTGTCTTGCCGGATCCTTTTGTTGCGAGGACCTTCGTCGACCCCGCATGGGCTCCATGGAAGAGGGGAATGTTAGGATGAACTCGAGCCAGTGCCGGCCATGGCGAAGTAGTGACCGGTGATGAACTCAAACCGGTGCCGGCCACCATCATCTTCGGCACCAGCCAATGATATCAGTTGGGCAGTGGGGAAGCGAGCCGTCCTCTGCACTGAAGCATATACCTGCAGGGCTCCCGACAGTCTGGTGATTACGTTGCCGGACATGAGGAACACAAATCGATCGGCGGGCGACCATTTAGGCCAGGTATTATATACTTGTGCTGTCCAGAACTAGCACCGCGTAGTTCATTTGAATGTAATGAAATCCATCATGTTTGTGTGAAAATCCGGTATTTCATATGATTTTCGTCATTGTTTATATGAAATATCAGTTTGCCTACGTTTTGTGTGAATGTGGGTTGGTTGAGTTGTTGTCATAATGTGTGCGGCTACGGTTGGATGGCGTAATTTGCGGGTCGCCGGTCGGTCTGCAGGCGGCTTGGGTGGCGTTGTGGGACCAAAAAACACAGCTCATGCAAGCTCGTCTCCAATGTGTGTGCTGGAGGATGCATGACATCATGAGCACCCGAGACATTCCTTGTTCATCGGTGGCAAAGGCACTGGTGGACAAAAGGGGCGCCAATATTTTGGCTACCCTGGGCAAGATCCAAACAGCCCCTCCCAACAGATTCAAATCCCTCATTCACCATGGAATTTTGCCATGTGTTGTTTTCATGGACTAGCAAGATGCCCGTGCATTGCACGAAACATCAAGATGCATTTTTTACAAACTCCCGCATGCATGCGAGGGATAATTAATGTCCTCCTTTACTAGTACCACAAGGCAAACACCTTTAATATTGCATCGATTAGTGTTAGTGGCCTTGTATATCTGCAAATTGTAATTTTGATAGTGTCCCCTTGTATATAAAAATGGAGGGAGAAATATGAGAGATAAGGTGAGGAGGAGTGGGGCATGGTGGTGACTGGTGGTCGGACTGGGCGGAGGCATGGGATGGACGGTGCATTATGTCTAGGTTTGTATCTCTCTCACACACACCCACTTAGGTGGGGGACGTGCACGAAGAGAAGAGGTGCATGCACGGCGCACGTACTGCCGTCTCTTTCCCAACCACACCCGCGCGGGTACATGGTGGAGCTCATTTCTGTATGAAAAAGGCAGCCCACGTGGTAATTTGGCACGTGTACTGGTTGTCCACTTGGTGGAGGGAGGATCGTCTACCATGGGTGAACAAGCAAATTGCGACTTGACGCGTTATGTTAAATTAAAAAAAGAGGCAAACCATGTGGGGCCTACCTTAGAGGCAAGGCTCTATACACTGGAGTACTTTTGATGTGTCCCGTCAACTCGCAGAACGAGGAGAAGCTTGCTTAGTACGCCGTCTCCCCCGCCCATGGGCATGGTGGCTCGCAGGATGAGGTGAAGCTTACTACTACTGTACGCCTTTACGCCCACTCCCTCGCCACGCGCACGGTGGCTCGCAGCACGACGAGAAAATTTTACTACTCCCTCCGTTTACTCCTCGTCCCTACTACGTACTTTGGTTAGTACTAACTCCATTTACTTATACAAGGCCACTATAAAAAAATACATTTTGCATCTATACAAGGCCACAAATAGTAATCGAGACAAAAGTTACTACTCCCTCCTTTCCAGTTTATGGCTCAATTACAAAATCTCTCCAACCAAGGTAGACTGTGAGTGGTCGAATTAATTTAGTAGTTTGCACAAGTAATTAGTACGCTCGTTTTTCTCAAGAAGTTATGTTTACTGAGGCATTAATTAGAACAAATGCATGAACGACCACTAAATTTCCATGAACTTGTACATGCATTGGTTTGTTTCCTCTTGACACTGCTTGCATCGGGTGATCTAACGCACCTCGAAATCCAACATGTAATGGTACTACTACTAGTATAGTAGAATTGAGACTTATCAAACGGAAAAACTAATGTTTTTTAGATGAGCCCTATAAACCCTAGTGGGTACGTACTCCGTAAAAACAAATTTTTCCAAAACTAAGTCACTCTGTTTCATAAATTCTGTAGTATACTCCTCCGTCGATGCTCCCTTTCATGAATTCTGTACTTCCTGTCGCCGACATGTGGGACATATAGCAACCGGGTCAACGTGTCAAGCACCAAATAACAGTGCAGAACAGCAGGGGGGACGCACCCCACTCGTACAGGCCCAGTAGTAGTAATGAGCAATGAGACGTCAAATCACAATGCCTCACCTTCCCAGACGGATGAAGCTACCATTATTTCACACTTCGGTTCGCCATCATCTCAAACCATGTAATAATTTTGCTTCTGCCTCAAGAGGGACACACGCATCGCCTTGGTACATCATGACACATGGGATCGCATGACAGGCCATGCTCCCCCGCCGATCGCTCGGTAAAATCACCTCATTTTTACTATACTTCCTCCGCATCGGTTTACTACATGGCATGCACGTCATTCTAGGTTGAGAATTTAACTGGCTATATATGTGATGAACAATACTCTAACCTTTTAAAAAAATGTATACTTTTGTACAGTAGTACTATCGATGGATTGCGCCATGGAGCAAAAATTGGAATTTAAAAAAGGTGGTACATATAGAGAGCGCTCGTCGCCAAATTATGCATGTAGTACTATTAAAAAAGCTAGTACGTGCTTAATTGGGGTGCTAAATTCTATTAAAGAAATACTAGTAGTATGTAGATACTGAAGAGTTAAAGTAACGAGAAGAAACATAACATAGTTCTGCTGGGGGCTCAGCACAACACACCCCTCAAATTAAACTAAGCAAACCTGAAATTAAACTATGCAACTAATCTGGTAGACACTGCATTAGAAGTTTAGAACCACCAATAGCAATGACACTGCCACCTTACTCGGAGTCCTCATCCACGTCCTCGACTTCGTCCTCATCCCTCTTCCTCTTGGCTGATACTTCTTTGCTTGAACCGCACACTTGGCTGTTGCTCTTCATCCAACCCTTGTAGATATTGAAACAAAGGTAGCCATCCATTGCAGCGTAGTGGATGTGGTCTATATCTAGTACATTCCGCTGCCATGCATGACGATGAAACGTGTAATGAGGTTTCTCCAGTTTACGGTACGAAGGATGAACCATGGCTCCTGCAGGGTCAGCATTGAAGGCTGACGAGAGGGCACCAGCCGATTCTTCTGGAGGTCGAAGGGGTTGCCTACAACGAGGCCTATCTGACCCAGGACTTCTTTGTCGTTCTTAAAGTCTACAGTAACGAATTTCACTGTTTTGTCCTTGAGGAAGTTCTTAAAATACTGGCACTCAACATCGGCATGGCATATGTGGTAGACCAAGCAAATGTTATGCACGCAAACCTGGATCACGACGGGCTTCTTCCTCTCTTCGTCCTTTAGATCCTTCTCTCATCCCAGGACTGTGGTGTACTCAACATCTAGAGTGACCCACTCATCATCTGAGTCTTCGAACATGCGTCTGAAGCGAGAAAGTCATCCTTTCACCATCGTGGAAGAACGAGTGTAGATGACGTCAAACTCATCGCCGGTGATGGTTCTAACCTTGTATTCACCGCCGATCATGGATATTTGGGACGCCATGGATTTGGGAGGAGGGTTAGGATTAGTGGAACTGCCGTAATGTGAATGGACGGGACGACTAGGAGCGAACCGCCGTAGTATTAAAGGACGTGCTAGGACGAGTAGGAGCGAACTGCCAGCTTGCGAACGGCAGGGTAGTGGCTTTCCATTCTCCCATGATACGGGCTTCCGAGAGCCCTTGGATCTGAGATCGAACGGTTGCATGGCGTGATTCTAGACCTATGGGTGAATATCCTATCCTGGAGGGTTATTCTGCAAATTTTCAGCAACTTAGCATGCGACCGTTTGATCTCAGATCCAAGGGTTGCCAGCAGCCCGTATCATGGTCGCGCCTACCACGACCGTCGCGTTGCTCACGCGGTCGCGCCCTTGGAGATTTAATACGGTGCATTAGGCTATCTGATGTTGGCATGTCATACATAGTCATCACTTAGTCACTCATACTACAACAAGGTTTTGGCTATAAGGTTGGCTATAAGTGTAATTATTTATTTTTACTTCTCTCTATCTCTTTCTTCGTACTCCCTCTCTCCCATAATATAAGAACGTTTACACTAATGTAGTGCCAAAAAGATTCTTATATTATGGGACACAGGGAGTACTAGTATTTATTGCATTTGCCAAGGAGTGATCTCTTCCAATGAAATGGTGTTGCTAAGTTTGCTTCATTTAATTAGCTATAGACTCAAAATTGTCTTTTCACCTAGGTACACGCGCTTAACACCGTTTCTTCCTTGGGTCACCAAACTAGTCTCTCTCTTCTTGATTAACTAGCCACATCAGACTTTATACCTATGTGGCAAGCTTAGCACCTATAGGAGCAAGTAAAAGTAAGTACAATAGTGCACTTTACATGGCATTTTTGCATATGTGGAGGAAAGAGAGGCAAGGAAAAAGTGGAGAAGTGGGCTCTCATGCAAGAGCCAGCCTCAACTGCATGGTGGAGCATTGGCGAAGGCACCTGTATGGAGGTGGTCAGGAATCGGGAGACTCATGTCGGTCGTAGCGCCGTAGTTAAAATGATAATGGCAAGTGAAATCACGGGGCCCCACCTGTCCAGTAGTAACTCATTGTAAAATCACACAGCCCTACGTTTGTAGCAGCCTACTCCTTCGTCTTCTTGCGTCTCTGTCGAACCGACTAGGCGGAACTGCCCCGCCGCCTACCGCACAAGAAAAGCCCCGCCCTCGACTTTTAAATACAACTAGATCCGCTTAAGAATCCAACGATATACTTTTTGTGACATAGTAACTCATATTTAGTTAGTCAAATGGATGACCTAGAACTACGTGCAGGCCCTATAAACTGAGACACCTAAAAATAAAAAACCGAGACGGAGAGGGTAGTTCAGCACGTATATTTTTAGATCAATATAGTCGGGATTCACCAAGGAGCAAAACCAAGTGGTAGGCTGCTCCTGTCGTGTTGGCGTAGCAACTCAAGCAGGGTCAATCCGCACACGAAATGGCGACACATTTAACAGGATCCCTTTGCCCGACATGTGGCTCATCCACCGTCTTGTTCCATGTGCAATGCACCAAATTACAGTTCGGAGCAGCGGTTGGAATTGGAGGCACCCCGATCGTAGCGCCGCAGTAGTAGAAAATGAGCGATGAGGGGTCAAATCACAAAGCTCCACCTTTCCCGCATTAAGCTGGACGGACGAAGCAACCATCATTTCACTCTAGGGCGCAAGAGCATAAAGAAAAGAGAAAACAATGATGCGTGCGCCAGCTACCTAGGGTGCCCTAGGGTAGGGGTCTCCTCTACAGATCCTTTTTTTTAAAGCGCCTCCACTACAAATCGGCTTCTCCCTCATCCTCTTGAAGAAAACCGATGATGAGTGCGGCGGTAGGGTTTGTAGGAGTACTACGGCATGCGGGGCCATGTCATAGTAAACGGGTTCGAGTCGACGCCTTAAATATGTGTGGGCCGCTTGGTTTTACGGGAACGAGGCAACATTTTGGGTTCACGCACCAGTGGAGATATAGTATGTACAAAAAATTGTGGACGTAGGTTCGACCGAAAGGCAATGATGCATGGGCCCTGCATTTTTATATACCCGGGGCCGCGTGAAATTTGCTACTCTACTCAAAACTAGTAAGGTACACATGTATTGAACGCATGAGATTTCGAAACCACATTATGAATAAATACACACTATAGCATATAAAGCTTTGAGTCATATATGCATGATGTAGATATTCGTTTAGTTCTTATAGTTCATCTCATTTAAAATCAATTAGTTTTATAAAAATGTTAAGATTCATGGGGTTGTGCATTGTAAATCATAAAGTAAAAAAACAAATAATGACAATTCATTTATAAAAAATAATTAATTATGATACAAAAGATTCTAGAACAAAGGAGAAGTGCTTGTGTTTTGAGGTTTGTGCATTATGCTTAAGTTCAGCCATGGAGTCTTCTAAATTGTACATGTGGCAGATCTGATGGAATGTTGATGATATCGAACGGCCAGTAGTGCTCGGATTTGCCTATCTCTGCACTGTCAGGTTAGCTTCATCCAGCGACCACCTTTCAAAGTTATTGGCACACTATATAGTTCTTGTGCCATAGTTGCATGTTTTAGAAAAAAGCTACTAGTGGGTTGTACTATCTATTTAGGAATAGAAGATGTATACATGGAAGTTGTAGGGAAAGAGATGACATGGAGCATCTCAATTCCTATGAGTAGGGATTGGAAAAGAGATGTCATTTGGTTCACATCATAGGAACTTTTCTATTGAATCTAGAGATGACATGTATCTCAATTCCTATGAGGAAGGATTAGAAAAGAGATGTAATTTGTTTCATATCATAGGAACTTTTCTATTAAATATACGCTAATGTTTATTTTCCTTTGAAATTAATGGAGTATAGGAATCCATTCATATGAATCAAGTGGCTCTAAAGCTATAGAAATGATATCATGTTTATTTCCTTTGAAATGTGGAGTATATGAATCTATTCCTCTGAACCAATTGGCTCTAAAGGAAAAAATCCTATAAAAATCATATCATATAGAGTTCCTATAATATTCCTCGACACTAAAGGATGGTTGAAATTGCTGCAGGTGATACGATGGTCTTTCTTTGTAGACTCCTCACCCATCTTTATAGTTACCTCTCGAAGATGAATGAAATGATATATACATGGTATTCTACATGTGCAATTTTGTACACGAAAACTCGGTAAAAGTTTGCGAGGTTTGAATTTTCAATAAAGCTATATGCACTACATTTCGGAACGGAGGGAGCATACGGCAGTTGCTAACACTCACGTGGAAGATTTGTGTGTAGGAGGAGTGGCTGTTCTGTGATGACATGGCAAAACTGACACTATCGGATGCCGATCTAACGGTTCTTACGGCGTTCGTCAGGAAAAGGCTTGCGGAAAACGTTTGTTGGATAATGATTTACGGACACATGCATTGCATTGATATGTGCCCCCTCTCTCTCATGCACACGCACCCTCATGAGCCACGACTCTCCCGAGTCCTCTCGCAGACTCACACGTCGCACCCACCGTCTATCTACAGGTAGACATCATGCACATATGTGCTCATCACACCCTATGCTCAGAACTTCTAAAAAACAAAAGACGGCACGCACATTTTATTTTAGCTCATACGTCACACACTTATACTATTACTCTTGCAGCGAACGTTCTTTGGGCATAGTATATTGTACTCTCACAAAGAGAAGCGGTGCACCCACTCGCGGGTACACATAGGAGCGCATTTTTTTGAAGCTGGTACAACAAAATCATTCCACTATATTTAAGAGAAGGAGCCTTAGCGCTTGCTTTACTAGGGTTCCTCTCGTTCACTCTCTCATGCTCTCCAGATCTAAGCAAGACATAGGTGGCCACACTCTCTCTCTCAGCTCACGGCTGGTCCCAAATCCGGCCGGACAACCTCGACCGGGGTAGGGGTGTAGGTGCATCGTTCACGCTGTCGTCGGCGGCGAGGGAGGAGACCAACGGCTGCCCGTGCGTCCCAATCGGCGGCCGTGCCGTTCTCTCTGAGAGAGCGCCAGCTTGGGAGGGCCTCCGACCCCTTCTTCCTCCCTACGGTATTTTGGCCAAGATGCGGCCTCCCGACGCCGTCTTTGCCACATGCCGACGACCCTCAGGTATATATTCCTTCGAAACCTGCCTTGCTCTACTGGCCCAGCTCTTCCCCCTTCGTGTGGATCCTTTTCTACTTCCGTCCGCTGTTCCAAAGCCACCTAGACTTCTACTATTATTAGAAGTAAAGCTAGTTCATACAGTCGACTCGAAGCGTTAGTTCAAACAGGGAAGAAAGTGGGAAAGCTGTAGCATGAATCTAGGACTTGGTTCTAAGAGGAAACGGGGGAAAGTAGTAATATATGTCATTGTTTAAATAATCGTATTTCGTATTTGCGCAAACAGGGATGTCTGTCTCCATATCGTTTCGGGATGTCTGTCTCCGTATCGTTTCTATCCGCGCAATCAAAATCACACACCTCAGTTTTAGTACAACTGCGCAAAATGAGATGGCTATCCCTCGTTTCCGTCGTCTAACGTCCCGTCTTCACGGTATCCCTACATTGGTAGTAACTAAGGTAGAATGACCAACACAATCTAAAAGAAGCTGATTTGTACGTTTTACTTCCTGATTGCAGTGCAGGGACGAGCGAAAATAACTGCATCCTAGTCCGGAATGCACTTTCTACCAGTTCATCCATGGACTAAGGACTAGCTGGCATGGCTGCACGGCGGTTTTTTGGACATGTGTGCGGACAAGAGTCATTGTGGTCTGCTTATTTTTGCAAATACCGGTGCTTAAATTTAGTGGAATGCACAAGAATTTCACCTGGTCAGTACACTCCATGGTTCAGTTCAGCATTCCAGCTGAGACCCCAATTATAATTGGTTATTCTGTAATGAGAGAACCTAACCCTGGATGGTGGCAACAAGAAAAAACCAGAGTGAACTCCAGGAAATTTAAGCCTGCCGGGAGGCCCTTTGCTCAGAGAAGCCTTGCTTGTTTTTTCCTGATTTGTAAACCTTCTCACAACTTTGTCTTTTGCTGTGAACTTGTATATGTTTGTTATGTTCTATGAATCATTGAGATGTATAAAATTGCTTAACTCATGCTTTTCAAGTTTTTTATGAAGACGAGTTTAATGTGAGTGTTCCACATGAGCACTGGACTAGCGTGTGAATGTTTGGAATTTATTATATTGTGGCCTCAATTAATTGCATGAACCACTATAACAAGATACATAGTTGCTTATATGTCAGACAGCAGATTGTTGATTGTTATCTGGTCGATAGCCTAGTGTTGAAGCGAGCTAAGCCAATGTGCCGTGTTTTGCACAACTTCTTACAAGTGGGGTAGCACCAACAATGTTTACAAGTACTTATGTATACGTTGGCACACGGTTCTCGAACGAGTTCTCTATTTCATCAAAACACACACTGCTCGTATGATAAACCATGACAACTTATGTCTTACCATGCCATATTCATGAAAAAACTAGTGAGGACGCATATGTTTCGCCAATAATTACGATGGTTCTCACATGATTCACGGGCACACAAAAGTAGCAGCAGTTCCCATAGACGGATTCAAACAGACTACTAGCCCCAGAGGGGTCGATAACAGGCAAGGTTCGGTTAATTAGACACAATCCAAACTACAATTAAACACTAGATGGGGCAACTATTTCATACCTCGACCTAATTTGGGATGGACACAAGACGGACCTTGCCATGAACATCATCGAGGACGTCCCGCAGCAGCTCAATCCTGTGAACCTTCATGAAGACAACCTTGTGGCCTTGCCACTGATAAACTTGTTTGTGGAGGCATGCCATGTCATCTTTCTGCGTAAGCTTGACAAGAATAGTATGCCTCACAAACGAAGGAGTAGCTTTGAACTTCTTGTGCTTCAGTACACCCTGGACAACACGCCTGACAACAGTGAGGCTGGAATACAACTCTTCATTGGTATAATCGCAAATGGCTTCTAGGATCCAACATCCTAAGAACTCTGTTTTCCCAGTGCATATATTCAGGTCGTCCGCCTCATAGCAAGTGACATGTACAACCACACAATCCTTGTCTGCATCAGGGCTCTAATTGAAACAGAAACATATTCTGAATTACTTTTCAGTATAAGAAACACAAGTTATTTAAACCACTATGTATAGCATGGCATCGAAGCTAATAAAATTTTGCATTATTAATCACCACATACTTCCTTTTCTAAAAAAACTCACCACATACTTAGATGAAAAACCACAATCGAGATCGGCAAAGAAGGAAATCACCTTGGGCAGCTCAGCGGGGGGGATACATCCTCGAAGGGGGAAAATTGCTCCTGCAGTGCCATGGGGGCTGTAACCTCAAACGGGGCGTTGACCATCTCAGTACTGGCCATGAGCGTATTTGGGGTCGGCTCGGTGGTTTCCTCCATCTTCTTGGAGCTCTTTGTCTCGTGGGGATCAGCCTCCCGCGTCTGCTCCAATATTGGCAGATCTTTGCCTGGTTCTCCTTGGTCCATCATGAAACTGGCGAATACTAGGAGACCAATGAAAGGAAAACACAACCGCAATGACAATGAAACAAAAAAGAGAGTGAGGATCGGTTACTGCTTTGCAAAAGTTCTTTTTTTTCTCTGAACAAAAATATACCAACATCACGGATCCGCTTACCTTCCCTTCGTTGGGAGAGAAGAACAGTGTCAGATGCGAGTGTTGCCTTTCTTCAAGATGGTGAGGGAGAAGGGGAATCAGCAAAGAGTGAAATGATGGTTGCTTCGTCCATCAAACTTAGACTGCGGGGAGGTGGGGTTTTGTGATACGACGGCTCGTTACTGCCGCGCTACGACCGGGGTGACTCTCTGCATGCATACTGCCTTCTTATTTGGTGGATGGAATTTGAGCCCGCGCGCTGCATGGCCCGCATGTCGGTGAACAAAAGTATAACGACATTCAATAGCGGGAGACATTTCAATGACCTAGGAGGAGCCAGAAGCGCTAGAGTGTCTCCAGTGTACTAGTAGTAATTGTTTTTTACGCGTAGTAATTGTTTTTCTGGGTAGCTGTAGAGTGTCTCCACTGTACTAGTAGTAATTGTTTCTCTAGGCCCAAGACAAAACAGCCCATCCACACTAGTAAATAGTAAAATCAATTCAAAAGCCCATATATTTACTGAATGAGAGGCGCTACCCACACCCACCACACCGCCCCCCCCCCCAAAAACCTGGGTGCTCTTCTTCCTCCTCGCTCCCACCCACCTCACGTCAGCTCGCTCCACTCGTACCCCCAAATTCCTCACCTCACTCCTACAGAAAACCCCAGCTCCCCTTCTTCCTCACTCCTACTGAAAACCCCCAGCTCCACTTCTTCTTCGCTCGCACTACAACTAGGCTCATCATTCGTTACTCTGCTCAAGTCCGTGAGCGCGACACGACGCCCTCGAGGAAAATGGAGTCCGCTGACCCCATCGCTAAGAAGATGAGGCTCCCGCCAGCGGCGACACCTGTTGTAGATCCCGCACCAGGCAGCGCGGGGAGAAGCAGCGACCCCGCCCCCACCGGATCCCAGGAACCCGTAGAATCTCGGGTGGACTGCACCAGCGATCTCCCGGACGCCGTCCTTGGGGAGATCATCTCGCTTCTCCCCACCAAGGATTGCTGTCGCACCCAAGTCCCCTCAATTCGGTGGTGCCCTCTATGGCGCACCGTGCCCCTTAATCTCGACTGTCGTCAGCTATCTCTCTTCAATGATTTTGAAAGCCCCAGAGCCATCATCTCCTCCCACCAGGGCTTCGTTCAAAGCCTCTGCATCCTGTCATGCTACCTAATCAAGCATACCATGCCCTACACGGTGGACGCCTGGCGGAAATCCCCTGAATTCACAGAACTACAGCTGCTTGAGTTCTACTATTCCCCTAGAAATCACATACCACATATCGAACGCCATGAACGTGTGCCCTCAGCACCGATGTCCATCTCGCGGTTTTCCTCCTCTCTCCACACAGCCACCTTTGCGCTGTGCTACCCACCAAACAATCTGGTACTAAACCTTCGACTCCCATTTCTCAAGAAACTTTCACTTGTGCGGGTTCGTATATCGGAGGCCTCATTGCACAGCATCATCCACTCCAGTTGCCCTGCGCTGGAGTGCTTGGTGCTTATTTTCACAGTTAGAATCGGTTGTCTCCAAATAAAGTCACCTAACCTTGTAAGAATTGGAATTTCTTTTGACGGAAGGCAGCTCATCATCCAAGATGCCCCTTCACTTCAAAGGTTGATCCTTGATTCTAGTTATTCACCCATGCAAATAACAGTCCTCTCCGCGCCTAAATTGGAGACCTTGGGTGTAATACATGATCTCTGTGCTCATTTCAATATGGTGTTTGGCTCCACAGTTCTTCAGGTACTTTATATTATCATCTACATTTGTAACCAGAAGCTGCATTTTAAATTTCTACGCATAATTTATATATCATCTTGGAGTACACATTTTGTACTAATATTATGTTCTATGCTCAATGAAGAGTTTCTCCATGGATGGCCTATCAATGGTGCTGGATTCTGTCAAGATCTTATATATCCAAATGAATAGTTTTGATCTGAACAAGATTATTGGCTTGCTGCAATGCTTTCCATGTCTGGAGAAGTTGTATATAAAGGTGATAATTTCACGCACATTGGAAGTCCACATATAGTGTACTAGAATTAACCGTTCAGATGTTGCTCTTTCGACACTCTTCTTTTAGACCTTAACTATTTTCAGTCTTCATGTCTATTTAGGCAACAGGACGGGTAAGAAAGTTATAACCAATCGGTAAATTCATAAGCATCAGGATTTTCTCACTTCTCATGAGATTCGATTGAAGACAATAACGCTAGAACGATATGTAGCCAACCGTGCAAACACAAGATTTGTCACATTCTTCCTGCTGAATGCGAGGTCACTATTGTCCATCAGGCTTAAGTTTATCAGCAGCATGGTTTTGACGGATGGGTATGTCGAAGAGCAAAAAAAGGAGTTTCAGGTGGGCAAAAGAGCTTCTGAACGTGCCGGGCTTCTATTTAGAACATACTGTGGTCATAATCCAGTAAATTTGACGACCCAGGATGTTCATTCTATGGACCTGACCGATCCATTTGACTGTGACTGCCGAAAACAGTGCTGGAGTTAGATGTTGTTACCCTTTTCAATCTGGGTTTTTTTTGTAAACCTGATGAACAATTAACCCTCGTGCTTTTGTACACTTTGTAAGCTGGAGTTAGATGTTCCAGCCCTTTTCAACTCGGCTGTGACTGTCATATTTTCTTTGAAACAAGGCAAATGGCTTGCCATTCATTTAATTTAGAGTGAAATATTGTAACAAATCCCAACCAAGGGAAATAACATCACTCTCGCCGGCTGCTTGAGCTCACTGTTCCTTACAGAAGCCAAGTGATTAGCCCCCACCAGCACCCACAAACTTATTTCGAACTAGCACACCAAATGGGCTGTAAATTTTCATATTAAAGGCTGCATGACCGTGACAGATTTGGATTCTGACATTTGGGACCCGCGAGGAAATAGCCTATCCAAGGTGGTGTCGACTTACTAGCCAGTCAACAAATGATTCTACCTACCAGCCGTTGGATTGACATCCAACATCTGTCGTGTATCTTCTATCTCTTGTCTTCTTCTTCCTCCAGCCGCCCAAACCAAACCACCCCGTCGGCCCGCCTGCTCCCGCCTCCCATGGGTGGCTGCGCCTCCGCCGCCCTACCGTACGTACCCTCCAACGTTGGCCAGTCCCTCCCTCTATTCCCCCACACGTCCTGTTATTCTCCGGCGATGTCAGCCCCAACACGCACCCGCGCCCGAACCAGTCAACCCTCGTACTCCCCTCCGCCTGCGACTAGACCGGCGCATCTTCAACAACTCCTGTTCATTCTGTCTAAGGCCTCGCCGTCGTCCTCCGCCTTGCGGCCTTGGTTCGCTTGCTGTGCGCGGTGCGCCGCCCTCTTGCGTTGTCAACGTCGTCAACAACCGAGAGGAACAAGGAGATGACTGTACGTGGAGAGGATGCCAGTAGGGACCCACCAGTGTCATGGCAGTACGCAAGCAAGTGCCTCTATAGTACAAGCCCAAAAATATGGTTCCTCCTAATGGTTGGACATCTGGGGCTCACGCCATTGTCAACGTAGTCAATGAACGAGAGAATTACACTACGAGCGACTGACACCAGGGACCCAGCAAGTCGCGCAATTTTTTTTGAGGAACAAACAATTGTTATTTATACTAGTTTTAGTGATGGATCAGGGTAACAATGGGGCTGTGCAGGGGCCGTGGCCCATTTAGCGATGGTTTTATTTATGTTTACCACATCATGAGCCCAGTTGTGTTTTTTTTCTTGCTGAAAATGGCTAGCCCAGTTCTATTTTTTAAAGAAATACCCAAACAAGGCCTACTTGCTTTATCGGCTCTGCTGGGCTGCAAATATTTCAAGACGAGGAGAGTTTCATTCGGTTTGCCCAGAAATGGGCTGTACATTTTTAAAACACATCAAATCGGGAATTAGTTTCAATTTTTTTTCATTACAAGATCTTAAATTCCATTGATTTTTATGCGTGGACAATTATTTGGATTTTATATTTATATAATTTATTTTTCAAAATAGTTTGAATGTGAATCGATATTTCTGGATTAAAAAACAGTTGACCGCACCGAAATATGCTAAATTTCGTATACTTTTTAACCGTGGCCACAATATGGTGTGTAGTGCTAACAAAAAGAAGATGGGCTCCAAAAAAATTCTTAAGAATTAGGAAAATGGGTTGTACATTATTAGAAATAATGGAAGCTGGGCCGTATGTTGTTTTCCATAGATTTGACGCTGACTTGTGCGCCTACTACAGGTTGACGTGTATGCTTTCATAAAAAAAGGTTGACGCACACGCAACACCCTGTCAACTTAGTCAACACACGAGAGCAGTGACTGTTGGATGTCCATCCAACGGCTGTCGTGCTTCTTCAATCTCTGCTCTTCATGCTCTAGCCGCTCAAACAAGCGCCGGCGGGACTGCCTGCTCCCTCCTCCCGCAGCCGTCTATGCTGCCGCGCAGGCCTCACGGCCCCACTGTACTCCCATCATTGGCCTAGCCATCCCTCTACTCACCCACACATGGTGTTCTTCTCCGGCGACAGCAGACGAACCAGTAAACCCTCGTAATCCTCCGCGTGGGAAACAACTGCCGAGTATTCCCTGGCTCCGTGTCGTTCCCTTCCTAGGCCTCGCCGTCTTCCACCGCCCTGATGCTCTCGGCATGGCCTGGTCAACGTGGTCAATGAATGACATCCATCGAAAGTGGACTGTACGTGGAGAGGCTGACAACTGGGTCCATGACTGCACGCAAGGAAATGCCTCCTTATTAGGCACAAAATAATGATTCCTCCACCTGACATCTAGGACCCATAGGAAGGGCCTCTGTATTTCACGAAAAAATGTTCCCCCCGCTGAGAGGTCGGACCCACCAGCTATATCTTTGCACGCAAGGAAGTGCCTCCTTATTACGCCCAAAAAAATGAATACCCCCTGCTAGCTGGGACCCACCATATTGTTGGGCTGAGTTGTGGGCCTACTAAGTTCATGGGGACGGAGGGCTTTGTCAACTTAGTCAATACTCCAGTGACCGTACGATGTCCATCCAATGGCCATAGTGCTTCTTCAACCTCTGGTCTTCTTCCTCCAGCCGCCCAAAGCAGCACCGGTCGTGCCGCCTGCTCTTGCCTCCCATGGCCGGCTGTGCTACCGTGGAGGCCTCACTGCCCCCATACTACTCCCACCACTGGCCAGGCCATCCCTCCACTCACCCACACCCCCTGTTATTCTGCGGCGACGGCAGCCTCACACCACAGCCGAACCAATGAACGCTCGTACTCCTCTCCGCGTGGGCATCCACTGCCGCGTCTTCCCCGGCTCCGCGTCGTCCCCTTCCTAGGCCTTGCCGTCGTCCACCACCGTGGTGATCTCCGCGCGGCGTGGTCAACGTGGTCAAGGAACGAATTCCATCGGAAGAGTACTGTACATGGAGAGGCTGATAGCTGGGTCCACGGCCACAGCCCTGTTTTTTTGTGATTTTCTAAGTAAGTCGTTTGTCAGGCCTGTTGGGCTGCAAATATTTCAAGACGAGCAGAGCTTTCATTCGGCTGGCCGAGAAAATGGCCCATCAGTAATGAGAAATGGGATGTACATTTTTTAAACACATCAAATCGGCAATTAGTTTCAAATATCTTTTTTTTCATTTCAAGATTTTAAATTACATTAATTTTTATGCATGGAGAATTTGGTGGATTTCATATTGATACACATTTATTTTTAAAATCAGTTTGAATGTGAGTCGAAATTTCTGGATTAAAAACAGTTCAGACCGCACCGAAATATGCAAAATTTCATATAATTTTTTAACCGTGGCCACAATATGGGCTCTAATGCTAAGAAAAAGAATATGGGCTCCAAAAAAACTTTAAGAATTAGCAAATGGGCTGTAAATTATTAGAAATAATGGCAGATGGGTTGTATGCTGTTTTCCACAGATTTGAGGCTTTCCTAAAAACAAGGTTGATGCACAAGCAGTGACTGTTAGATGTCCATCCAACGGCCGTCGTGCTTCTTCAATCTCTACTCTTCCTGCTCCAGCCGCTCAAACAAGCGTCGGCGGGACTGCCTGCTCCCTCCTCCCCTCGGCTGGCTGTGCAGCCGCGCGGGCCTCACCACCCCACCGTACTCCCATCGCTGTCCTAGCCATCCCTCTACTCACCCACACATGTTGTTATTCTCCGGCGATGGCAGACGAACTAGTAAACCCTCGTACAGTCGTACTCCCCTCCGCGTGCGAAACAAATGTCGAGTCTTCCATGCCTCCGTGTCGTCCACTTCCTAGGCCTCGCAGTCGTCCACTGCCGTGGTGCTCTCGGCGCGGCGTGGTCAATGTGGTTAACGACCGACTTCCATCGGAAGAGCACTGTGCGTGGAGACGTTGACAGCTGGGTCCACGGCCGCACCAAGGAAGTGCCTCCTTATTACACGCAAAATAATTATTCCTCCACCTGACAGCGGGGACCCAACGGATGGGTCATCGCATTTCGCAAAAAAAAACATTTCCCCCCTGACTGCTGGGACCCACCAGCTACACCTTCGTACGCAAGGAAGTGTGTCCGGGCAAAAAAAAATGATTCGTCCCCCTGACTGCTCGGACCCACTAGCTACATCTTCACACGCAAGGAAGTGCGTCCGGGCAAAAAAAACGATTCGCCCCCCTGACTGCTGGGACCCACCAAATACATCTTCGCACGCAAGGAAGTTCCTGACAGTCGGGACCCACCTGGTCGAAGCGTACGTAGCGTTGTCATTCTGGTCGCGAACGTGTACGTACATATATACTGGTGGAT
The DNA here is from genome assembly GCF_018294505.1 of Triticum aestivum. Taxonomy (NCBI): domain Eukaryota; kingdom Viridiplantae; phylum Streptophyta; class Magnoliopsida; order Poales; family Poaceae; genus Triticum; species Triticum aestivum. The sequence continues at coordinate 326,692,801 of NC_057801.1, read as the reverse complement.
ATAGAGGCGTGCACGTGTCGTAGTAGAGGCGCGCACGTAGCATGTACACATACGTACATCGGCCGGGGTGCAAGAAAGAAAATATGGCCACGTACATAAATACGGGTAGGGTCTCGAACGCCTACTCGCGCATACGTACAGCCAGGGCTCGTGTACATGGTTGGGTCGGAATGGAGAAACATCGTCGTCGTCGTGTTCATGGGGAGGCAACGGAATGCGTCGTGTTCATGGGGAGGCGACGGAATGCGTCATGTTCATCGGGAGGCAACGGAACGCGTGGGAGCCAACCGGCTGGGTCGAACGGAATGCGTGGTCGTGTTCATCGGGAGGGCTTGGACGGAACAGGCGATGGAAACGAGGCCTGGCGTACCGCACAACGGAGGAAACGGCCTTATGTTCGACCGGCCACGTTCGAAAAGGGATCCTGTTCATCGGGAGGGGTCTAGCGTACCGCAAAACAGAGGAAACGGACCTCCTATGGTCGAAACGGGGGTCCTATTGATCGGGAGGGGTGTGGCGTACCGCAAAACGGACGAAACGGACCTCTTACGGTCGAAACGGGGGTCATTATGATCGGGATGGGTGTGGCGTACCACAAAACGGATGAAATGGGCATCCTACGGTCGAAACGGGGGTCCTGTTAATCGGGTGGGGTGTGGCGTACCACAAAACGGACAAAATGGACCTCCTACGGTCGAAACGGGGGTCCTGTTCATCGGGAGGGGTGTGGCGTACCACAAAATGGGACTCCACAGGATATTGTTCATCTCCACCGTTGACCTCCTCCAGCCTCCACGGGCTACCGTCGACCTCCTCCAGCCTCCACGGGCTCCTGTTCATCCAGCTTCCACCACGCGCTACTCCACCGGCTACTGTTCAACCACCCCTCCATCGTCTACTGTTCATCCAGCCCTCCACACCACGGGGTCTTATTCAACCACCCCTCCACGGGCACCCCTCCACCATCTACTATTCATCTAGCCCTCCACACCACGGGGTCCTGTTCATCCAGAGGCAACGCCACCACTAACTGTTCATCCCCCCCCTCGCAACGCTCACTGTTCATCCAATCTCGGATTCAGTTAGTAGCAGTAGCGAAGGAATCGCTCGATCGGGTTCAGTTAACAACCATCGATCGATCACTCGGGTTCAGTAACGCGTAGCCTGCAGTGCAATCGCTCTGGTTCAGTTAGAGCGCAACACCTCGCTCGCGTTCAGTTAGAGCCAACGCCTCGCACACACACGCGTACGTGTACGAGAGAAACGCGCATCGCTCAGCCCCCGACCTCCCACCGTAACCGGGAACTCCTCGAAATTTTCCTCCCCCTCGCTTCTACCACGGTTTTTTCCGTCATGGACGACCCAAAGAATGTCATGCAGCTGCGTCTCCGGCCCGCCCAGGACAAAAAGCCCATTTTCTGTCATGATTTTTTGTCATAGAAGTAGGAGCCCACCAACTCTATGATGATACCGGGTTTTGTCACAATTATCGTCATATGTATGACCGAAAAAAAATTCGTTCGGCCCAAAATTTCACGGATGTGTCTTTTTTTTGTATTGGAGGGAGTAGTCCACTGTAACGCCCTGAGTCCGATGCGCTAGATGTCTTCTAGTTATTTGCTATCATTGCTATGTCATTTGCTTGCGTGTTGTACTTTGCCATGTCATCATGTGCACTTCATCTGCATGTTTTTCAAAAACTTACATCCGTTCGGGTCTCCCAGTTGTCTGTGTTGTCCGTTCTAAGCCCAACTACACTCACAGGCGCCAAAGGCACCTCGGAGATATTATTTTATAAGTGGGTTAAAAATTCTCTCGGAATGGGCCGAGAGTTAACGAGCGGTCTTGGTATATCATCGGTACATCGCCTGTCAAATTTCTTCCCATTTGAAGGTCGTTTGATGCCCCAACGGTTAACCGTCGGACTTTTCGGTACTCCGAGACGAACCGGACCGAAGCCCTCGTTCTCTTTGCAGCCCACCACCCCTCCACAACAGCCCACTAGCCCATCTAACTCCCCTCCATGCTCTTCGCCGTCGGATCACGATCGTGTGGGAAAAAACTACTCTGAAAAACTCCCCTCCTAGCTCCATCTAGCTATAAAAACGTCCACTCCCCCAAATTGTTCAGGAAACCCTAACTCCCTGTGGCACCCCAGCTCAGAGAAACCGGAACGCCCCATATTCCAGCCTAGAGATCGAGGAGAAGTCTCTAGAATACAACACTGCTTGACATAGAACAAATCAGCTCTTGTTAGAAGAATAATACACGGGTCTGATGTTACAAAGAATCACATCAGCACGACAACACTACGCCTGCGATACTACACTTGCTCTATGCTAGCAGCAAAACAACTCGAAGCAGCGGAACATCGATGTAGGTGATGAACTCCAATATGCAGGGACTATGGCTGGGACATGATCTAGCTCGCACGAATGGAAACCACGACAAGCAATCAAGCAATCACGACATCACCTGCAATCTGGCATGACACGCCAGGTTAGTACATTGAATGTACTTGCAAGATCACAACAACAAAAAACATCAAGGCAAGACAACAACATAGCATTAAGCTGTTAATTAAATTAACAGCTACCATGATACAATAGAAACTACTAAGCATGATATGAAACTACTACAATACTGATAAATCACCATCTCAGATCTCCATAACCATATCTCTCTTGGCTAACCGGCCAAGCAATATACCATCTCGATCACCTCGTGATCAAAACCAAACGGTGATCTTTCCAGCGATCACAACCATGACCAACACTTGGTCTCAGACGGTGATCTTTCCGGCGATCACAACCATGACCAACACTTGGTCACAAACGGTGATCTTTCCGGCGGTCACCACCATGACCAACACATGGTCCCCAACATCATCAACATCCTGCCAATCTATACTGCTCAAAATATAAACATATAAATCACCTATAAGTCATTGTGTCATGTGAGTGTTGATCGAACGGTGTGACCTAGTATGAACCCAGGCCCATGACCGAGGACACGGCTATCGATTGTTTAAACACACTCTGCAGAGGTAGTGCACTGTACCCACACCACGGAACCCATGGCCTCGCACTCCCATTCGGGTGGACCAACAGCGTTCCGACAAAACCGATCTACTGCCATGACACTCTCCCGGCCACTCCGACTCACTGCCCACTGGGCTAGTCCTGGGTGGCCCCGTGTCTACCGAAGACACCAACGGCCACCGTCGTGGCCAAAATGATAAACCGTCCCAAACGGGGACATGTGCACATAACAACAACAACGGGCACACAAGGCTTATGTCCTCCTACCTGATCAGGGCAGCGCGCGCCCATAACCTTCCCTCGTTGGAGGCACCGGCGAGAGACACGACAATAGCGTTGCATTAGGGCCTTCCCATAAAGGCAAATGTGGTTGCACTGGGGAAAGCCCGGTTCGGTGGCACCTGACCAACTTAATGATGGAATTTATCCCCAAAATAGAATTGTGATAACTGATACTCCGATATCAACCACCAAACTATAATCCAAGTCATAGCAATATCCAACAAATAATCTGAGCATAATAGCCTCATATCAAAATACTCCAAAGATAGCATAATATTTCTATCATGATGAATCTCAAAACAATAACTCTACTACTCCAATAACCAGAACAAAGCTATCCAGCTAAGATCCACAGGTAAGCATCATCTCCGAAATTAATACTCCAAGCAATAGAACATCGACTAGCATCATGAAAATAATCGTACTAACCACTAATAATCCAAAGGCAGCATGACATCCAAAGTAACTCTCCAAAATATAATAACAGATATCATCATGAAAAAATCATAATATCAACCACTAATACTCCAATGGCAACTTGATACTCATCAACTACAAACATAACTCCTAGTAATCCAAACAATTGCATGGCATCAACAAGATCAAAATAATACTCCGAGAAAATGCCATGGACAGATCACAAGCTGCTAAAACAATATTTTAAACAAGTTTAAATAAATTAAACCATGTCACTATATTACAGTGATTCAAATGGATGCGTGGCTTGCCTGGGGTGGAAGAAATCACAGGGAGAAAGTGCGAGAAACTCGCGGAACGAATCGCTGGAAATTGTTCTCTCTCGGAAGGGGCTGAATAAGGGCAAAGAAAAAATGGTCATTTTAGAATGTTAACACATGGTGAAAGTAATTCAAATAGAACGGGCTCGACGAAACGAAGAAGTGGGCTTTGGATTCACCTGATTTGGAGCTACGGTAAAAAAGTTATAGTTGTTTTTCTGCCAGGGACCTATCTGTAATAGAAGTTTTTACAAACTGGGCCAAAACAGAAAAACTGGAAGCGTATTCCAGGAACTACGCTTCCACTTATCCAGCATGGCAGTGGTGGGGCCGGCGCTTGTGTGGCATACAGGTGGGCCCACCTTATCCACTTCTCTCTCTCCTCTCTTCTCTTCTTCCTCTCTCCTTCTCCCGACGGCGAACTGCAACAAAGGCAGGGCCGAGCGCTCCGGCGACGAGTCCGGCTGACTCCAGCCACCACTCAGGCCGTGTAACCTACGGGCAAGCTCAAGAGAATGATCCGCACCCGTTCTCGGTCGTGGAACGCATCCAGGATCACCGGAAGGGGTGGGGCATTGGACACGACGGAGGAGGGCTTCGGGCGCCGGCGAACCTACGACAAGAGGCCACCCGAGGAGGGAGAGAGGTTCTGGGGCGGCATACTAGTGGTGGAGGAGATGGCTAGAGGCGTTGGGGCGGAGGGAGATAGCCAGGATCGCCGGAATTGGAGGGACCCGAGGCGGCGGCCGAGGCGGCGATGGCGGGCTCGGGAGCTCTTGAAGCTCAGTGGAGTGGTCGGGCGAGGCTCTGGGAGAGTGGTGAGGCTGCTGGTGAGCTCAGAGGGCTCGGGGGAGCCTTATATAGGCTCGGGGCGAGGAGGCTGAGCTGACTCCACCGCGGACGCGTGTCCGGTGCCGCAGACACGTGCTTGCGCGCTCGAGCTTGGGGGAAGGCGATGGGGGAACGCAGAGAGGAGCCCACGGGGCAGAGGGAGCCCACGGAGCACAGTGAGGAATAAGACGGCGACGAACAGATCCAAAATGCCACTGCTCGACCGTGGTCACGCGGCGGCAAGCGTCGGTGAGGAAGCTGCCGGAGGGGGAGAGGGGTCCAGGGGAACAGCGACAGCTAGATGCAGCCACTGGACATGCACACGCACGCGAAGATGACGAGTGCTCTGGACATGCCATAGCATACAGAACATGCGCACAGGCATGCCAGCTGCGCGGTCACCACATGACATGGCACGGGGAGGGCTGTAGAGGATGGCAAACTATGTCTGGGAGCTAGTCCTTCCAGAGTGGAGCATTAATGAGTCATTGGCTTGATCTAAGGCACTGTGGTGGGGTTGGAATGGAGCTCTGAAGTTTACTACAGTAAACTTAGCCGTGCACTAGTGATCCACAAGGAATTGCTTGAAGCCAAATAAGTTGTCTGGGGTGTTTAACTAAGGAAGAATTATGATCCTGGAGGTTTTGGAGCACAATGGGCCACAAAATAATATAGTTGTTGTGTAACCCCAAAATTGGTCCAGAATTAAGATTTGGATGATGCACTCACTTGGAGAAGCAACTAGGGCTACGATTCGGAAAAGCTTTATTATTTGGGCATATGAAGATGCTGTAAAAAGCTCATGCCAAATGGACAAGCCAAAATGGCACTTGCTTCACAAACATCATTTCTATCCAGAAACTTGAACAATTTTGGTGACCAAATTTGGGTGGAGAGATGTTTTATGGGTATAAGAATGATCTGGTAATTTATCAAGATTTTTGAAGCAATATAAAATACACTTCCTTCACAACATGAAAATATTGCCAGAATCAAAGATTTGCTCTTGTGCTCACATAGATCATTGGATGGGGCTGTAAATGGGTGAAGGGGGTTAATATGAGCACATTAAGGAGTGTGCAAAAGTTTAACTCATTTGGATTCTCCTAGCTAGTACTTCCTTCACAAATCCTTCTGTTTAACAGAAACTTTGAAAATTCACTGAGGAAGATTGACTAGGCAAATAAATTTGAACTTGTGCATGGGGCAATTATTTGGACATATAAGCATGCCCAAAAAGGTTGGGAGCCACTTGGAAAAATATAAATGACACTTCCTTCACAAAGTGCCATTTAGGGCAGAATAAAAAATAATTATTGGGGAATTATTTTTGAACTGGCCAAACAAATGTTTGGACATATTTGAGCTATATACAACCCAAAGGAATTATGAGAATTGTTTGGGGATTTTTGGATGGACAGAAATATAGGTTGCTTCACAACCTAGGGCAGATAGGGTTATTCCTTTAATAAAAAAAGGAATATTCCCTAGAAAAGAATTTTAGGGTTTGGTGAAGAGTGAAGTGACATGATCTTTGGCAAGGTTTTGAGAATGATTAGCCACTTGGGAGGGGGAGTGAGGATGATTTCCCAGGTGGCAATGCCACGGAACCACTCCAAAAAGAAAAAGAGAGCAAAAACCAAATAAATCAAAAGAAAAAGAAAAGGGCCAAAAACTAGGCTGTTACACTCCCCTAGCCTCCTCCCACCTCGGGGGCCACACCACTGCCTCCTCCCTCCAGATCCGGCGCCCCTGGCCAACCGGAGGCGGCCACGTCAGCGCCCCGCCTCCATCGCGCATGCCTCCCACCTCCACAACCGGCCTGCCCCAGGCCTCGCCGCGCCCGCCCGCTCCCCCGCGCCCGCGCCGCATGCTGCCTCCTCGCGCCTCCGCTGGCCGCCGCGTGCCGCCTCCACCTCCACCACCACGCACCGTCGTCCACGCCGACCACGGCCTGGCCACGCCACCACCGCGCCTCTCCGCCTCCGTGTCGCCGCTCGCCACAGTCGCCGGAGCCAGAGCTCGTCGGAGCTCCTCGGTCGCTGGATCCAGTCGCTTGGACCAGATCCACTAGCCCCTCGAACCAAACGTACCCCTGTCCCGGATCCCCTCACCCCCGAACATGTCCGTCCCGTTTGTCGCGAGGTGAAATTCCCCCAAGTCCCAGTTTTCCAGACATTATGTGTGCATGTTTAACCTGCTATAACTTCGTGCCTATTTCTCCGATTGGAGTGCATGATATGTCCAATTGTTCATATCTGGATGGTCTTCAAGATGGTTGCATTTACATTCATGTTGTTGTTCATCTTGCTGCCATTAACATTGTTGCAAAAGTGCTAAGTGATATAATCTGCTGAAAACTCATGTAACTTGTCATTTTGTCTTTTTCATATAATTTTGTGTGATTTTCTTTTGAGAATCATGCCTACATGTAACTCATTATTCATGATATGCCATGTTTAGACTAGAACAAGCTTGCAAAGAGGGCTACTAGTTGTTATCTGTTTTCGGGCACTTAATGTTTTCTGCCAAGTCTGAATCTGTCATATTATGATGCTATGTTTACTTAGTGCTACCATCAAATCCATGCATAATCTGGAGATGTTCAGTGATCATGTTTTGGTGTTAATGTTATGCTCTATCCACCGATGCCCTTTTAACCATTATAGTCTAATGGAGATTGTTGTTTTCATGCTCTCAAATTGCATCAGAATGTTGCTGTCAGTCTGTTAACACTAAGTTCATTTATGCAAAATGCATAGTTAGTGTCTTGTGCATCTATGGCCACATTCTTGACATGAGTGGATGAACAAACATGACATGCATCTTACTGTTGGTCGTATTTGCATGCCATTATATGTTGTGTGTTGAGTTAAACAGGCTTGTAAACATGCCTACTTAATTCTGTTTCTGCCATGTCCGGTAAATTCTACCGTTTGGAAAGCTATTATCATTTGCAATCTTGCTGTGATGTTTTAAACATGTTCTAGGGATTTTAAGCAGTAGCTCATTGATCATCTTTTGTAGTGCTCGACCTGTACTTTTATTACATTCTTTTGGTTGCTATGATATTGCACTGTAGCATCATTGTTTCATGCCTCCAACATGTCAACATGTTATTTCTGCTCACATGTATGGCCTGTTTTTCACCGTCCTAATCTATGTTATTTCAACATGTTACTCTTTACTTTAAGTGCATATCAAGTTTGTGCTCATGTGTTTCTTGTAGCAAGTTATTTCAATGATTGCAAAGTGCCTACTTGCTGTTGTGAGCAGTTTGTCGTTTAAACTTGTTTCGTGTGTATGTGTTGAATCGTTGCTCCGTTTTGAGAATGCTCTGTATGAAAATTGCTCAGAATTGCATATAGTTTCACAATATATTGTTGCATCCAGGTTTTAAGTGTGTTTACTTGATGTTTGAATGCATTTTGCATCAATGCCATGTTTAACTTGTGTTGCTCATAACTGCTTGGTCGTAGCTCCGAATTAAATGAACTTTATATGTAACTTGACTAGAAAAACATGTAGATCATCATGGTGCACTTTAACTTACTGTTTGACAACTTGAACATGATGTGTTATTCAGATCTGAAACAATTTAGAAATTTGCATATGAGGACTTAGCAAATTGTTATATGTTGTTTCCGGCCTCATTTAAACTTGCTTTGATGTGAGGTTCTTGTACGCATCATATCTTTCCGTGAGTAGCATCATGTAGCATTGTCATGCATCAAACTTGGTTGAGCATCATGTCACGTTTATGTGTTGTGTGTTTACTATGTTGGTTGCTTCTTTCCTGCTGTGCTTCTTCTCGATAGTTCCTATTTCACTGTGATCGTGAGGATTCGTTCGACTATGGTTGGTTCATCTACGCCCGTTCGTCTTCTTCATGGACTCGTTCTTCTTCCTAGCGGGATTTCAGGCAAGATGACCGTCAGCTTGGATCTCACTACTATCTTTGTTATGCTAGTTGTCTTGATGCTATCGCTATGTCGAGCTTCCTACCACTTGTTTATCAAGCCTCCCAATTGCCATGAAACAACCTCTAACCTTTTCAACATCCCGGCAAACCATTGTTTGGCTATGTTACCGCTTGGCTCAGCCCCTCTTATAGCTTTGCTAGTTGCAGGTGCAGTTGCAGGTGGTTCTATGTTGGAACATGGATATCATGAGATATCACAATATCTATTATTTAATTAATGCATCTACATACTTGGTAAAGGTTGGAAGGCTCAATGTTTTGCCTGGTGTTTTGTTCCACTCCTGCCGCCCTAGTTTCCATCATACCGGTGTTATGTTCCTTCATTTTGCGTTCCTAACACGGTCGGGGTTTATGGGCCCCCCTTGACAGTTCGCTTTGTATAAAACTCTTCCAGCAAGGCCCAACATTGGTTTTACCATTTGCCTAATAACAACTAAAACTTTCATAGGGACTTTTCGAACCCCAAGGACTTAATTAACAACCCCGGGCCAGTGCTCCTCATGAGTGTTGGTCCAAACCTGTCAACTACCGGTGACCGCCAGGGGCAACTCTGGATTTGGCCTACCGGAAGTTTGGACAATCCGATCGTGGCCTGGCGGCTACTCTCAGGGTGTCGGCACGTCGGGAGCTCTTGTTGGACTTATTTTACCATTGTCGGAATGTCTCGTGAACCGGGATTCCGAGTTTGATAGGGTTGTTCCGGGAGGAGGATTTTCCACCATTGATCGTGAGAGCTTGTCGTGGACTATGTTGGGACACCCCTACAGGGTTTAAACTTTGGAGAGTCGTGCCCATGGATATGTGAGAGATGTGAATTTTTAATATCTGGTTGTAGAGAACTTGACACCAGATCGGAATTAAAATACACCAACCGCGTGCATAACCGTGGCAGTCTCTTTTCGAGTGAGTTTGAGAAGAAAACACGACGGGGTTATGTTTGAATCGTAAGTAGTTCATGATTAGTTCTTGATCATTACTAGTTTGTGACCGTTTGCGCAGCTTCTCATCTTATTTTTGTACCCGTAAGTTATCCACCATAGAATGCTTAGTCGCTTGCTGCAACCTCACCACTTATCCATTCCGTACCCATTAAGCTTTGCTAGACTTGATACCCATGGTAATGGGATTGCTGAGTCCTCGTGGCTCACAGATTACTACATCAACAGTTGCAGGTACAGATAATGCAGTGATCACGACAAGAGAGTGATGTTTACATGTTTTTGGAGTTCTTCTTCTTCCTCTTCTTCGATTGAGCGATAGGCTCCTGGTCGGCAACCTGGGCTAGCAGGGTGGATGTCGTTTGAGTTTCTGTTTGTGTTTCTTCTGTAGTTGGATATTGCTCTTGTGTATGATGTTGTATTCATGTGGCGAATGTATGTGTTTGTATGTGTCCCATCTATTATGTAATGGTGCGATGTAATGATATCGACCATGCAAAAGCATTTCAATATGCGGCTCTATCCTTGGTGGGACTTTCCAGTTCCTATTTGATAGGATCACATATTGGGCATGACAAGTTTGTATCAGAGCCACGACCGACCATAGAAGCCCCATTGATTGATCTTAGTTGGTCATTGTCGAGTCTACAAGAAAAATATTTCGGAGTCTAGTTATATCGGATAGGAGGAATTCTTTTTACTCCTGAGCGTCTTCATCTCTCTGGTGAGGAATCTTGACGTAGGTGTTTTGATTTACTCCTCTTCCCCTTCAAATTTTCTTTAGGACCACACAAGTGTTTTCGTTTGATGTCTATCGTTTGTTCAACCGGTGCACTTCTCTTCGAGTTGATTCGATCCTCTTCATCTTTGCAAGATCAATCCTTAGTTCTTTCTCAACGAAGTTGTTTCACCATCCTCAGTTGTCTTCTTTTTCCCACCCACCCACCCTTTTTTTCTTGGAGCCAGAGTCGCTAATCGAGTATCCATTTTGTTCATTCCAAGTCTCTTCATTCCTTCCTCAATTATTCCAACCGGTGAATTCTCGTCTAGTTCGTCATTCTTCATCTTCTTTTCTTCTCCGGTGGGTCTAATTCAATTTTTTCGGTGTTGATCATATTCATTTTCTTAACTCAAATGTTTCCCATTGCTCGTTCACCTCTCACCATTTTATCATTTTGGAGTGATGAAGACATCTCAGAAGATACGTGGTTTCATTCAAGTTAAGTCAAGGTTGTCACCTCATTCAAGTCCTTCAGTCGTTCTGGTGCATCATCTCTTCTTCATTTGTTTTCAACAGTGTTTCTTTCAGTGGGCCCTAACCCACAGGTCTTTTCCTAGAATCTTACCCGACCCTTCTAATATTTTTGGAGTTATTCCCAAATTCTTTTCAAAGTGTGACATAGTATGCATTCCAACAGTCATATGCCTTCTCCAAGATAGTTTTCAAATTCTTTTCATTGTTGGTTCAACCTTTCCTCTTTTCGTTCTTCTGGAGTGTGTCAACAATTTTGGTGGTGTTTCTCGTCATCATTCTCTACATCTGAAGGCCGAAGAAGAGTTTTCCTCTAATTCTTGTCCGTTCTCTCAAAGATTCGTGGTTCTAGCTTCTTGTTATCCTCTTGAATTATTCCGTTTGTCAGAAATTCTTTTCCTTACCCATCCAGAGTATGTTAGGAGTTGTTTTCCGTTTTGTTTCACTTAAGGCCATCATTCCATAAGAATTCTTTATCCTCACATTCCAGCTATCGTTATCAATTATCCTGGCGCATCTATCAAGTATTCCTTAATCAGTTCGCGATCTCTTCATTCTCTTGTCTCCAAATTCCCTCATGTATCTTCGTGCTTTCTCTAATTCTTCCCGATGAGGAATTCTATTTCTTCATTCATTTTCCTTGCGGTGGTTCGCTCAAGATTGCTCTTCCTTTGTTATCATATCAATTCATTCGTTCTTTCGAATCCTACCAGTGGTTCAGGAAGACCTTCCCTAGTTTTGCGCTATATCTCCCCTTAATATTTTTCAATGCGAATAAGTAGTATGCAAATCCATTGCTTCCCATCGATTTAAGTGATGGAGGATAGGCATAACATAATTCTTATTCTTCTTTCATCAAGTTGATTAATCCCTTCCTTCGGAGTTTGTTCATGATGAATAAATTCTAGTCCCAAGTGTTTTCATCTTTTCTATTCTAGAGTTCCAAGTTTTTTTTCTCGGTTGTCTTGTCACGAAGCTCCTTCTGAATCATCACAAGGCTTTAATATTATTCTTTTCATCCTTCGATTATGTGTAATCATACTTTTGTTACCGGAGTTCTTCATGGTGGCTCTTCATGATTAAATTCATTCTTCAAGTGTCCGTCAAGATTTTTGTTGGAGCTGAAGAATTATTCTTCTTGCATTTCAAAGTGTAACTAATTCTTTCTTGTCTTTGAGAAATGTTGTTTCACATCTTATCTTTTGTCTCAAGCAAACAATCATTTCCGTTTGTGGCCGGTTATCACCTCATAATTTTGAGATGTTTTCCATAAGCCCACAACAAGTTTTCTTTTTGTTGTTGAATTTCCAACAACTCCATTAAATCCTTCTTTGCAAGAATGCTTCTCAATTCTATTATGGTGGAAGTTGTCCTTTATTTTCCCATTTCTTTTCCTTCCAATGATTTACCTTCTATTCTTCCGTTCCGGAGGCATGGTGATGCTACCCTTTTCACTCATCATCTCGCTTCACCAAGACCTTATTCTTTCCTTGCTAATCCATTTTACCAGAGTGTTGCGTCCTCCTTTCCGGTCTTGCATCTTGTCAACCTCATCTTTTCTTTTCTACCCGGATGCTATCTGAATTCCTTCGTTCTTATTCCTTTTCTATCTTGTTATAACCGGAGTGGTTTCAGAGTTTATCTTGTTCCTTGAGCTTTTGATTCTTGTCATAATCGTCGCTCCTCTTTTCTACCCGAGTGCTCTCGACTTTGTTCATCTTCTCTCTTGCGTTCTTACTTCACCTCATCCTCTTCTTCTTCCATCTCATTCCTAAGATATCGGGATGAGATCTTCTTTTAGTTGAGGAGAGTTGTAATGCCTTGAGTCCAATGCTCCAGATATCTTCCAGTTATTCGCCGTCGTTGCTATGTCATTCACTTGCGTGTAGTACTTTTCCATTTCATCATGTGTATTTCATCTACATGTTTTTCAAAAATTGGCATCTGTTCGGGTCTCCTAGTTCTCTCTGTTATGTGCCCAACCACACTCTCACGCGCCCGCAACACCTCTGAGATATTATTTTATAAGTGGGTTAAAAATGTTCTCGGAATGGGCCGAAAGTTGACGAGTGGTCTTGGTATATCATCGGTAGACCGCCTGTAAAATTTCATCCCATTTGGAGGTCGTTTCATGCCCCAACGGTTAACTACGTTAACCACCGGACATTTCAGTACTCCGAGACGAACCGGACTGAAACCGCTCTATAAAACTCCTCTCCTAGCTCTTCGCCATCGGAGCACGATCGTGTGGGCGAAGACCGCTCTGAAAAATTCCTCTCCTAGCTCCCTCTAGCTATAAAAATGTCCACTCCCCCCTAATTTTTCAGCAAACCCTAACTCCCCAGCCTCCTCCCACCTCGGGGGCCGCGCCGCCGTCTTCCCCCTCCAGATCTGGCGCACCCGGCCAAACAGAGACTGCCACGTCAGCACCCCACCTCCACCGCGCCTGCCACCCACCACCGCGGCCCGCGCGCCCCATGTCCGGCCCACCCTGGGTCGCGCCGGGCCCGACCTCATCCCCGTGCCCGCGCCGCACGCTGCCGCCACCGCCCCGCACCACCACCAGCCGCTCCCTCGCGCCTCCGCCGGCTGCCGCCGCCACCGCGTGCCGACGCCACCATCAGCGCACGCTGCTGTCCGCGTCGGCCGCCACCAGGCCACGCCACCATCGCGCCTCTCCGCCTCTGCGTCGCAGCCTGCTAGACTCACCAGAGCCAGAGCTCGCCGGAGCTCCTCTATCGCTGGGTCCGGTCGCCTGGACCAGATGCACCAACCCCTTGAACCAAATGCGCCCCCGTCCCGGATCCCCTCGTCCCCGAACATCTCCGTCCCGTTTTTCGCGAGGTGAAATTCCCCGAAGTCCCAGTTTTCCAGACATTATGTGTGCATGTTTGACCTCCTATAACTTTGTGGTCGTTTCTCCGATTGGAGTTCATGATATGTCAAATTTTTTATCTCTGGATGCCCTTCATGATGGTTGCATTTGTATTCATGTTACTATGCATATTAACGCCATTATCATGGGCACAAAAGTGCTAAGTGATACAATCTGCTGAAAACTGTTGTAACTTGTCATTTTGTCTGTTTTCATAGCATTTTGTGTGATTTTCTTTTGAGCATCATGCCTACATGTTTAGAAGCACAATCATGTCATCTTTGCATTGGTGTAACTCATTCTTCATGATATGCCATGTGTTTTAGTAGAACAAGCTTGCAAAGAGGTCTACTCATTGTTATCTGTTTTCAGGAACTTAGTGTTTTCTGCAAAGTCTGAATCTGTCATATCATGATGCCATGTTTACTTGATGCTACCATCAAATCCATGTATAACCTGGAGATATTCAGTGATCATGTTTTAATTTACATAAGATGCGCCATCCATCCATTCCCTTTTTTGCCATTATAGCTTAATGTAGCTTGTTGTTCTCATGCTCTCAAATTGCATCATAATGTTGCTGTCAATGTTAGCAGCAAGTTCATTTTTGCGAAGTGCATAGTTAGTATTTGGTGCATCCTATTACCATGTTCTTGACATGCGTAGATGCAAAAACATTCCATCTTACTGTTGGTTGTGTTTGCTTGCCATGATATGTTGTGTGTTAAGTTAAAAAAGCTTGCAAACGTGCCTACTTAATTATGAAAACCTATTATCATTTGCAAAATTGCCATGCCAAGCCTCTAACCCACCTTCACTTGTTTACCATGCCTCCCATTTTGCCATGCCAAGCCTCTAACCCACCTTCCTAGCAAACCGTTGTTTGGCTAAGTTACCGCTTTTTCTCAGCCCCCTCTTATAGCGTTGCTAGTTGCAGGTGAAGTTGAAGATTGCTCCATGTTGGAACATGTTTATGTTGGGATATCACAATATCTCTTATTTTAATTAATGCATCTATATACTTGGTAAAGGGTGGAAGGCTCGACGTTATGCCTGGTGTTTTGTTCCACTCTTACCGCCTTAGTTTCCGTCATCCGGTGTTATGTTCCTTCATTTTTCGTTCCTCACACGGTCGGGTTTATGGAACCCCCTTGACAATTTGCCTTGAATGAAACTCCTCCAGCAAGGCCCAACATTGGTTTTCCATTTGCCTAACAACCTATAACCCTCCCTTGGGGTCTGCAACCTCGAGGGTCATCTTTATTTTAACCCCCCTGGGTCAATGCTTTTCTATGTGTTGGTCTGAACTGAGTAGACTGCAGGGCCACCTCGGGGAAACTTGAGGGTTGGTTTTACTCATAGGATATCTCATCCGATGTGCCCTGAGAACGAGATATGTGTAGCTCCTATCGGGATTTGAACGCACAGTCGGGCGGTCTTGCTGGTCTTGTTTTACCATTGTCGAAGTATCTTGTAACCGGGATTCCGAGACTGATCGGATATTCCCAGGAGAAGGAATATCCTTTGCTGATCGTGAGAGCTTGTGATGGGCTAAGTTGGGACACCCCTGCAGGGTATAAACTTTCGAAAGCCATGCCCGCGGTTATGTGGTAGATGGGAATTTGTTATTATCCGGTTGTAGAGAACTTGACACTTGACTTAACTAAAATGCATCAACCGCGTGTGTAGCCATGATGGTCTCTTTTCGGCGGAGTCCGGGAAGTGGACACGGTTTGGGTTATGTTTGGACGTAAGTAGTTTTAGGATCATTTCTTGATCACTTCTAGCTTCTCGACCGTTCCGTTGCTTCTCTTCTCGCTCTTATTTGCGTATGTTATCCACCATATTTGCTTAGTGCTTGCTGCAACTCGACCTCATTACCACTTCCTATCCATAAGCTTAAATAGTCTTGATCTTGCGGGTTTTGAGATTGCTGAGTCCTCATGACTCACCAGATACTATCAGAATAGTTGGAGGTGCCGATGATACCAGTGCAGGTGATGCAACCGAGCTCAGTTGGGAGCTCAATGAAGATCTTGGTCGTTGCTATGTTTCGTTTCATTTTGATCAGTAGTGGAGCCCAGTTGGGACGATCGGGGATCTAGCAGTTGGGTTATCTTCTTTTCTTTTGGCTTCATTTGTAGTCAGACTATGTGTGTGCTCTAAATGATGTATGAATTATATGTTCATTGTGTGAAGTGGCGATTGTAAGCTAACTCTTTATTCCATTCTTGTTCATTACATGGGATTGTGTGAAGATGACCCTTCTTGCAACAAAACCACCATGCGGTTATGCCTCTAAGTCGTGCCTCGACGCGTGGGAGATATAGCCGCATCGTGGGTGTTACAAGTTGGTAGTCAGAGCCATCCCCGACTTAGGAGCCCCATTCTTGATCAAATCATTGACGTTGTTGAGTCTAGAAAAAATGTTTTGAGTCTTAGGATTATATATATCGGAGAGTAGGATTCTTTTTACTCCTCAGTCCCTTCGTCGCTCTAGTGAGTCCTCCTGACGTAGATGTTTTGTCTTTCCTCTCCTCAATTTCACTAAAAATATTTAGGATCACGTGGACATCTTGGGATCGTTCCGATATTCTTGTGATGAGAACATTGTTCTTGGTGCCTCCTGACATTTAGGGGTTGTGGCAGTGTCCCGGGGAGTTGAGCTCCGAGGTGTTGTCATCACAATTTTATCGTTGCAGTTCTGGAATACCTAAGTTTTGCCGACATCGAAAATCTATTTTATGCAGCTAGTGGTAAGATAACCTCGACGCCACCCAGTACTTGGGCGGGAGTTCAGGAGTATTGCCATAGCTCGTATAACAGATGTTTTTTGAAGGTTGAGGTACATGATTTCCGAAGGTTTCTTGGTTATGTGTTGACGGATGGATACAGCTTGGATGTAGGGATTCTTAGTTTGGGTGAGATATATTGCTTTACCTGTATCCCCAACACCAGATTGCATAACCAGAAAGTTTCAGGAGTTTTATAGGTGGGAATTCAAGTAGCTCTAGTTTTCTTTCCGATAGTTGCATGATATGAGATTGGAGTTCGACGTCTAGTGCTCCGCCTATCCACGGTCGTTTTTATAGTGTTCTTCTCCGGTGATTCTCAGGAAGATACTAACAGAGCTTCAAGTTTATTATTCTTTGTTCTTTTTTCTTCTTTGGTGGATTAATTTCAAGCTTCAGTGTTGATCATATCTCTTCCTTTTGTTTCACATATCTTCCCATGTGAATTTCTTATCCAAGGCTCCCTTATTTATTCACCTCTCCCAGTTCATATCTGGAGTGTTGAAGATATCTCGGAAGATTTGTGTCTCCATTATCAATCCGTTCAAGCTATTTCGAGAATATTATCCCATTCAAGTCATTTAATTCAACCGGTGCAATCTCTCTTTAAATCATTTCAACGGTGTTTCTCTTGAGTGGGCCCTAACCCACAGGTCTTTTTCCAGGATCATACCTGACTCTTCTAATTTTTCCGGAGTAATTCTCAAATTCTTTTCAAAGTCACGTAAGAATGGATCTCCATCAGTCGTATGCCTTCTCCAAGACCGCCTTTAAATTATCTTCATATTTGGCTCAACCTTTTATCTTTTCATTCTCCCGGAGTATCTCAACATACGCAAATAAGAGCGAGAAGAGAAGCAACGGAACGGTCGAGAAGCTAGAAGTGATCAAGAAGTGATCCTGAAACTACTTACGTCCAAACATAACCCATACCGTGTTCACTTCCCGGACTCCACCGAAAAGAGACCATCACAGCTACACACGTAACTGAGGCATTTTAATTAAGTCAAGTTTCAAGTTCTCTACAACCGGATATTAACAAATTCCCATTTGCCACATAACCGATGACACGGCTTTCGAAAGTTTATACCCTGCAGGGGTGTCCCAACTAAGCCCATCACAAGCTCTCACGATCAGCGAAGGATATTCCTTCTCTCGGGAAGACCCGATCAGTCTTGGAATCCCAGTTACAAGACATTTCGACAATGGTAAAACAATACCAGCAAGACCGCCCGACTGTGCCGACAAATCCCGATAGTTGCTACACATATCTCGTTCTCAGGGCACACCGGATGAGACATCCTACGAGTAAAACCAACCCTCAAGTTTCCCCAAGATGGCCCCGCAGTCTACTCGGTTCGGACCAACACTTAGAAAAGCACTGGCCCGCGGGTGTTAAAATGAAGATGACCCTCGAGGCTGCAGACCCCAAGGGAGGGTTATAGGTGGTTAGGCAAATGGAAAACCAATGTTGGGCCTTGCTGGAGGAGTTTTATTCAAGGCGAATTGTCAAGGGGGTTCCATAAACCCGACCATGTGAGGAATAAAAAATGAAGGAACATAACACTGGATGACGGAAACTAAGGCGGTAAGAGTGGAACAAAACACCAGGCATAACGTCGAGCCTTCCACCCTTTACCAAGTATATAGATGCATTAATTAAAATAAGAGATATTGTGATATCCCAACATAAACATGTTCCAACATGGAGCAATCTTCAACTTCACCTGCAACTAGCAATGCTATAAGAGGGGGCTGAGCAAAAGCGGTAACTTAGCCAAACAACGGTTTGCTAGGAAGGTGGGTTAGAGGCTTGGCATGGCAAAATGGGAGGCATGCTAAACAAGTGATAGGTAGCGCAATATAGCGCTAGAATGAAGCAACTAGCAAGCAAAGATCAAAGTGATATCGAGGGTAATGGTCATCTTGCCTGAAATCCAGATAGGAAGAACCAACGTAGTCGAATGAATCCTCACAAACGCAACGTTACCAGAACTATCAAGGAGAAGCGCAACCGAAAATAAGCAAACAACATGGTAAACAACCATCACATAAACATGGCATGATGCACAATCAAGTATGATGCATGTCCGGTTTAATGAGGCATGGCATGGCAAAGCAAAGTGCACAAACAATACTATAAGTTAAGTGGAGCTTAATATGCAACGAGTTGCATATTGACGAAACACCATATTCAATTATTTACTTCACTCTCGTTTGTGTACCCAACCATATTAAATGTTGTTAAACGTGGCAAAAGGTGAAACATAAGTAAACTAAGTCTTTAGGCAAGTTTAAATGAGGCCGGAAACAACAAACAACAATTCCGGAAAATCCTCATGTCCATATTTCGAATTTGGTATTGTTCTGCTCTAAAAAATATTTTAAAGCTGTTAAACAGTAAAACAAAATGCACCATGTTAATCTATGCATTTTCCACCCTATTTACATATAAAGTTTGTTAGATTCGGAGCTACGGTTAAATAGTTATGAAATAAATGATTTTAACATGTTATTTGAGCAAATTAATGCAAACTGCAATTTAAACATTTTAAACATGGATGAAAGTTGCATATTATGAAATTAGATGAAATTCTAAGCATTTTTCGTATTTAAAACATTTTAATACAATGCACGGTTTGTGAGATATTAAATGCATGAAGTAAGAGGGTTTTTCTGTAAAACAGTAAATCACTGGATAATGCTAAATTCGTCTAGGTGAAAAAAACATTACACGGGCCGAATCTACAATAGGTCAAAGGTCTAGCGGGGCTGCTGATTGCTCACCATGGGCCAAGCCCAGTTGATGGAGAGGTAGGCCGGCTGAGGAGGCACTGACTGGGCCGGATCTAGAGGCAATGATGCGGTCAACGAGCGCTGCTGGTGCGCTCGTTCACCTTGTGTGACGGAGCAGAAGGGGGCCAGGGCGACACGAGCGAAGCAGAGAAGCGCGGCAGGAGTCAGCGGGCGAGGAGGCAGACTTGGCGCATGGAGCAGCCGTCGGGGAAACGGGCGGAGACTGCGGCTCTGAGGCGGAGAAGCTCCAGGGCAGCAGCTTGCGGTTCGACGGAGGTCCAAGGGCAACGACGTGAGGAGTTTGACGAGGTCGAGGCCTGGAGCAGTGCCCTACTGCTGCTGGCTAGTGCGGAGGATTCGGGTCGCTGGTTCCTGTCCCTGATGAACAGAGAAAGAGAGAGAGAGGTGAGACAAAGAGAAAGAGAGAGGGAAAGGAAGAGAGGACGCGACGGGGGCTCATCTGCTGATGGTGCTCCACGGTGGAAGGAGCTCCGGTGGTGCTCGGGCGGTTGGGACCTCGGGCGCTCGTGGCTGCAAGAGCTCCTACTCCTGCGGTCGCGGACGAGGGCGACTGCAGTAGGTGGACGAGGGGATCCAGGGGAGGCGCTAGTTGGCGGGGAGAGATCGAGAGGTGGAGGGCTACGGGCTGGATCGAGGAGGAGCAGGTGGAAATCAAGGGAATAGGTCGGGGAGGATTTGGATCTGGAGGAGATCCCGAGGTGGGAGGTGGAGTGCGGCGGCGGCGATGGGTGGATGGGATAGGAGGCCTAGGTTTTAGGGATTGGTTTAGGGTTGGTCTAGTTATAAATAGGTGGGGAAACTAGATGCTGGCAATTTGTTCCCTCTGATTAAAATCGGACGGTCCGAGATAAATGGCTTAGGGGAGTCCAACAAATAAACGTAGATATTTTATAAATGTTTGGGGATGATCCGGACTCATCGATCACGACAGCCCAGTTCGAGTTCGGAGTAGTTTTCGGACGCGCGCAAGAGGGGTCTGAGTAAAGTGTAGAGAGGGTCAAACAGTCAGACAAGACGGAATCGAAAACCCGGTTGGACTCGGAATGGTCAATGAAGGCAAGGGAGGAATGCGACAACTACGAACGGATGTAAGGTTTATGAAAACATGCACATACAATGCGCATGATGCTATGAGATGAGATGCATGACAAGAACAAAATGCAAAACAAAAGACAAAAACCCAACCACAAAGGAAATAACATATCACATAGCCGAAAATGGCAAGAGTTGGAGTTATAAATATGGAAAGCAACATCTGGGGCGTTACACACGAAGCAAAGACCAAGGCCGCGGAAGCACTAAAGAGGTCCCGCCGTGAAGCGGCAGCCGCAGCAGATATATCCTGGCACGCCGCGTCGGCGATCGTGACAAGGTGGTGTTGCTGAAGTCCTTGGCCGGCGACGATGACATTCTTGCTGGCCTCATTAAGAAGCAGGAGCTGGTCGACGGCATGATTGAGCTGCTCGAGATCCGCAATGCCTCGATTGACAAGGCGACCGGCCTCGTCGAGCAACTCATGGGTGACAATGCAAAGGTCCTCAAGGCGCTCGCCGAGAAGGAGGAGGAGGCTGTCGGCTAGAAAATGCTCCATGAGCAGAGCAATGCCTCCGGGATGATGCTGACTATGGTTGTCAAGGAACTGATGGGTGACTTGAGGAAGCTCCGGATTGAGCGCGAGAAGGAGGTGGAGGAATTTGTGGCTACTTTCAATGAAAGTCATGAGCAATTTAAGAAGGAGCTGGAGGATGTTGTCGCCCGGCGATCCATCAACGAGTGGAGACAGTAGCGACGCAGATTGATGTCTGCGATTTCATTCTTCTCTTTCCCCCATGTCTTCTGGGATTTGTCGCATGTGGCATTTTAAATTATCTGGAATATGTCAGATAATTATTATCTACACCATTGTAACTTTGTCGTCGTATTACCCGTTACCATTTTATTTGTCATCGTATTATCCGTTGCCCTATGTGGCAATTTAAATTAGGCTGTAATACGAGTTGAAAACATGAACAAAGCAAATGCTGCCATGGGATCACAAGCAAACACCCTCCGTCCAGGTGTTTTAATTAACCCATTGTATAATTTTTCTAGCCATTTTGGTGAACTGGAGCATGTATTTGCAGTTCAGATTTGAATTATGGACATTAAATGCATAGGAAACTAAATTAGTGTATAAAAAGGCCAAATGAACCATGAATAAGTTTAAATTTCAGCACGGATATCATGTCGTTCCATGTTACCCGTAATACAAGGCGAAAAGAGGCAGTGATTACGTTTTCCCACAAGGGGAACACGTTTCCCTATCGGAACCATGAGGCTTCTTTGAGAGAAGCTCTGGTTTGTAAGAGGTTTATAATAAAGGTTGGCCCAAATTGGACATTCTTTTTACCACGACATGTATGTGCCATGACGTGACACCATGCCAACTTCATGACTTTCTGGTGAGTTAAGGATTTACAGGGACTAAAACCGAGATTCCAAATGTTTAAGGATGAGCCAGGACGCCGGTATGGTTGTAATTCGTTCCCATTCCTGGCATGGGACCTAAACATGCACCTAAGGACACATGTATAATTTTTGTAGCCATTTTGGTGAACTCGAGCATGTATTTTAAGTTCATGTTTGTATTATGAACATTAAATGCCTAGAAACTCAATTAATGTATAAAAAGGCCAAACGAACCCTCAATAACTTAAATTTCAGCACGGATATCATGTCATTCCATGTTGCCCGTAGAAGGAAATACAAGGTGAAAAGAGGCAGTGATTATGTTTCGCCCACAAGGGGAACACGTTTCCCTATCGGAACCACGAGGCTTCTTTGAGAGAAGTTCCAGTTTGTAAGAGTTTTGTAATAAAGCTTGACCCAAATTGGACAATGTTTGTACCACGACATATATGTGCCATGACATGACATAACGCGAATTTTCATGACTTTCTGGTTAGTTTAGGATTTACGGTGATTTAAAACCCGAGATTCGAAATGTTTGAGGACGAGCCAGGACGCCGGTACGGCTATTATTTGTTCCCATTCCTGGCATGGGACCTAAACATGCACCCAAGGAAACATGTATAATTTTTCTTGTCATTTTGGTGAACTGGAGCATGTATTTGAAGTTCAGATTTGAATTATGGACATTAAATGCCTAGGAAACTCAATTAGTGTATAAAAAGTCCAAACGAACCCTGGATAAGTTTAAATTTCACCGCTGATATCCTGTCATTCCATGTTGCTCGTAGAAGAAAATACAAGGTGAAAAGAGGCAGTGATTATCGTTTCGCCCACAAGGGGGACACGTTTCCCTATCAGAATTACGAGGCTACTTTGAGAGAAGCTCCGATTTTTAAGAGTCTTGTAATAAAACTTGTGCCAAAATGGATGAAAAAAATCCTCGACATATATGTGCCATGAAGTGACACCATGCCAAGTTTCACGATTTTCGGGTGAGTTTTGGATATACATGGATTTAAAAACCAATATTCTTTGCATGATATGTTTTCAAATAGCACATGGTTCACTCACGAAAGTCGTGTGCCTACCAAACCATGGCCGATGGCCTCCTCCCTCCTGTTGTGTGCGATCTGAGTCGTGTGTTCTGATTGGCCAGAACCCAAACCCCACGGATCATACGTCTGCATCATTGGATGCTCCCAGATCGAATGGCAATCCTTAGCCCTTTCGACAGCACATGCAGTACATGGGTAAGCACTATGCACATGCATCACACTAGCTCACGCTTCCTTCACTACTAAGTTTTCTAAACAGGCTACTGTTTCCCGCCACTCCACTCATCGGTTTCCCGCCTCTTCTCGCATTGTTTTCCTGCTACCAATGTCAGTGCTCATTGAAGGCTAGGCGGCGACACACTAGCCATGTAAATATCGCACATAGTTTCTAAAACCACAAATGTGTGTGATAGGAGGTACTAGGTCCCATAGGGTGACCATCATGGAACGCCTTAAAGGCATGGAGGCAATTCCTATCAGCAAGGGGTTGCTTCCCATTCGCTAGCCTAGTCGAATAGAACGCAGAAGTTAAGTGTGCTCGGGCTGGAGTAGTCCAAGGATGGGTGACCCGGTGTGAAGTTTCATATCTCAAGATTCATTTATCTCTATAATGACTGTGTCATGGCGATTATATAAACCTTGAGATCCTTGTTTTGCTAATTTGTAAACTATGTTTTTATTGATTATTTTTTTCTCTAAAAAATTAAGGAATGATTGACTCTATAGTGACCTGCCATGGCGATTATATAAACCTTTTTCAGGTCACATGCAGGGTATAGGGGGCAGGGTGTTATGATCGAGATTGTCTCCCTTGTGCGGTTTATAGATGGTGCACATATCTATGGGCTCCCCGAGGTATATATATTATCCTTTACCGACAATGAGGGGGGCTCACACACTCTATCCCTTTGACCCAACAATGAGAAGGGTTTGACCATGATAGTTTCCTATTGCTATGTGTGACATGTTAGACCTAATAAAGTTTGAGCGCATGCGTCAGACGGCCCCCCCCCACCCTCGCCGCCTCCAAGTTTGGAAACCAACATCATACGCATTGAAACAGGCTTGGAGTTGGGTACGGTGTTCGGTTTGTAATATAGTTGGTGGCCCATCGAAGTTTTGCATTCGGGATTTAAAAACATCACACACCACCATACCCATACATATTTTCAGGCCGCATGCAGTGTATAAGGGGTTTTCTGATCGACCACGTCTCCCTTGTGCGGTTTTTTGTGATGGCACGCATATCTGTGGGCTCCTCGACCGTATATATATCATCCCTTTGACCGATAATGAGGGGCATGTGTTGGCCATGAATGGATTCCTCCTAGTTCATGTTAGGGCCGGTTACCCTCACATGTGGTTCAACCAAAGCTCGAGCTCATTCGTTGTCAGGATTCCCTCCCACATGCTCGGATTGCTGGGTTTGATCTACATCTAAATTGGACATTATTCTATATTGAAAACACACATCATGCTGGTATTGTGGTCCCTCTCGTGCGTTTTTATGATGGTTCAATCTATTGGCCCAAGCGGTTTATAGATAACAACAGTTGTCGTTTGACCAAACGGTAGATTCACCGGTCCGTCTTATGGTAGGTCATGGCGGCATGCATGTATGACCAAAGTATCATTACGTGCATCCGCCCCGCTGACATGAAGTGGGAGGTGGTGGGCCAAGCACCCTAGCTAGCTACGAAATTATTTCATTATAGATATATCAAAGGGTGCTTTCGGGTTTGCGAGGCAGTTGCCACCAAAGTTGTGCATTGTGTATTTAAAGTCTTAAACATCACACCCAGTATTCCTACATATATTTGGCCACCTCAAGGTGGTTCTTGACTTCTAGCCCCTCTCCTCGATCTTCGACAACGTGCTCAACCGTGGGCCCGCGCGGGCAAAGTTGTGCTTTGGAATTTTGAACATCACAGACCACCCTTTTCACTCATACCTATTTGGGCCACGTGCTGGTTTGGCTGTCTTTTGACCCTCTCTAACATTTTTTTTTCTGCAAAGACTTTGATGACGCTCAACGGACACGGGTATAATGTCTTAACCATGTGCGATGCAAGTGCACTATGAATCATGACGACTGTGCAAGCACGAGCAAAGGTGGAGTTACTAGCTCAACCGTGTGCGACGTAGGTGCGCTGTAAAATCACAATGACTGTGCAAGTGCGAGCAAAGGGTGAAGGTACTAGCTTAACCGTGTGCAATTCAAGTGCGCTGTAAAATCACCACATGCACAAGCTAAAGGCGGGTAGTTTATTTAGAAATTAGGACGAACCGTGTGCGATAGACCAGCTAGTTAGAAATATAAAAACAAACTACCCGCCTTGAGCATTGCAAATGTCGGCGGTTAAGCCACTTTTCCTTATTATCATACACGCATATTCTTATTGGACCATCTGCGATCTTAGGCACTCCCACCCTGCATCAATTCCTTTACCCAAATTTTAGTAGCCACCGTACTTAACCATCGCCCACACTCCTCCAACACCGACCTTATAGTAAAATTGCAGTAGCCGAGGCATTCGAACCGTCGCCCTCCCTTGTCCACCACCATCTCCACCCACCATTACTAAAAATTTTAGTAGCCACGACATATCCTCAAACACCACCCCCCTCCACAGTCCCCCCACCCGGCCCCCTCCCCCTCGAACCCTAGCTCGCGGCTGCCGCCAGTGCAGCCGCAAACCCCTGACGGTCTGCCCGTTCCTCCTAGCTTAGATAATAAAGTTCAGGTTACCCAGCGATTCCCATACCGTTGCCCCACTCCCCTGAGTTTTTAGATTAGGCATGTGGTGTCCCTCCATGCCAGATCCAGATCCCCTTCTCTAGAAAGTCACAGCCTAAGCTCAACCACGTATCTCGGGGAGCCCGACGAGCGTTCGGCCAGGAAGAGGTTTATCATGGCCTCTCCGGCGGACGTTTGCGAGGTGGCCGCCATTTGCCCTGACCTGTCGATCCCAGAGCTACACGTCGCCGCGGAAGCTGGCGAAGATGTTGACCGCGTTACCATGCCTAAGGATTCATGTCAGTGGGATAATGTATGACTATATCTCGGGAAAGCAGGCTACGACATCAAGCTCCTCAACAATGACGGCTTCACGCGGGCCATGTCATAGATTAAGTGGTCCATCCCCAAGCCCTCTGGTTCAACAACCATCAATCTCTTCGACGGCCTTGCCACTGATTTCCTTGAGCAAGCGGTCAAGGATTTGCAATCCTTGTACGCCATCGAGCCCATTTTGTCATTTCTGAAGGACACGTTCTACGGCGACAGCTTGGGATCCTCAATTGCCAAGTCAAATCTCATCGACTATGACCATGACCATGACGAGGGGACCCACAAAGGTTCTTCCAACGTGAAACAACACATCTGTGACATCAAAGAGCTCACCATGGGTCTGTGCTCTTCCAACTAGAAGGATCCCGGCCATGACATGTGAGGCAACATCCTTTCAGAAAAATGTTACCTTTTCTAGCTTGCCAACCCATACCCTTTGTTGCAGTAGCATTTGTCGTGCGGTGCTTTAACTTTGTCGTATTTAATTATTTCAGCTATGCAAAAATTTATTGTTCAATAGGGCTATGTGATGTTTACGTATGAATTGTCCACTTCAGTTTCACGAGTGGCGATATTTGGTTGTTTATAGTGAATAGATGCCTTGTTTATCTGTATTTGGTTGTTAGATTGGTTGCTGTGAGCATTTTTCCAGTTATCGAGCAGATGCCTTGTTTATATGTATTTGGTTCTCAGGTTGGTTGAAGTGAGCATTTGTCCATTTATCAAGCAGATGCCTTGTTTATCTGTATTTAGTTGTTAGGTTGGTTGTAGTGAGCATTTGTCCAGTTTTCAAGAAGATGCCTTGTTTATCTATATTTGCTTGCTATGTTGGTTGCAGTGAGCATTTGTCCAGTTTTCAAGCATATGCCCTGTCTATCTATATTTGCTTGTTAGGTTGGTTGCAGTGAGACTCTTTCAAGTTTTCAATGGCTATATTTGGTTGTTATACTAATCATTTATGCCTGCTTATTTTCAGTCATTCATAATGTGTAGTTCATTATGTGCAAGTCGGAACTGTGCCGCTCGACTGCATCAATACCAGTTTGAACGGCTATATTTGGTTCCAGTTATGCCTGGTGTAGTTAGCACATGCCCTTTATTCCAATTTTACACATTTATCCAGTGTGAAGTTTAACCATTACCTACGTTCTATTCATTTTCAACAATACCAATTTGACTTGCAATATTCGATGGTTGTTAAGCCTACTATCGGTAACAATTCCTTCCACCTTATATCTGCTTTAACAGCATGCTGAAACCAACACATTCAAGCTATCATTTGAAGATGATGTTGTTTACCTTCGCTATATTTGTTTGATGTTAAGATTCTTGTACTTATCATGCATTTCCGCTATTTTGCAGGACAACAATGGGAGTGGCCACCATTTTCCGTTGAGGTTAGTTTCATCCCTTGGCTTGTACACCCCCCGTCGTTCCATAATGTAGTGCATGTAGATCCAGGCCTGGACACTGATGTATGCTAGAACTACGTCGGTATTTCCCCAAAGAGGAAGGGATGATGCAGTTTAGCGACGGTAGGTATTTCCCTTAGTGATGAGACCAAGGTTATCGAACCAGTAGGAGAACCTCCTCACACCACCTAAACAACACCTGCACACAAATAAGAAATACTCGCAACCCGACGTGTTAAAGGGGTTGTCAATCCCTTTCGGGTACGGAGCCTCTAGATAGGTAAAAACGTGAGGTAAAAAGTGGTAGATAGGATAAATAGATTGCGAAACAAATAAATTGCAGCAAGGTATTTTTTATATTTTTGTTTTAATAGATCTGAAAATAAATGCAAGAGAAAATAGATCGCAAAGGCAAATATGATGAAAAGAGACCCGGGGGTCGTAGGTTTCACTAGTGGCTTCTCTCAAGAAAAATAGGAAACGGTGGGAAAACAATTACTGTTGTGAAATTGACAGAACTTCAAATAATCATGACGATATCCAGTCAATGGTCATTATATAGGCATCACGTCCAAAATTAGTAGACTCACTCCTGCTTGCATCTACTACTATTACTCCACACATCGACCGCTATCTAGCATGCATCTAGAGTATTAAGTTCATGAGAAAACGGAGTAATGCAATAAGAACGATGACATGATGTAGACGAGATCCGTTTATCTATTGTGGCAGATATAGATCTCATCTTGTTATCCTTAGTAGCAACGATACATACGTGTCGGTTCCCTTTCTGTCACTGGGATCAAGCACCGTAAGATCGAACCCACTACAAAGCACCTCTTCCCATTGCAAGATAAATAGATCAAGTTAGCCAAACAAAACCCAAATATCAGAGAAGAAATACGAGGATATAAGAAATCATGCATATAAGATATCAAAGAAGACTCAAATAACTTTCATGGATAAAAACATAGATCTGATATAAACTCAAAGTTCATCGGATCCCAACAAACACACCGCCAAAAGACTTACATCATATGGATCTCCAAGAGACCATTGTATTGATAATCAAGAGAGAAAGAGAGAGAGAGGACGCCATCTAGCTACTAACTACGGACCCGTAGGTCTACAAAGAACTACACATGCATCATAGGAGAGGCACCAATGGAAGTGGTGAACCCCTCCATGACGGTGTCTAGATTGGATCTTGGTGGTTCTGGACTCTGCGGTAGCTGGATCAATATTTTGTCGAC
The DNA here is from genome assembly GCF_018294505.1 of Triticum aestivum. Classification (NCBI taxonomy): domain Eukaryota; kingdom Viridiplantae; phylum Streptophyta; class Magnoliopsida; order Poales; family Poaceae; genus Triticum; species Triticum aestivum. Next base: position 326,664,013 of record NC_057801.1, on the reverse strand, counting down.
GCCCATAGGGTTTTTGGAATATTTGGGTATTTATAGAGCAAATAGGTGGTTCGGGGGGCACGAGAGGTGGGCACAACCTCCAAGGCACGCCTGGGCCTCCTAGCGCACCCTGGTGGGTGCTGCTCACCTCGAGCAGTCCCTCGGGTGCTTCCTTGGCCCATTGGCTTTCTTGTGGCCCAAAAAAAGATCCTCTAGGAGTTGCGTTGTGTTTGGACTCCGTTTGATATTGATTTCTTTCGATGTAAAAACATGCAGAAAACAACAACTAGCACTGGGCACTATGTCAATAGGTTAGTACCAAAAAATGATATGAAATGACTATAAAATGATTGTCCAATAATGATAATATAACAGGATGGAACAATCTAAAATTATAGATACGTTGGAGACGTATCATCATCCCCAAGCTTAATTCCTGCTCGTCCTCGAGTAGGTAAATGATAAACACAGAATTTTTGATGTGGAATGCTGCCTAACATGTTCATCACATTCTTTTCTTTATAGCATGGACATATGGACATTTATATGATTCAAAGCAATAGTCTAGTTTGTACATGAAGACTTTAATACTCAAGCATACCAGCAAGCAACCATGTCTTTCAAAATATCAACACTAAAGAAAGTTATCCCTAGCCCATCATGCTGAATCATTGATCCATTCATGAAACACACTCCAATATTAGATACACCCAATGCTCAAATATGATCATAGTGCCACTTAGTTGGTGCTTTATAAGAGAGGATGGAGACTCAAATTCAAAATAAAAATTTCATAAGTAAAAGAAAGGCCCTTCGCGGAGGGAAGTAGGGATTTGTAGAGGTGCTAGAGCTCAAAGCTTAAATTGAGAGATAAAATTACTTTTGAGAGGCATACTTTTCCTACCAAAGAAAATGACTTGGAGCATCCCATCACTTTCCATGCTAGATACATCATAAGCGGTTCCCAAACAGAAAATAAAGTTTATTCCTTTTTCCACCATAAATTTCACTTTCCATGGCTAGTCGTATGCACGGGTGCCTTCCATACCAACACTTTCCAAGGAATTTATTATTTGACAACATAAAGTAAATTCATTTCGGGACTGGGTATCCCTAATACCTTTGTCGTACTCTCGTGCAATGACAAGTCAATAAACACTCATCATGAAAATAACACATCTAGCATGAAAAACATTGGCTACCCTTTACCGTCTCGCGAGTAGTAGAGCACACAAAAGAGAAATTTATTTTGAACATTAGAGATGGCACATGCAAATTTTCTTAGAACGGCATGGAAATATCGCATATAGGTAGGTATAGTGGACTCATAAGGCAAAACTGGTTTAAACGGTTTTGGATGCACAAGTAGTGATCATACTTAGTGCAAAATGAAGGCTAGCAAAAAGATTGAGAAGCGACAAACCAAAAAGCGAAAAATCTCGTACCCAAGCATTAAGCATAAGTAACACCGAATAATGCACCATAAGTAGGATATAAATCTCATTGCATAATTATTGACTTTCGTGCTTGTATAGGGAATCACAAACCTTAACATCAATATTCTTACTAAATCACAATTACTCATCAACATGACTCACATATCATGTCTTCATATCTCAAAACCATTACTAAGAGTCAAGTTTATTTTGTCAAATGTTCTTCATGAAAGTATTTATTATATCCACCTTGGATATCTATCACTTTGGGACTATTTTTATTTGTTGCTTTTGATAAGCTCAAACAAATATAAATGAAGATCATGAGCATAATTTTTTTCTTTCTCTCAACATAATCCAAGTGAAGCAAGAGAGAATTTCTTAAAAAATTACTAACTCCCAAATAAACCTGAGTGAAACATGAGAGCATTTCTTCAAAATTAACAAAGCACACCATGCTCCAAAAGTTATAAGTGAAGTACTAGAGCAAGTCCATGGCTCTAAAAATTTAAGTGAATCATAGGAGCAAGCATAGAATAATTTTTGGCTCTCTAAAAAGGGTGTGTCCAGAAAGGATTCAACACTTAAAACACAAAGCAAAACAAGAAAAGACTCATATCATACAAGGCGCTCCAAACAAAACTCATATCATGTGACGAATAAAAATATAGTTTCAAGTAAAATACCGATGGTTGTTAGAAGAAATCGGGGATGCCACTTAGGGGCATCGCCAAGCTTAGTTGCTTGCTAATTCTTTGAATATTATGTTGGGGTGCCTCGGGCATCCCCAAGCTTAGCCTTTTTCTTATCCTTATTCTTTCATCAGCCATAAGATAACCCAAAACTCGAAAACTTCAATCACACAAAACTCAAACAAAACCTTCGTGAGATCCGTCAGTATGAGAAACCAAACCACTACTATAAGTACTGTAGAAAACCTATTCTTATTTTGTTTTTGAATTATATCTACTGTAATCCAACTTTTCTATGTCAAAAATTCATCAAAGAAAACCATAGAATCATCAAAACAAGCACATAACGCAAAGAAAACAGAATTTGTCAAAAACAGAACAGTCTGTAGAAATCTGAAAATTTCGAATACTTCTGTAACTCCAAAAATTATGAAATAAATTGGTGCAAGTGAGCATTTGTATATTAATCCTCTTCAAAAAGAATCAACTTAAAAGCACTCTTCTGTAAAATAATTACAATGAATCTCGTGAGCGCAAAAGTTTTTGTTTTTCAGCAATATCAAATAAACTTTCACCCAAGTCTTCCGAAAGGTCTTGCTTGGCACAAACAGTAACTAAAACACAAAAAACACAAAAATAACAGTAGCATAATTGTTCTAACACTCAATAACAGAAAGAGAAAAGCAAAAATATATTTTATTCATTGGGTTGCCTCCCAACAAGCGCTAATGTTTTACCCACCTATCAAGGCATGAGATTTCAATGATGCTCACATGAAGATAGTAATTGAAACACAAGAGAGCATCATAAAACATGTGACAAACACACTTAAGTCTAACATACTTCCTATGCATAGGAATTTTATAGGAAAACAAATTAGCAAGACAAGCAAGATCTAGCATATGCAAGGAGGAAGAAAGAAACAATAGCAATCTCAACATGAAGAGAGGGAACTTAGTGACATGAAGATTTCGACAACCATATTCCCCTCTCACATAATAATTACATGTGGGATCATAATCAAATTAAACAATATAGCTATCCCATAACATATTTTGTACATGATTCACACGCATGCGAAGCTGACACTCTTCCAAAATAGTGGGATTAACAATAACTAAAGTTATGACCTCTCCAAAAACACTATCATCAAAAATTTCATAAGATTGAACACTCTCGAAATATGTGGGATCTAAAGTTGACACTCTTCCAAACCTACTTTCAATATTATTACAAACAGTAGTAGCAATATCATATTCATCATGAGGCTTAAATAAATTTTCAAGATCATAAGAAGAATCACCCCAATCGTGATCATTAGAATAAGTAGCGAACATAGAAAAAGTAGCATCGCCAAGCTTGGGGTTTTGCATATCATTAACACAAATGACATTAATAGAGTTTATAATAACATCATTGCAATAATGCTTTTCATTCAAGAGTTATCATGAATCACATCATCAGTTTCTTCTTTCAAGGAGCTATATCTCCCACGTGTCGAGGCACGACTTAGAGGCATAACCGCATTGTGGTTGTTTATCTTCACACAATCCCATGTAATGAACAAGAAAGGGATAAAGAGTTGGCTTACAATCGCCACTTCACACAAGTACTTAAATAAATCATACATCATTTAGAGTACACACATAGGTCCGTCTACGGAAAATCCAAAGTAAAGAATAGAACCCCAAATGCTAGATCCCCGATCGTCCCAACTGGGCTCCACTACTGATCATCAGGAAACGAAACATAGTAACAACCAAGGTCCTCGTCGAACTCCCGCTTGAGTTTGGTAGCATCGCTTGCACTGGTATCATCGGCACCTGCAATTGTTTTGGTAGTATCTGCGAGTCACGAGGACTCAGCAATCTCAAAACCCGCGAGATCAGGACTATTTAAGCTTAAGGGTAGGACAAGGTAATGAGGTGGAGTTGCAGCAAGAGCTAAGCAAATATGCTGGCAAACATACGCAAATAAGAGTAAGATGAGAAGCTACGTTACGGTCGTCATCTAGAAGTGATCAAGAAGTGATCCTAAAGACTACTTATGTTCAAACATAACCCAAACCGTGTTCACTTCCCGGACTCTGCCGAGAAGAGACCATCACGGCTACACACGCGGTTGATGCATTTTAATTAAGACAAGTGTCAAATTATCTACAATCGGATATTAACAAATTCCCATCTGCCACTTAATCGCGGGCACGGCTCTCAAAAGTTTATACCCTACAAGGGTGTCCCAACTTAGCCCATCACAATCTCTCATGATCAGCGAAGGATGTTCCTTCTCCTGGAAAGACCCTATCAGTCTCGGAATCCCGGTTACCAGACATTTCGACAATGGTAAAACAAGACCAGCAAGACTGCCCAACTGTGCCGACAAATCCCAATAGGAGCTGCACATATCTCGTTCTTAGGGCACACCAGATGAGACATCCTATGAGTAAAACCAACCCTCAAGTTTCCCTGAGGTGGCCCCGCAGTCTACTCGGTTCAGACCAACACTTAGAGAAGCACTGGCCCGGGGGGGTTAAAATAAAGATGACCATCGGCCTCGCGAAAACCCAAGGGAAAGTTGGTAGGTTCTAGGCAAATGTAAAACCTAGGTTGGGCCTTGCTGGAGGAGTTTTATTCAAAGCGAACTGTCAAGGGGTTCCCACAAACCTGACCGCGTAAGGAACGCAAAATCAAGGAACATAACACCCGTGTGATGGAAACTAAGGTGGCAAGAGTGGAACAAAACACCAGGCATAAGGACGAGCCTTCCACCCTTTACCAGGCATATAGATGCATTAATAAAAATAAGAGATATTTTGATATCCCAACATAAACATGTTCCAACATGGAGCAATCTTCAACTTCACCTACAACTAACAATACTATAAGAGGGGCTGAGCAAAGTAGTAACATAGCCAAACAATGGTTTGTTAGGAAGGTGGGTTAGAGGCTTGACATGGCAATATGGGAGGCATGATAAACAAGTGGAAGGTAGCGCGACATAGCGATAGAACGAACAACTAGCAAGCAAAGATAGAAGTGATATCGAGGGTAATGGTCATCTTGCCTGATATTCCGCTAGGAAGAAGAACGAATCCATTAAGTAGGCGAACCATCGTAGTCAAACGAATCCTCACAATCGCAATGTAACAGGAAGGATCAAGGAGAAGCGCAACCGGAAAGAAGCAAACAACATGGTAAACAACCATCACATAAGCATGGCATGATGCACAATCAAATATGATGCATGTCAGGTTTAATGAGGCATGATAAGGCAAAGTGCAACAAACAATACTATAAATTAAGTGGATCTCAATATGCAATGAGTTGCATGTTGACGAAACACCACATTCAAGTTATTTAGTTCGCTCTCCTTTAGCTACACAACAATATTAAATGTTGTTAAACATGGCAAGAGATGAAACATAAGTAAACTAACTATTTAGGCAAGTTTAAATGAGGCCAGAAACAACAAAGAACAATTCTAGAAAATCAACATATTTGATTTAGCAATTTAATGCATACAACAATACTAAACATTTTAAATGTTGTTATCATGATGCGGATGACATATCCAAGATATATGCATTTTTAAGAAAATGTTGACATGAGCAAAAAAGAAAAACAAAAGACAAAACCCAACCACGAAGGAAATATCACAACACATAGCCGGAAATGGAAAGAGTTGGAGTTACAATTATGGGAAATTACATCCGGGGTGTTACACGCACATGAGTCCACATATTCACCATATCAATACACCACTATGGATCCGCTCCGGTCTCCCTATGAGAAGGCCATCCATAGCACTCACACTTATCTTGCGCATTTTAGAGTATCCACTTTAACTTGTCTATGAACTGCATAAGCAACCTAGTAGTCCTTTATCGCGGACATGACTATTCGAATAGATCATGTTGGCCCTGCAGGAGTGTACTTCTTCACACACGCTCTTTCGACTTACCGCCATGTACACATCATGTATCTCGGCAACCTTCAAGTGGAAGCCTGGTGAGGGTGTCGGCCATGACCTGACTAACCACACAAGTCCCTAGTCCATGTTTATCGTCTATTCAGGTTCCATCCGCAGGGAGTCCAACCGAGGTTTCCACTAAGGCCCCGAACGATGTGTGCAGGGTTCTCGAGGCACCAAACAGGCGACTTGGTACACCGTGCCAATTGCCTACAGCATCATAGCGAACCCCTCCGGTCAGCGCTACACACGGCCTCCAGCATGCTACAAACACCAAAAACTACTTGCAACTCCTTGACAGAGGACAAGGGGGGTTAATAAGTCGAGCAAGGTCATATTTCAGGGCCCAACATGTGGTAGTAGCTGTTCTTGGATCACAAACACATAACTCAGTTCCTGAGGACGGTTTCAATGAGACAACCCACCATGTACTCCTACATGGCCTCTCACCGCTACCTTTACCAAATCGTGTTCACACACTAAGCTCAAACACAGTAGGGCATGTTCATCACCATTCTAATCCATCCCAGATGAATCAGGCCTGGCACAACTCTAAGCATAGCAGGCATAACAAGCAAGCATGAATGAGTATGCACATGATGTCTCAAACAAATCCTACTCATGCTAGTGGGCTTCAACTATTTACAGTGGCAAAGACAGGTCATGCAGAGAAAAGGGGTTATACTACCGCAACATGTAACAGTTGAAATGTTGTTGTCCTAATGAAGTAAAAGAGAGCAAGAGTGAGAGAGTGGGATTGTATTAGAATGCTCAAGGGTATTTTGCTGGCTTGGCACTTCTGAAGATGATATAGCTCTTCATTGGTGTCAATGATCTCAACGTCGGAACAATGTCTACTGAGAGGGAACAACACTGGCAAATAGAGAAGGAACACAGTCAATGCAATGCAACAATATGATGCATGGTCAGGACATGGCAGTATGCTAGTGATTTGAGCTAATGCATGTAGCAATAATTTAAATGAAGTTGGTTTGAACCAAAGGTTCAAATTCCAAACTCCATACGTGGATATTCACATGCCATTTGTTTGATTTGCCCTAAATAGTTGCCAAAAGTTGTCTAATATGCATGGAAATGGTACAGATGGAAATATTGGATTTTTTCTGATCATTTTTCATATATAAGTTATTTCATTTGGAGTTATGGTTTAATTTCTATGAATTTTTGAAGTTTATAGCATTTTCTAAAATTTTCTGTATTACTTTTAATCCAGAAAATCTTTTACTACGTCAGCATGACGTCTGAGTGACGTCAGCAGGTCAACAAGTCGGTCCAGGTCAAACCTAACCAGTGGGACCCATATGTTAGTGTCTAACTAACTAACCTAAGTTATTTAGCACTAATCTAATCTTAATCTAGATTAGTTAAGGCCTGGGCCACATGTTAGTGTCAGTAGGGCTAATTTATTTTAATTAAGACTTAACAAAGATTAGCAGGGGCCTGGGCCCACTTGCCAGCGACCCAGGGGAGGTCAAACCCCTGGTCAACAGGGTCAAACCCACCGGCGGCTTGACGCCGGCGACGGGAAACGCGGCGGAGCGCTGCGGGAATCCTCCTCCAATGACCAAATGGCCGGCAGTGGCTGGGGTGCACTACAGTGATGACGGCGACGGCAAGTGCAGTGGCCGGAGCTCACTGAGCTCGGGTTCGAGGCTGCAGCGTGCAAATGGACGGTGTTTTGCACTAAGGAGACGCTATGCGGGGCGGCGACGGTGGCCGAGGCAGAAGTGAGTAGCGGCGATGAGCGCGCTCTGGTGCGCTACAGGGAGAGAGCAGAGGAGGGTAGTGGAGGTGTGGATAGGCCAGAGGGGTCGGAGGGGTTGTGTGGTTCCCTTGGCCAGCTCTAGGCGGTCAGCGGCAAGCAGGAGGTGGCAAGCGGCGAGCGCGCGCGCGTCGGGCACGCGCCCTGCGTCCGACTGGCGCGAGGTTGAATATGCCTCTGCCCCTGCTGGGCTGGGTCATTTGGCTGGGCCGCCAGGTGGGCTGGCCAGGTAAGTCCTTCTCTGTGTGTGTGTGTTTTAGTCTTTCTGTTTTTCTATTTTATTTCTTCTATTTATTTTAGCTAGAGCACTTAAACATTTTAGATAATGTTGAAACTTTCTGTGGACTCACTCTGAAATATTCCAAAGGTCCTCTGCAAGTTTCAAGTTATTTGGATCTGTTTAAATATATATAGCATTTAAATGGCCCCAATTGAAATATCATATGGGTTACTTCAAAAATCCATAAATGGCCAAGAAATATGCTCATCATTTTTGGTAGAGGTTTTTCACCTTATCAAAAATCATGAACATTTTCAAAGGGCATTTTGTGTTCTTCAAAAAAGATTTTATTTGAACCTATTGAATTCTTTCTGGTGTTAGGGTTTGATCAATCCCCATTTCAACTTTAAATAAAATTTAAACATGATGCAACATGCAAATCTATCCCAAGTGCTTTCCTGAACTAGGGTTGTGACGACTCACCCCCACTAAACAAGAATCTCGTCCCTAGATTCAAGACGTGAGGTAAGAAGACAGAGGGGACATAAAGCTAACACGATCTTCATGATCCAATTTCCATTCTCGAAGATGTTGAATCATTGCTTCCAATTGATGTCAGCCTCCTTGCTTTCGAGATCTTCATCCAACACGATGTTGACCGAAAGAAACTCTATAAGAATCGATCTCCTCAAAGATCGAGCAACTCACGCTCAACTCGTGGAGTGATACGTGGGAACATCTTTGGAGTTGAGACATAAATCACACATCAGGTGCAATGGAAAGAAGTAGATGACAAGGGTTCAATTTGGTAGGCAAAAGTTCACTTAAGAAGGTGGTGAATGGGTGTGAACATAGCAAGGAGTTGATAGCCCTTCATAACAAATAGGGCACCTTGGAGGAGGTGACTCATAGAAATATTCCCTTAAGTGGAAAAAAGAATTTCTTTTGATATTTAGATGATTGGAACTCTTTATACTATCCTAAGGCAAATCATAATCGATCATTTGAAGGAGTCTGAAAGAATGACAAACTCGGACTAGGATGGATGATGTGGACTACCTTGTTGAAGATAATGCAATGAGTGATTTTTGCTTATCATTGGAAATGGATGGGACCCATGGTAGGACCACTTCTGAAGATGATCCTGAACAACAATTACTGAGAAGGCAGCCCCATGGAAAAATGGCACAATGGCGGTTGCAAGCTGGGAACAAAATGCAATGCTGGGAATGATTCTAGTAAATGGGGAAAACTCAACAGTAGAGAGTGATTCCACTATTTGATTGGTTATAGAATAATGAAAGAATCAGAGAGGAAATCCCAATTAATACCGACGATAAAACCTAGTGCTTGCATGTGCTCTCAAGAACTTGAGCACTACCATATTCATCAAAGTATGCCAACATCTGTGCCAAGATCTTGGTGACACCTCGTACTACCTTGATGAATATTAGTGAAGGATGCAGATGCAAAGGAAGATAACACCTTCTTAGATTGCACCTTAGCAAGGCCAAGGAAACAAAATCTGGATGATCGACCGAGAGACATTTAGCACTCTGCTTCTAATGTTCTCCTTGATGTGATAGCGTAACCCATTTATAGATAAGGTTTGGTATCTAGAACATCACGTAAAAGGTTGGACTTCAGGAGCACAAGAATCCATAAGGAACAACTACTGGAGTAAATCCTATGAAATCCTTATGGGGAGGTGGCCAACTTCCTCCATCAAGATAATACAATAATAGGTCTTCCGGCTGGGTCTGTTGGCCACGACATCCACTTTACCAGGATACAGAGAGACCAATATTATAGTTCTTGGGAAACATTCCAAGCATCATATCTGCCTGAGATTCAGATCTGGTTGGTGTCAGGTTCTAGATTCATCAAGTCTAGAAATAAAAGTGAATGTTTGCAACACAAATTGACGAGATGGTGTTGCGAGACTCTCGGGGAATAAACTACGATAGCAAGCTCCAGAACATAAGTTGGTTCTGCTACACACATGTGAACACGCTGTCCCAAACAATGATGATCACATGGTAGTCTTACAATAAAACAATACTGAGTTCAGGTGGGGAACCATCATCGAGGATATCGAAGTCCTTACATAAGGCATGCTCTTAAGAAGGAACTTCTTCTCCTTGAACAAATCAATCAGTGGCTTGGTGTGCTAGGGACACATATAGAATGAAGGTTGCAAGTCTCCAAACCACAGAATACTTCACACATATGCATGACTGACTTGGGATGATTCCAGAGGAAGCAAAAACAATCTTTCTCGGATCCACAGCAGCAACTTGCACCAAGTTCACGTGAATTAGAGGAAGTCACTTGTTTGATCCAACATATGTTTCATGCACGGGACATGAAGGTAATGCTTACATAAGTTTCCAAAACTAGCTTAATGTCCAACATGAATGATGGAGAGGATAAAATGTTGTTGATGATCTCAACAACAAGTCATCAATATCCCCATGAAGATGGAATTCCATAACTTATGTGAACAAGGTGATAGTATTGGTCAGACCCAAGAGATATAATGGTGTATGCTCGAGGGATCAACCATGAGTAAGACAACATTATGAGCATCATTGGTTCTAATTTGATTTGACGATAGCCCATCCTCAAATCAAAGATTGCGCAAAACAATAGATCCAACAATTGATCATGAAGAGTGCACAAGAGAATATGGACTAGGTATCACGATCAATCTTAGAATGATAATTCAATAACCAACACGCTAAGAATGAGATTATTTCCAACTAACTACCAAGCAACAAGATTGCTAGGAGTATTAATTTCACACATCATAGTTCACTTGTCGGTCTTCCGGTTACAACAACACGAGGACCGAGGAATGAATAATGATTGAGATAAGTATCACTGCGTCAAGAATTCATTAGAGGTTGTGCAATTCTCATGACAATCCTCACATTAAGAGGGCAACACTCCAAGGTAGAACAGAACAAAAGCTGGATTGGCAGTTTGATCTGCGGAGTACAACTACTTTGACCCAACCCAAGACATGGATGAGGTACTGGAGTTTGTTTCTCCTAAACATTCTGAAATAGGATGGCTTGACGAACCACAAGAATAACAGGCATCGATGAATGAATGCACACATACTCTTTACTATTAACTGATGTACTAAGGTCGGAATACTACCGAAGAGGAACAACTCAAAGGAACTTATAACTCTGTTAGTTTTAGATGCATAGATTAGTATGTCGAACAAGCTCAACATATTTCTTCCGGATAACCCACGTAGAAAGTAGGACTAGTAGAGTCACAAATATAACAGAGAACTCATCAAGATCACTCTTATTGTGATCTTTTGGTTCAATAACTTCTGCCATAAGCAGTTCATGGTATTTGGAAGAAGGAAATACCACAGAACTTGAGGACTATCACAAAGGTTACTAATATCTTAAAGGAACAAGAAAGCACTATCAACAGGAGGTAGGTGGAGTGAATCTTGGGTTCAAGAACCCAGTAATGGAATACCTACTAAATAATAACATCATGGGATTCTTTCGAGAATGATGGCCGGGATCATCACACTGGGAACACAAAACATGCCTAGATTACTAGGTGGTTCTCTAAGACACCTAGGGTCATAATAATAGCTCCAACATATATACTGGGGCAATGAAGTACCTCAACACACTGGTTTGTGTGGTTAATCTAGCCCAAAGGAACATCGAAACAGAGTGAAAGGATTTGTGAAATGCATTAGATTGTTTAGAGACCTGGGATGACTCGGACGGCATAACGGCTGCAAATGCTCAAAATATTTGAGACATCATGCAAAATAGTGGTATAACCATTTAACATCACAATATCAAGGGTCTGGGACCAACTATTAACACACATAAGTACTAGAAACTGAACTGAGATTTGAATTCAACAATCCTATAAGTCTACGTATTAGTAACACGTGATCATGATAGAAAGATGAGAAGCCTAGTTCTTAATCCCGTAGGAAAGATAGGATGACTCGGATCAGAAGGGCATAAGGTAAAGGAGTAAAAAGAGCCTTACATTCCCTTCCACAATCAATTCCTTTATATAACTAAAGAATTTCTAGACTCGACTTCGACCAGTTTGGCTTGGTAATCCTACAGGTAGTCAGGCTCTGATACCAAAGCTGTCAGGACTCCGATCCTAAGTCACACTGAGCATGTAAAACATCATATCACTTTGGGGCCTCACGCATGGTATCCCCATGGGCGCCACCTTACCTGGCCCAGCACTGTCGGTGGACAAAAGTATGGGCTCTTCTGTACCCCTTACTTGTGCACGGGCAGTCATAGCCACACCTGTAGCAAGGCTTGGCAGGGCAGGAGAAGACAAAATACAAGACTACCAAGACGACATTCGAGCCAGTAAACAAAGAGCATAAGACTAGCTGGACCTCCTCGGTAACATCCTTGCCAGGGCGTCTTACGTAGCCCCGGCAATGCCCTTGTCGGGGCAGCCTACGAAGCACGAGCAAGGTCATCACCCTTGAGTCTGAGAGCTTTGACGCCATCGACAACATCAAGGCCAAGACTCAGGGGTGCGTGCATAGTAGCATGCAGATCTTTGTGAAGGCTGGTGGCATACAGGTCCAGGTGGGACCAAAAGACAAAGACCCCCTGCAGGGCCTTTGCCGGGGACGACCGCGAGGCTCCCGGCAAGACCCTTGCCGGGGACAATTGCGTGGCCGCGGCCAGGCCCGCACCCGACAAGGTTTCGCCACCTCACGGCCGTTCCTGCATGATGACTAGCTTGCCAACTAGGCAGACGCCTGCGTGGCGGCATGCAGATTTTTGTGGAGGCTCTACCACCGCGCCAGCACAGCGGCTAGCCAGCCAGCCTGTCGTTGCATGCCTTGTCAGCATGGACGGGTGTCGGAACGGGCTGAGGCAGCAACGGACGGGTCGAGTTTTGTTGCCGTCCCCGATAAAGTTGAAGGGCACGTAGGCAGCGCATTTAATGCGTTTGTCCAATGATTTCAGAGATAAACTTGTGCACTGTATATACTTTCCACCTCCTGTGTGCCACTTTGCCGACCCCTTCGACATATAAAAGGAGGCCCGAGGCGTACTGGAGAAGGATTTGGACTTTTTGGACTGGGCATGCATAGCAGCTAGTCTAAGAACTCAAGAACACAAAATATAAACTCAAGCAGGACTAGGGTTTTACGCTCCATTGTGGCCCGAACCTGGGTAAAAATCCCTCGTGCTGATCACTAGACCTTCTCTTTGCGTAGCTCTCTACCTGCCAACCATAGAACGGATCCTCGTGATCCCATAGGTGTTGTTTCCCCGCATCATTGGTGCACCAAGTATGGGGGGAAACTATGAAAATCTGGTCTAGTAGTTAGTGCATTAGTTTCTTCATCACCATGGGTTCGAAGAACAAGACGATCACGGCGATCAGCTCATTTGGAGCCGGTCCGCCCGTGCCGCCGCGGATGGGCGACGTGGAAGACGCTGGTGGCAGAGGAGAGCAAGATCATCCACGCCACCTTGATACCAGAAGCCATCCGAGCGGCGTCGTCCATAGTGGCAACGATGACCCACCCGCCGCCGCATCCAAGGATGGACCTATGGTGCCCACGGGCGATGCGGGGACCTCCAAGGGTAGGAAGATGACCCCATCGACGCACGTGTCGTGGCCCACCCAGGTCGTGCGCGATGAACAGCACCGCGACGTTGGTGACCCCGGACGTCGTCGCGGCAAGAGCCCTCAATGTCATTATCAAGATACGCAGGGCCAACATGCACGCCATGATGCTGGTGAAAAAGGCGCGCGGTCGCGAAACCATGACGGAACTCCTTCTAACATAGTTAGAAGTCTGAGCTCCTCCCGTTCATCGCGCTTGTCGCTGCCACCACCGTAAGAGAAGCATTGGCACGAGCGCAGCTACTCCTCGACTTTCCTCTTGCTGCGGAGAAGCAAGAAGAGTGGAGGGCTGCTATCCAAAGCCTTATTGGCCACACCAACAGGAATTGCCACCAGGAGGCAAGTCCATCGCGGCGTCGGACCACTGAGCCGGTGTGCATTTACAGTGGAAGGGGTGGAGGCGCTGCAACAACGGTTCACTCCCCTCCGCCGAGGTAGCAGCGATTGCCAGCTTGTCGGGTTGACGCCCATGATAACGTGTCCACGGTGTCATCTGATCCACAAGCACGTCAAAACCAACGTCAGGTTCTTCGTGAACGTCTCAAGGAGGACGCCTGGACAACCATCGAGCGGTGACACGAGGCGTGCCACCAATCTGATAGGCGTATTGGGCCCACTATGTACAGGCCTGCGCCGGAGGATGCTGACGACTTGCCCTATGCAATAACCTGTCCAGTGTTTACCCGTGAGCTACGGCAGTTCTAGTGGCCCACCACCCGCACATTCACACCAGAGTTCCTGGAGAAGTACAATGGCAAGACTCATCCGTCTGAGTTCCTAAGCATTTACACCATCGCGAGGCAATCTCCCGGAGCTCGAGACGGCAAGGTGCTCGCCAACTATTTCCCATTGGTGCTCAAGTCGGACGTTAGGTCATGGTTGATGCACCTACTAATAGATTCAATCTCCTCCTTGTCGGATCCATGCCACGAGTTTGTTGGCGCCTTTACTAGCAGCCATATAGCTCCTGGCCAGGCGAGTGATTTGCATGTGATCCCTCAAAGGGACGGCGAATGCTTGCGCAAATACATACAAAGGTTCAGCCGTCTGTAGTATAACATCCCCTATGTTCATCCCGCCGTTGTTATCAGCGCGTTCCATCAGAACATGCGCAACCGTAAGATGCGTGAGGAGCTAGCGATGAACAAGGTTATGGATGTCACCGAGATTTATGTTCTCGATGACAGGTGCACCCGAGCTAAAGAAGGGAGGAAGTACCGCGACGAAGACTCCGATGAGGGAAGTGACTCTAAAGACGAGGACATCATCGCCCAGGTGAAGAAGGGCCGACGACGCAACATGAATCGCAAAGGCAAGACCGTGCTTGCTGTCGAGGAATCCAAGCGACCCCGGCACCGCCAAGAAGGACAAGGTTGATGACCCGGGCAAGGAGATTGCCGGGTGCGATGCCTGCCAGGCCTTGGCGGCTGCCGGCAAGCCGGAGGGCTCCGACAAGCAATATTGAAAGATTCACCGCACCAAAGGACATGATCTCCAAAACTTCAAATTGAGCAGCTGATGGAGAAGCAGAGGGCTGAGTACGAGAGACGAGATAAAGAGAAGAGCCAAGACGGTGAAGAAGGATCTAGCAAGAAGCGTGGCGCTCGAGGGGGGGCGCCGCGACAAGGATAAGCAATCAGAGAGGATTGCCCGAGGCCGCGACAAGAAAGAGGGAGATGATGATCATGATGATGATGACGAGTCCAACGAGCCTGAGTTTTAGAAGGCAACGGAAGTCATGTGCGTTGATGGAGGTGCTTCGTTGCATTCTTCCCACCGCCAACTTAAACAATAGGCGCGTGAGATTAAGATGACGGAGCTGATGATCGACGCCCAAAAGCACTGAAATGGTCCAACACGCCTATCATTTTTGACATCGAGGATCACCCTGATCGCACAACCGCGGTTGGGTGTTTGCCATTGTTGGTTTCACCAACAATACACAACCTCAAGGTGACAAAAATGCTAGTCGATGGTGGGGCCGGTCTGAACTTGATCTCGCCCAACGTGATCAAGAGGTTGCAGATCCCTGATGAAGATCTTGAAGAAACAGGTACGTTCCAAGGGATCAATCAACGGAGAAGCCAGCCTAAAGGAAAGGTCAGACTACCAGTCACATTTGGTGGCGACCTGAACTACAGGACAAAGAAGATTGTTTTTGATGTTGCCGAGATCCCGTTGCCATATAACGGGATCCTTGGCCGTTTAGCACTGGCCAAGTAGATGGCAGCGTCACACTATGCGTACAAAAAGCTCAAGATGCCCGACCCAATGAGCATCATCACTGTCGGCTCGACAAGAGGGATGCACTCATCTGTGTTGACAAACTCTACCGAGAGGCAGTCACAACATCTGCCTCCAAAAGACACTTGCTCCTGCCACTAAGAAGAAGACCGGCAAGGCCTCGGTCGCCGGCAAGACCTCAACCACCGGCAAGACTTCTGGCCCCGGCAAGGACTCCTGCACCCACTCCGGCAAACGCGCATCCTCGGAGTGTTGCATTCCCATTGAGGACTAGCCAGAGAGCTCCACCGGCAGGAGCAAGAGATCTAAGGTAGCGCCACCGGAAACCAATAGGGTACCCGTCAAGGTGGATGGCACGGGTGGAGCTTTTACCATAAGGTCCACCCTTGACAGCAAATAGGAAAGCGCGCTCATCGCCTTACTGCGGGCGAACGTCGATGTGTTTGCATGGCAAGCATCTGACATCCCCAGCGTTGCCAAGTAGGTGATTGAGCACCACCTTGCTGTCTGTCCTCATGCGCGGTCCGTCAAGCAGAAGGCTGGGAAGCAATCTTTGAAGCAGCAAGAGTTCATCATTGAGGAGATCAGGAAGTTGGTTGCGCAAGGCCTAGTCAGAGGAGTGCTCCACCCAACATGGTTGGCCAATCCAGTGGTGGTGTGCAGGGCAAATGGGAAACGGATGTTGTGTATTGACTATACAAATATCAATAAAGACTGTCCAAAGAATCCTTTCCCTTTGCCATGCATTGACCAGATAGTGGACTCCACTGCCGGGTGCGACCTACTGTCATTCCTGGATGCCTACTCAGGATACCACCACATCTTCATGAAGAAGGAAGATGAAGAAATGACCGCGTTCATCACCCCATGTGGTACGTATTGTTTTGTACGAATGCCTTTCGGGTTGAAAAGTGTTGGTTCAATGTTTGCCCGAGCGGTCCAAATTGGTTTTGAGCCCCAGCTACATAGAAATATGGAAGCTTATACGGATGATACAGTGGTCAAAACCAAGAACAAGGCCACGCTCGTGCAAGATCTGGAGGAATCATTTGCAAATTTGTGCAAGATCAACCTCAAGCTCAACCCTGAGAAGGGTGTGTTCGGCGTCCCATCTGGCAAACTTCTTAGGTTCTTTGTATCTCAACGTGGAATTGAAGCAAATCCCGACAAGATCAAAGCGATTGAGCAGATTGAGGTGCCGAAACGAGTCAAGGATGCCCGTAGGCTTGCTGGCTGCATTGCTGCCCTGAGTAGGTTCATCTCCAAATCTGTTGAGCGCGCCCTGCCCTTTTTCAAAATTTTCAAAAAGGCGGGTCCAATGAAATGGACTCCAGAAGTGGAGGCAGCGCTGCAAGATTTGAAGAGGTACCTCTCCTCTACGCCAATACTAGTCGCTCCTAAACCGCAAGAGCCGTTGCTGCTACATCTAGCGGCGACAAATCAAGTGGCCAGTGATGCGCTAGTGGCGCAGAAATAAGTTGAGGAAAAAAGCAGCGGCTGCAGTGAGGCCGTCAGATGATGAGCCAGGGCCTTTCCCGGCAGGGCTTGATGCCGCCAAGGCATTACCCTGGCAGAGCCCGGTCCTGGCGGGACGGGATCTGCACAAGCAAGTGAAGTGAAAAAAAACAAGAAGGTGATGCAGCACCCGGTCTATTTTTTAGCTCCCTCTTGCAGGGGGCTAGATCAAGGTATTCTGGTATGCAGAAGCTACTTTTCGGCCTTCTTATGGCCTCGAGAAAGCTGCGCCACTATTTCCAAGCACAAGAGATCACCGTCGTCACTCGCCTCTTGTTGCAATAGATCTTGCACAACCCAGATGCAACCGGGAGGATTGTGGAGTGGGCGTGGGAACTGTCAAGCTTTGGTCTCAAGTTTGAAAGCACTTCTACAATTAAAAGCAGAGCCTTGGAAGAGTTCATAGCAGAGTGGACCTCAATGCCTGACGAAGAAATTCAAGAGACCACTCTCCCCGGCAAGGAAACAATCTGTCATTTGGTTATGTACTTTGATGGGGCTTTCTCGCTTCAAGGTGCTGGTGCTAGCGTGCTACTCGTCGCGCCCACCAGAGAGCGCCTCAAGTACATAGTTCATATGCGCTTTCCCTGGGAAAAATCAACAAACAACACTACAGAGTATGAGGGACTGCTTGCCGGTCTCAGTATCGCGGTAGACCCTGGAATCAGGAAGCTCATCATCAGAGGTGATTCTCAGCTTATCGTCAAACAAGTTAACAAAGATTATCAGAGCCCATCTATGGAGGCCTATGTAGATGAAGCGAGGAAGTTGGAAGAGCGTTTTGACGGTCTGCAAGTAGAGTATGTTCCTCGAGCAGAGAACAGCATTACCGACGACTTGTCAAAACGCGCTGCCCTCAAGTTGCGTGTGGAACCGGGTACCTTTGTGCTTTTAACTCAACCATCCGTTGAACCATCGATAGGGCAGAATAAGTGAAGGAAGGCGGGCCCCAGCAAGTACTTTCCTGCTGAGCTCCCAGGAGTCACCAGCAAGGAAGTTGTCGGGACACCAAGCTTGCCCGGGAGCGGCAGGCTCCGGCAGGGCCTCAAGCCCTTGCCATAGAGACAGCTGCCCCCATGGAAGAAGACATGCCTCTAATCCTTGCCGTTGAGCCTCAGGCTCCGGGATGGGCACAGCATACTGTTCGGTTCCTCCATACAGGGGAACTCCCTGAGGAACAGGAAGAAGCAGAAAAAGTAGCCCGTCGGTCCAACATGTACCAATTTGTGGACGATGTCCTATACCGAAGGAGACCGAACGACGTGAAATTGAAGTGCATTCCTCAGGAGGACGGACTGGAGCTGTTGGTAGACATACATGGAGGCATATGTGGCTCCCACATAGGGTCAAGAGCCCTTGCCGGCAAAGCATTTCGGGAGGGTTTCTTTTGGCCCACCGCTCTCCAGGATGCAACTGCACTAGTAACCAAGTGTGAAGCATGATAGTTCCATTCAAAGAAGCTTAATCAACCAGCTCAAGCTCTTCAGACGATCCCTCTTTCCTGGCCATTTTCGGTCTGGGGGCTCGACATACTGGGCCCCTTTCCCTGTGTTGTCAGGGGCTTCGAGTACTAGGCTCGACATACTAGACAAGTTCACGAAGTGGCCACAAGCGGAACCAGTGAGGAAGGTAATAGCACAGTCAGCCATCAAGTTCTTCAAGGGAAAAGTTTGCCGTTTTGGTGTGCCAAACAGAGTCATCACCGACAACGGCATGCAGTTCACGAGCCACACCTTCATGCAGTATATCTAAGACCTTGGCAGCAAGGTTTCTTTTGCTTCTGTTGCTCATCCAAGAAGCAATGGCCAGGAAGAAAGGGCAAATGCTGAAGTGTTGCGAGGCCTCAAAACAAGAACTTTTGACAGGCTACACAAGTGTGGAAGACGCTGGATTGATGAATTGCCAACGATTCTTTGGTCAATCAGAACGACGCCAAATCGAGCCACTGGCCAAACACCTTTCTCCCTGGCATACGGGGCAGAAGCAATTCTCCCCACAGAACTCATATATGGGTCACATCGAGTGCTCGCTTATGATGAGCTTGTGCAAGAGCAGTTGCGCTCAGATGATGCAATGCTCCTTGAGGAAGATCGTCTTCAGGCTGTTGTGCAAGCTGCGCACTACCAGCAAGCCTTGCGCCACTACCGTAGCCGCAAGGTTCATGCCCTAAGCCTTTATGAAGGCGACCTTGTTCTTCGGCGCATTCAATCCGCCAAGAATTCAAGCAAGTTGACGCCAAAGTGGGAAGGCCCTTATCGGGTAATATGAGTCACCAGGCCCAGTGCAGTCCGTCTGGAGACTGAAGATGGCATTCCGGTGAGCAACTCCTGGAATATCGAACATCTTCGCAAGTTTTACCCATAAGGCGTGGTTGCCGGGAGCCCCGGCAAACCCCTTTTGTGCTAGCCTTGCCAGCAAAGCATGTAACCCTATGTACAGAGCCAGGCACATACCTTGTACGTACTCGAATAACTTCCAGTACATACAGTTTCCTGTTAATTTCCATGATTATGTATATACATATATGCATGCATGCTTGTCTAGGAAATTGTACTACCCTTGATTCAAGCAGATACTGATAAACCGCCAGGGTTCCATGCTCCTGTCCTCTCTTCTTTCCAGCCATGGTGAAGAAACTCGGTTTTGCCGTTTCCTATCGAGAACTTGGCTCCGACAAGAGGTTGAGAAGACTTCCCTACATTGTAATCCCCGGCAAACCAAACATATAAAGTTTACCTCTTTTCAATTCGTATTCGTAACTTATAACTTGTGCATTAGAAAGCCTCGCCACTCTTGTTAAACTTAGGTGCTACCATCCCTGACCCGAATGCTGTTTAGTCAGAATGGTTGCAGTAGCCTTTGGTAAAAAGAGATTGGCAGGAGGTTGGACCCTTTGTCTGTAACCCGGCAGATGTGGCAAGTTAGCTTGCTAGGAAAACTCGTTTATTTACATTAAAGAAGCGTTTCGCCTCTGTATGGACGTATACATGCATGGATTCCCAGCAAGGCTCATCTTTTTCATTGACATGATGGTGCAAGTACAAATGTTACAGAACATAAGCATGGACTCGAGAGATTGCATTATATAGAAAATTAAGATTTGGCAAGTGCCTACAAGTTAAAAAAAATATAAGTGCCCCGTAATCCCCGTTGTTGCCCCTTTCCTCCTAGGTACGGCAGGTGAAGGCAAAGGAGATACGGGGGAGGGATGCATCGATGGAGAGCATGGCAGACGTGACCCATCGACTACCGACACCAGAGACAGCAAGACACAGCGCCCAGCAAGGTATGTTGCCGGTGAAGGGGGCGGTGCAGATGATGGTGCTGCCACTGATGGTCAGCTGGAGTCGGAGTCAGCGTCCTCCCGCTATTGTCTTCATCGCTGTCGCTATCCTCCTCGTCACTGTTGGTCGAGGAGGAGCTTTCGTCGTCGGTGGAGATCTCCACAAAGCACCCTAAGCGGATTCCCGAGCGCCCAAAGACCTTGACAGAGAGTAGGCCGTTCTCCATTAGTTTGAACTGGAGAACGTGCCCCTCCGACAAGCTATGGGCGCGGGCAAAGTTTTTCCACCCATGGCTGAAATACATGAAGTGAGGAGTGGGGAAGTCGATGTCGACCCACATGCTGCCGTTCTCGCAGCCCCTCGTGTGCAGCCTCAAGGCCTGCATCGGGTCAAGCTCCATTACCCGAGCAAACGAGGTAGGGAGGCGGAGATAACCGCACACGGGCTTGTACATCCTAATGAAGAACTCGCGGGGCCGGTCTCCAACATGGCCCTCCATTGGAGGAGGGGCCGCCGGCGGAGGCGCAACTGGTGCGCCGCCCCGTCTTCCTCTTCCCCAGGCGCCATGGTGACCACGACCTCATCCCCTCCCTCTCACTCTCACGGTGGGCTCCGCCGTCATGAACTCTAGAGGAGGGGGGACACGCTATCGAGCAGAAACCCTCGTCGCCGCCATCAAAGCACCAGCACACCCTCTCACCATGGCGAGTGGAAGAAGGATACCAAGTAGAAAGGGGATGAAGGAGGTGAGTACGGAAAGGAACCATCCCTCTCCCTTTTTATAGAAGGGCAGGGCCGGGGCCTAGCCTCCCAACCCAAGGGCGACCGTCCCCGCTTGACCTATACGGCGTCCTAAGGCGCTGGGAATAAGGACCGACCCGCTGCTCCAACCAGCGACGCCCGGTTTCCCGCCTCGCCGTTAATGCCCATGCCCTCCCCATCCATCTCCTTTCCTTCCCAAGGCATGGAGGACACGTGGCGAGTGAGCCAGAAGCATAAAGGAAAGTGGGACGGTAGTTTTCCATCCCATGATCGTGGGGTGCGGGCGCCATGCAGGCTATGACCCAAGTCCACTTTGTAAATGAGAAGCACCTCTATGAATTCCTCTTTTTATGGGGAAGGCATGGGTCGTGCTCTTTACTGTTCGACATGAGGCGTCGCAGGCGTGCTGCGGCTGCTCCACGCACGACCCCCACGTCACGTACTTAATGCGGATCGTGAGGGAGCACAACTGATGAGAAGATTGTGGCAGTTAATCTCTGCCGTGCATGCCCGCACACCATTTTGGTCTTGGCCCAATGATGCTTCGCGCTTATGTGTGGCACAGGCCCTGGGGCTCCTGTCGGTGTACAAAAGTATGGGATCTTCTCTACCCCTTACTTGTGCACAGGTAGTCGTAGCCTCACCTGCAGCAAGGTTTGATAGGGCAGTAGAAGACATAATACAAGACTACCAAGATGACACTCGAGCCAGTAAACAAAGAGCAGAAGACTAGTTGGACCTCCCCCGGCAACATCCTTGGCGGGGCAGCTTACGTAGCCCTGGCAAGGCCCTCGCCGGGGCAGCCTGCAAAGCACCAGCAAGGTCATCACCCTTGAGGCTGAGAGCTTTGACGCCATCGATAATGTCAAGGCCAAGACTCAGCGTCGCGTATGTAGTAGCATGCAGATCTTTGTGAAGGCTGGTGGCATACAAGTCCATGTGGGACCAGAAGACAAAGACCCCTGGCAGGGCCCTTGTCGGGGACGGCCTCAAGGCCCCCGGCAAGACCCTTGCTGGGGACAATTGCGGGGCCGCGGCAAGGCCCGCACCCGACAAGGTTTCGCCACCTCATGGTTGTTCCAATGCGATGGCCAGCTTACCAAATAGGCAGACGCCTGCGCGACGGCATGCTGCTTTTCGTGCAGGCTCTACCACCACACCAGCACAGCGGCTAGCTAGCCAACCTGGCGCTGCATACCTTGTTAGTCTGGACGTGTGTCGGAACGGGGTGAGGCGGAGACAGACGGGACGAGTTCTGTTGTTGTCCCCGATAAAGTTGAAGGGCACGTAGGCAGCGCATTTAATGTGTTTGTGCTACAATGTTAGAGATAAACTTGTACACTGTAGATACTTTCCACCTCCTGTGTGCCACTATGGCAACCCCTTTGACATATAAAAGGAGGCCCGAGGCGTACTGGATAAGGATTCAGACTTTTTGGACTGGGCATGCATAGCAGCTAGTCTAAGAACTCAAGAACATAAAATATACACTCAAGCTGGACTAGGGTTTTACGCTCCATTGCATCCCGAACTTGGGTAAAAATCCCTTATGCTGATCACTAGACTTACATCAGAACTAGCTACATATGCATTAGTATCAACAAAGGGGGTGGTGGAGTTTAACTGTCGCAAGCCAGCTTTGACTCAGTGGCTAACCTGTACTACGATTGCTGGTAACTCTTTTGAGGTGGCGCACATGAGTCCACATATTCACCATATCAATACACCACTATGGATCCGCTCCGTCTCCCTCCAAGAAGGCCATCCATAGCACTCATGCTTATCTTGCGCATTTTAGAGTATCCACGTTCACTTGTCTATGAACTGCATAAGCAACCCAGTAGTCCTTTACCGCGGACGCGGCAATTCGAATAGATCATGTTGGCCCTACAGGAGTGTACTTCTTCGCACACGCTCTTGCCACTTACCGCCATGTACACGTCATGTATCTCGGCAACCTTCAAGCAGAAGTCTGGCGAGGGTGTCGGCCATGATCAGACTAACCACACAAGTCCCTAGTCTAGGTTTATCTCCTATTCAGGTTCCCTCCGCAGGGAGTCCGGCCGAGGTTTCCACTAAGGCCCCGAACGATGTGTGCAGGGTCCCTGAGGCACCATACGGGCAACTCAGTACACTGTGCCACTTGCCTACTGCATCATAGCGCACCCCTCCAGTCAGCGCTACACACGGCCTCTAGCATGCTACAAACACCAGAAACTACTTGCAACTCCTGGATAGAGGACACGGGGGGTTAATATGTCGAGCGGGGTCATATTTCAGGTCCCAACGTGTGGTAGTAGCTGTTCTTGGATCACAAACACAAAACTGAGTTCCTGAGGACGGTTTCAATGAGACAACCCACCATGTACTCTTACATGGCCTCTCAAATGTTCATCACCATTCCAGTCCATCCCAAATCGTGTTCACACACTTAGCTCACACACTGTAGGACATGTTCATCACCATTCCAGTACATCCCAGATGAATCAGACCTGACACAACTCCAAACATAGCAAGCATAACAGGCAAGCATGAATGAGTAGGCACATCATGTCTCACAAAAATCCTACTCATCCTAGTGGGTTTCAACTATTTAGTGTGGCAAAGACAGGTCATGCAGAGAAAAGGGGTTCTACTACCGCAGCATGTAACAATTAACATTGTTGTCCTAATGAAGTAAAAGAGAGCAAGAGCGAGAGAGTGGGATTGTATCAGAATGCTCAAGGGGATTTTGCATGCCTGTCACTTCTGAAGATGATATAGCTGTTCATAGGTGTCAACGATCTCAACACCGGAACAACGTCTACTGAGATTGAACAACACTGGCAAATAGAGAAGGTACACAATCAATGCAACGCAACAATATGATGCATGGTCATGACATGGCAGTATGCTAGTGGTTTGATCTAATGCATGTAGCAACAATTTAAATGAAGTTGGTTTGAACCAAAGGTTCAAATTCCGAACTCCATATGTGGATATTCAAATGCCATTTGTTTGATTTGCCCTAAATAGTATCAAAAAGTTGTCTACCATGCATGGAAATGGTACAGATGGAAAGATTGGATTTTTCTTATCATTTTTCGTATATAAGTTATTTCATTTGGAGTTATGGTTGAATTTCTATGAATTTTTGTAGTTTATAGCATTTTCTGGAATTTTCTGAATAACTTTTAATCCAGAAAATCTTTTACTGCGTCAGCATGACGTCTGAGTGATGTCAGCAGGTCAATGGCTCGGTCCAGGTCAAACCTAACAAGTGGGACCCATATGTCAGTGTCTAGCTAACTAACCTAAGTGAATTAGCACTAATCTAATCTTAATCTAGATTAGTTAAGGCCTGGGCCCACATGTCAGTGTTAGTAGGGCTAATTTAGTTTAATTAAGGGATAACTAGATTTATGCCCCTAGTTGTGTCCCACTCATCTGTTTTACCCCTAATTCCCAAAAGTCAACAGTTCTGTCCAAGTCACTTTGCTCCTCTTATGCTTTCTCCCTTTGACCGTTTGACTGTTAGTTTGAAAATTTCATAACTAATTCATACTAAATCAGAAAAATGCAAATAAGATACCAAAATGTTCAAAAAACATCACCTATATGTCAGTGTCATTTGCATTCATGAAAAAGTTTTGGAAAGTGGCCATCCGAGTTTTAGATCTTATGCTACCACCATGACTAGTAAAATCTAAAAAAGTTCAAAAAAATTCAAAAAACATTTGGTGGCAAAGAATGACAAATGTTTTAAGTGCCTGCCAAGTTTCATCAGGGAATAACATTCGTGGGTGCCGCGGCAAAAAAAAAACAATCAACACTCCAAAATAGATTATTTTTTTCCACGACTTCCACAAATGTTGTTCCCTAATGAAACTTGGCAAGGACTTAGAACATTTGTCGTTCTTTGCCACCATATTTTTTTTGAAAATTTTGAATTCTTCAAGAGTTTACTATTCATGGTGGTATCAAAAGGTCTAAAACTCGGATGTGCACTTTCCAACACTTTTTTCATGAATGCAAATGACACTGACATATAGGTGATGTTTTTCTGAACATTTTGGTATCTTATTTGCATTTTTCTGATTTAGTATGAATTAGTTATGAAGTTTTCAAACTGAAGGTCAAATAGTCAAAGGGCAAAAGCATAAGAGGAGCAAAGTGACTTGGACAAAACTGGTGACTTTTGGGAATTAGGGGTAAAACAGACGAGTGGGACACAACTAGGGGCATAAATCTAATTATCCCTTTAAGTAAAACTTAACCAAGTTTAGCAGGGGCCTCGGCCTACTTGTTAGCCACCCAGGGGAGGTCAAACCCGCCAGCGGTTTGACGCCGGCGATGGCCAACGCGGCAGAGCGCTGCAGGAATCCTCCTTTGATGACCAAATGGCGCTAGGGAGACGCTACGCGGGGCGGCGATGGTGGCTGCGGCAACAGCGAGCGACGGTGAGGAGCATGCTTGGGTGCGCTGCAGGGAGAGAGCAAAGGAGGGGAGAGGAGGAGTGGATAGGCCAGAGGGGTCGTAGGGGTTGGGTGGCGCCCTTATATAGCTCTAGGCGGTTAGTGGCAAGCAGAAGGTGGCGAGCTACGGGCGCACGTGTGTCGGGTACGCGCCCTACATCCGACTGGCACAAGGTGGAAGACGCCTCTGCCCCTGGTGGGCTGGGGCGCAAGGTGGGCTGGCCAGGTAAGTTCTTCTCTCTCTCTGTTTTAGCCTTTCTATTTTTCTATTTTAGTTCGTATGTTTTATTTTAGCTAGAGCACTAAAACATTTTAGATAATGTTGAAACTTTTTGTGGACTCACTCTCAAATATTCCAAAGGTCCTCTGCAAGTTTCAAATTATTTAGAGCTATTTAAATATATATATAGCATTTAAATGGCCCCAATTCAAATATCATATGGGTTAATTCAAAAATCCATAAATGGCCAAGAAATATGCTCATCATTTTTGGCAGAGGTTTTTCACCTTAACAGAAATCATGAACATTTTCGAAGGTCATTTTGGGTTCTTTGAAAAAGATTTTGTTTGAACCTTGAATTCTTTCTAGTGCTAGGGTTTGATCAATCCCCATTTCAACTATAAATAAAAATAGTAAACATGTCCATGGGTTGCTACGGGCCACCTAAATATGGCTCAAAACCCTCACATTTTAACGTCTCTATTTCAACACGTGTCCCACCTGTGTCACCATGTTAGTCCCTCGCCGACACCATGTCACCACTTATTTTAGTTCCTCACCTCCGGCAATGACCACAGTGTCCTCTAATGACAACATGTCTAGATTTCGTCAATCCCAGCCATTGCATGACGTACATGTCACTAACGTGCAATCACAATGGAATGTTTAAACCATTAAAAACTAATCTTGTTGAGTTGGACATGAGGACCGCTCTCCTCAAGCTATTCCCTACACTTGGTCCCACGCATCCCGCTACAGTGACAACAGGGAGGCCATCGAGGAAAGTAGAGTAGGGTGTCATTGGCGGCCGTCGCAATGCTTCATTACCATGAGCGGGATCAAGGAACTTGGTCATGGAGGGTCACTCAAAGTATCCGATGTGCATTATTGATGGGTGCCAACAGTCGAACCGGGTCAAGTGAGGTGGGGCAAGAGAGTAAGTTTATCCTACAAACGGGGCAGCCGTGAATAATACCCACACATATGTGGACATTATACACCTTTGGTACTAAAATCATAAAGTTGGGCAGTAGTTAGTTGAATGGATTTGGACGAAATAGTCATCAAGACCGATGTTGATAATTAGGAAGATATTACAAACAATACTTGCTTACAAACAACACTTTCTTAGAATTAAGAGTATTTTGCACTAAAAACAAACAAAAGGCTACTTAAACTAGCCCAGATTGTTTGAGTCGCTTCTTAGGAAACCGTTCTTTCGGTGATTATCCCCGATAACAAGGTTGAAGCCAGCTGCACATAGATAAATTTAGAGGATTAGATATGAATGTGTATGCCAGCTGCAAATATCACAATTGCATTTTGTTTTGCAAGTTGCCCATACAGAGCCATGTGCACATTGTCAGAAAACGGAGGAGCTAAAGAACAACTATAAGTTGAGTTGGGGCAAGCTATACACTACATGATGGTATCAGGTGGCTTAATCATGTTCTGAGGAAAGAGGACCATTTTATTGAAGAACGAAGTTACTTAATTAATCACTATTTCAGTGGAAAATGTTATGAAGGGAAAAAGACAACAATGTCATCCCTGAATTGAACAAGGTCATCCGATTCCGGGCAGTGACATGTGAGTTTAGAGGCTGAACACATGTTGGTGTTAACATTAAGTGGAGATGTTTGCTTTCTTGTAATAATAAATTCGTCGACAAGCAAATGATGGCTGCACCGAATTGGGCTTTTGCACCCGATATCTCCCTACAATAAATTGAAGCAAACTATAAAGAACTCACTTTACTCATTAGTGGTGCAGAAAGTTCAGCAACATGGATTCTTTATTAGTGCTCCTAAACCCCTTAATTAGCACATGATTTCTCTGAACACTTGCAAAGTCTGCACCATCTACAAAAGGGTATAAAATGTCTTACTATTAGTTTAATTAGTAATCAGATGATAAAAATATGACACTACAGTCAGATTTAGTTTACAATCTTATCTTATGGCAGTATTAGTAGGAGAAACCATATTTATGAAATCGAATAAATAGATCACTAAAATAACAAATCTCTGTGACCAAATCAAAATATTCAGAAGAACATAGTGTATGGTTGTGCCTAGCAAGGAGTACTTCATGTTCTGTGATGTCGTATAGTTCTAGTGGTACATTGCATAATGAATGTGAGGTATTTATAGAAAAATAACTTCATATCCAACAACAAAGTAGTAAACTACACCAGAGAAATTACAAATGGCTAAGGCTTTCATTAGGGAGGCCGTTGGCATAATTAGAATAAACTTTGATAGTGCTTGAGCTGCAGAACTAAAAAACTAACCACAAGGTGTAAGAGAAGGCATTTCCAGTGAATGGCGCCATGTACAGTTCTTATCCCGTTATCCGATTAGGAAAATCATGCACTGAGGTACATGCAGGAAGAATATGTACCTAGGAAGTGAGGAGCTTGTGGGTGATGGGCGCCCGCGAAGACATGATGACAAAAAATGAAACATATATGCTCTCTTGAAAAAATAACATGTTAGCAGTGCTTGGTGAGATGGCATGTATATAGCTTATATGAAGCACGCGAATGGCTCTGCTTTCTTCAGTGTATACTTTTTTTGTAGGAAACTTTCTAAGCAAAATAATGGTTTACAAATATTTGATGCTCTTCATGTAAGTGTAGACATAAATTCAAATACTACAGTAACGAAACTTTCAAAAAGCAATAATTGGAATTGCCTGAATCAGGCATGTCCCTACTGCAGTATTGAACAACTTTTGTGTCAATCAACAGGCCATGGACAACACTTCCTGCTTCCGCATCATACATCAATATCCCCATGTGAGGATGTCACTTCCCTAGTTCCGGTATGCTCAAGGCTAGCTAGTCATGTGTGCATCATGTTTAAATTCCATTTAAATATGAAATGAGGATTTGTGAAACCCTCAGAAATCATTTCTGGAAATGACCAGATAAAAATTGTTCCAAAGAGGTCCAAGAAAATGTTCATGTTGCTCTCTGAAAATATTGGACAGAGATAAAAATCAAACCAATATTTTTAGGAGCTCATAAGTATTTATTTTGGCCACTTGGAATTAATGAAGTAATTATTTGCTTTGGATATATATTGTTATATATAAAATATTTTCAAAAAATTATGCTAGTTGTTGAGGAGCTCTGGAATAATACCACTAGCTCCTACAAAAATTGACATAAGAAAATAAATTAGTTTGGTGTTTTTTTAAAATCAAACAATTTCAGAAAAATAGAAAACAAAAAAGAATGGAAAAACTTACCTGGCACTTACCTGCTGCCCAGCTCCTGTGCTGGCCCAGCACTGTGCGGCCCAGCTGGGCGAGCCCACCAGTGCAGTCGTCCTCCTGGCGCCAGTCGGCCAGGTGTGTGGCCGGCGCACGCACACGGCCGTGCCGCCATGCCACCTGCCTGCCTGGACCCTCCCTCGTCGCCTGGAAGCCCCGCTATCGGGGCTTGGGTGCGACATATGCCAAAGAATGGCTTATCATGGTGGAAGCGAGTAGAACGTCGCCGGTGCCTGGAAGCGGGATAAGGCGTAGACACGTACGCCGACGAACTTTACCCGGGTTGGAGGCTCTTCGTGGAGATAATACCCCTACTCCTGCTCTGCGGGGTCTTCGCATGATCACTAAGGCACTAGTGATACAATGTGCTCCTTGAGCTGTGTCTAGAGGTAGGAGAAGGCAAGGCTACCTCTTCCCTGCCCTAGGTAACTGGCTAGTTCTATCAGAGTTGGAACCCTTTGCATGGGTGGCCCGGGGAGCATATATAGGCCTGCCCCCCAGGGGTACAATGGTAATCGGGCCGGCTACTGGGGCCCGTCTGTCAGCGTCTCGAGCCTCCGGCTTCTTTGCCTCCTACTGGGGCCCGCCACCTAGTGGGCCCTGCCTGCTAGTTGGTGGCTGCTTACTGTAGTCGTGTTGTCTATGACGAGGGCTTGATCATCTTATCGTGGCTACAGTCCCGCCGGCTGGCGGGAGGTTACTGTAGCCACACCTGGTCTCATTAGGTTAATGGAACGCTTGCCTTGGGGCAAGGGACGGCCGCCTGCTGGAGGCCGGCCCTTCCCAAGCCCGACTGATTGGGCGTCTGCCGTCTTCGGCGGTGTTACTGCCTGGTAGGACCTGCAGCTGGCCGGCCGTAGCGACAGGCCATCATGGGGAACAGGGTTCCGCCTGCTTGGAGCGACGTCAGGGGAGACATGGCACAGTGCCCCGCTGTGTGGAGATCTCCGCCTGTACGGTGCATTGTAGCCATGCCTGTCTCGTACGTCGGGGGCGACGTGCTTCACTGTAGCCCTGCTCTAGCTTGTACTCTCGATGGGGGCTCGGTTGCACCGAGGCTGCGAGGTGGCCGCCTGCCTGATGCCACCCTCCCTGGAGGCCGGCCGGCTGGAGCCGGCCACTCGTAGTGCCGTAATCTAGGGTTGGCCTCCCTCTGGCAGCCGACCGTTGAGCGAGCCGGCCCCTAGAGGACGGAGCTTCAGCTTGGGGTCCAGCTAGGTGGAGCTGGCCCAAAGTCTTGATAAATTCAGGGACTCGGGTGAGCCTACCCGTGGCCCATTACTCCGACAGTAGTCCCCGAAGCCGGTGAGGCATTGTTGTCGAGGGGCCGCGAAGTCTTAGTGGCTTCCCCCATCATCGGGCTCCGGGAGAGCGTCGATCCGTCTTGTGGCTAGCCGACTGCTGAAGCCGGCCTCGCCCAGGCGGAGCTATGCGGGGGCGTGCCTGCTAAGCTTCCCGGGCCGCCGCCCGCCACAGACACGCCACGCGGCGCACGCCAACCCGGCAAGCCTGCCACCCCATGCCCCCGATGGGACATGACAATGGATCGGGCCCGCCACTACCGTGCCTCGGTAACCGGGCGGATCCTTTGTGCCGATGGGGGCGGTTGCCATTCCCACGACAGTTTGCGGCGTGGTGAATGCGTGTGATAAATGGGGGACGTGGGGTCGTGGGCACAGTTAATCCCATGACCCACGCCCCGCCCCCTCGGCTTCGTAGACCAAGGGCTATAAGTAGGGGGATGGGAGGGGTGCGGCAAAGCTTGCGTGCCCCCTCCCACTCTTCTTCTTCCTCCGCTCTCTCCTCCACTGCCGTTGCTGCTGCTCAGCGCTACCGTGGGGCTGCCGCCATCGTTCATCGCCAACATGCTCCTCTTCCTCACGCGGCCAGCCGGAAGCCATGGCGCGCGAGAAGGGCGGCGACTAGGACGGGTCGACAGTGATCGAGGATCACATCTCCTTCCTTCGCAACACGCGCCGGATGCCCAGTGTGGCCTTCGTCAAGGCGCTGGTGACGCCGGAGGAGGAGATCTCACCTATGCCGCGGGGAGACTAGTTGGTCGTCTTCCGCTCGCACTTCCTCCGCGTCTTCGGCCTTCTGGTGAGCGGCTTCTTCCGTTCTTTTCTTGACTTCTACAATCTTCGACCTCATCACCTCACGCCCAACACTGTGACTCTACTCTACGCCTTCATCACGGCGTGCGAGGGCTACATTGGCGTCCTCCCCACACTCGAGCTATGGGAAGCGTTCTTCTATGGGAAGCTCGGCACCTCCGCCAAGGAGATGGCGGTCGAGTGCGGCGGCTTCGTCGCCGTGCGCCGACCAACGAAGCGGAATGCCTTCCCCATCATCAAGCTGGTGCAGTCCGTGAAGATGTGGCAGCAGTCCTACTTCTACGTCGAGAACATAGATCCAGCTGCCGACTTCCTCAACCTGCCGCCTTATGAGGCTGGCCCCCCTACCGGGACTCGGCCCACCTGGGGGTACAAACCGAAACCGGTATCGGCGGACGCGGCGGCCGCCATCGGCCGACTCAGAGTGCTCCAGGAGTCGGAGGGCCTCGTGGCCTCCGACCTCCTTGTTGCCTTCGTTGAGCGCCGAATCCTCCCGCTCCAGAGCCACCCTCATCCGATCTCCCGGATGGGCGGGCACCGCGACCCATGCCGGCTGTGCACAAAAGGGATGCCGCCTGCTGAGGTTGCGCGGATGGTGAATGAGATCTCCGACCTCAAGGTGTCGGAGGAAGACTAACGGTATGGGAAGCGGCCGTACTCCCGCCATGATCCGCTGCCTGCCGTAAGTTTCTTCAACTTGTCCTTCTGATCTGTTTTCTTCAGCCTCGTCCTTGTCGTGATGCAACTCCTTTTTGGTCGCAGGAATACATGTCTGCGGTGACGGCCGCCCTCTTGGGGCCAGGCGATGACTACCAGCCGGACAGGGCGGTGAGAGACCTGGACGACCCCGACTTGGGGGCGGCCACCCTGGCGGACGATGCAACAGGCGGCGGCGGCAGAGCAGACGGCAGCGGCGGAGCAGGCGGCTCCGAGGAAGGCGGCGTCGTGGGGACTTGGCCCGACGACGACGACGACGAAGACGCACCACGCCCCACCCGGAGCTTGGCCAATACCGGCGCCGGCCCCTCTTCTGCGCCGCCCGCCCGCGGCAGCAAGCGTAAGCGGAAGCAGGGCGCTGCCCTGTTTGGCAGCGCCCCAAAGAAGCCCAAGAACCCGGCTGCGGCGACCAGGCGGAAAGAAGCCGCGGCCAAGGTGGCCAAGTATCAGAGGCAGCCGAAGGTGCCCGTCATGGTGTCGGCGTAAGTATCTTTTCCATGTTTCCCATCTTCTTGCCAATCTGACGTGAGAGCCTTCTGACTTGTCTTCTTATTTCAGGGCCCCGCTAACCCTCGAGAAGTCGAACGCCGCCTCGGTCATCAGGTCGACGGCGACCTCCTCGACCAGCCGGTGAATTTACCCGGCCGCCGACCTCCGAGAGGCGACAGAGCGGAACACGCGGGAGGCGCGGGAGGAAGAGGCCAACCGTCTGGCCAAGGAGCAGGCGGCCAAGGCTGCCGCGTCTGCTGAGAGAGCGCTGGCGTAGGCGAAAGCCCAAGCCGCAAAGAGGGAGCGACTCACGGAGGCCGCACGCCGCCAAGAGCCACTGCTCGTGGTGCCCCTGAACAACGCGCCGCCTCCGCCTGAGTTCGTGGCGACGGCCGAAGGAGCCGGCGATGATCACCCGATCCGGGAGCAGGAGGGCGGCGACATGGCTATGCCGGACGTCTTTGTGCCACCGCAACCGCCTCCGCCGCTGCCACCAGCCAGCGGGACGCAGGATGAGTAGTCGGCCGCACCGCCGGTGCCACCGGTCGAAGACATGGTGGTGACGGACCTGATTCCTGAGGTCCGCACACCCACGCGCCGCCGCCTTGAGAAGGCGGCCTCAGCCCCACGGCCGCAGGACATCGACGCCACGAGCTCATCGGTCCCCGACACTGAGGTGACCAGCGCTGCGCCCGTAGGTTGGATACTCGGGGGCAGGACATGCGCCCTGAACCAGGCGTCCCTTGACGTCTAGGCCAAGCTCCGGGCAGAAGCCAAGGCCCTCAGGCGCTGCAACGAGGCCTTCTTGGAGTCGCAAACCGCCATCCGCATAAGTTATCTTCGGCTTTCTTCTTTGGATGATCATCATGCTTCTCTCGTGGGGGCACGCAAGCGCACCCATTGGGTGTAGTCCCCAAGTTCCGGGCCGGCTGCTGAGCAGGTGGGCTGGAAATTTATCTTGCAAACGTCGACTGCTGACTTCGTCTGGTGTTCCTTCTGTAGGACTACCACAATCTCCACGCGACTTCCTACAACTCCAGGGTCCAGGAGCTGGAGACGCAGACCGCCCATCTGACCGAGAGCTGGAGTAAGCTCTATCTTTCTTTCTTCGCGGGGGCGCGCTGGCGCACCCGCGGTCTGTAGTCCCCGAGGTTCGGGTCGAATGCTTAGCAGTCGGGCCGAATCTCCTCAGTGTTTCTTTCTTCATTAGTTACATCTTCTCTGCGGGGGCGCGATGGCACACCCGCGGGATTTAGTCCCCGAGGTTCGGGACGACTGCTGAGCAGTCGGGCTGAATCTCCTCAGTGTTTCTTTCTTCGTCTTGGCTGCTTGACTGATGCTCTTTTCTTCTTTCCCTTTTTCCAGAGGCCAACACCGCCTTGCAACAGCAGCTGGGCGAGGCCAACATCGCTCTGCGCCGCAAGGAAGTGGAGTGCAGCAAGCTGGCCGAGGAGCGAGACCGCCTAGTCGCTCAGCTTACCGAACAGGCGGAGGCCTTCAAGGCGGCCCAACTGGAGGTGAAGATGAAGGAGGCTGACCTTCTCACTGAGTTTGAGGTCGAGCGCTCCGTATGGGCCGACAAGGAGGCCCAGATGACGGCCTGCTTCAGCAGCATTGAAGATTTGGTCGATGGTAAGTTCATTCTCTTGATTTCTTGTTTTGAACTGTCGGCCCTTGTCCAGGCCTGTCCCTTGCTTATAACCTTGGTCTTTTTCTCCTTCCGTCTGAACAGACTTCTTCCCGGGCCACTCTGTTGCCGCAATCCAGATGATCGAGGCCTAGCGCGAGGAGCGGAGGGTGGAGGGCGCGGAGATCGCCACTGATGCTCCCCGGACTCTTGGTGAACAGATCCTCAGCATTCAGGCCCGGCTTTGGCCTGCTCATCGCATGCTGCGCCATCTCCAGTGCGTCGGAGCTCAGGCGGTCTCCGCCCTCTGGCCAGGTTTGCCGGCTCCGTGCACCCCAAGTCGGACTGTCGACTGGCTGGAGGTGGCGGCCGGCCGCCTGGAAGCATGGAAGGGCTCCGCAGCCCGAGCAGGAGCGCGCCGGGCCTTGGAGTTCGCCAAGGCATGGTATCCTAGGCTAGATTTAGCCCAGTTGGCCACGTTCCGACTGGAAGCGCAGGGGGAGCTGGCAGCGGTGGAGCCCGAGCTTGTCAACAGGGCGGCGACAATCGCCGACTTCACCGATACCAGCATCTTCATTTTGGAGGTGGTCGAGGAAGGAGGCAAAGCTCCGCAAGAGTGGCTCGGGCTGAACCCGGAGGACAAAGAAGATTCAGCTGAATTCATCGACTCCAGCAATGAAGGGGAAGATGGGGAGGAGGAGGAGGAGGAGGAGGAGGAGGAGGAGAGCGATGTGGACCTGCCGGAGGTCGGGGCGGACGGTCAGCCCCAACCTAACCGGGCCTCAAGCAACAAGCCGCACACCAAGGTGTCGACTGCTACTGGAGACGGCTAGGCGGGGATCAACCAGCCACCCATTCCACCGGCGGATGCCACCGACTCCATCCTCCATCCCTCCGCCGCCCCGACTGCTGCTGGCGATTCTTCTGCCTAAACGGAGCCACCTGCCGCGTCAGGAGGTGGAGCCGACCCCAGCATCCAGCCGGAGCCTTCTGCCGTGCCAACCGGCACTGCCCAGCCGGAGCCTTCTGCTGCGCCAACCAGCGCCGCCCAGCCGGAGTCTTTTGCTGCTCCTTAGAATTTTATCTGTTTTATGCTTGCTAATTTGAACACCTTTGTTAAATTCACACAATTCCACCCGCGGGTGTATATCAAAACTTTGTTTGAATGCCGCCCAGAAGGCCTTTATCCATGTAAATATTCTATCACAGCTTTATGCTTTGCTTTGCCGACTTCTATCTTTCCTTGCCTTTTACTCCTTGGTTTTTTCCTTTGCCGCCCTCCCTTGCCTATCCTCTTGCTAGCCAAGCAGCCGCTCTACAGACTGCGGCGAAGTTGAGTACTTAGTCATTTGGAGGGGGGCTAGTACTTAGACGTTAGGGGTGTTGGCAATGAAAGTAGGAGCTGGCCGGCCGGCTGCTCGGCAGTCGGACGAAAAAGGTGAGATGGCGGCCTTCGCTATATGCATTTTGTCCTTAGTCATTTTTCATGTGAGCGCTGGTTTGGGACCCCTGCCCGCCGTACAGTCGCTCTGCGAGCTGCGGCTTCTGGCAAAGGAAGTGTCCGGCGCCAACACACTATTTGTCCGGCTGCAGGAGGCGGCATATAGCAGAAGGTGGCGAGCCTCCGGGCCGACTGGTCGAACCCGGTGCCAGGAGGAAAAACAATACATACTCATGGCATAATACTTATCACATAGATAAAGGAGGGTAGTCCCCGAGTTCATCTCGGGGGACCCGGTGTCTTTGTACACAATACAAAAGGTAGCGTGGTACATACTGCTTTCAACTGTAAAATCTCCGGAGGAGGTTTGCATTCCACGGCCTCTCCATCACCTTGCCTCAATCATCTCTCCTGCGTGCTCTGGGCTTCTGAGCGTCGATCAGATAGTAGGAGTCGTTGCCCAGCACCTTGTTGATGATGAAGGGGCCTTCCCAAGGCGCTGAGAGCTTGTGCTGGCTGGCTGTTCGCTGGATCAGCCGGAGCACAAGGTCTCCCTCTTGGAAGGATCTTGGCTTCACCTTGCGGTTGTAGTATCGGCGCACACTCTGCTGGTAGATGGCGGACCAGCTGAGTGCCAACAGCCGGCCCACTTCTAGTAGGTCGACGCCGTCTTCTCGTGCCTCCTTGGCGTCCGCCTTGGTGTACATGGTGACTCGCGGGGAGTCGAACTCTGTGTCTATCGGGATGACGGCTTGAGCACATTAGACGAGGAAGAAAGGCGTGAAGCCGGTCGACTTGTTCAGAGTTGTGCGCAGGCTCCAGAGGATGGCCGGCAGCTCGTTGAGCCAGCAGCCGGCCGAACGCTCAAGAGGCTCGACCAGTCGGGCTTGATGCTGGACAAGATCAGGCCGTTTGCTCGCTCAACCTGGCCGTTTGGCTGCGGGTGGGAAACAGACGCTTAGTCCAGTCCGATGCCCTGTGTCGGGCAGAAACGAGCCAAGGCTCCTTTGGCAAAGTTTGTGCCATTGTCGGTGATGATGCTATGTGGTATGCCGTACCGAGTGGTGATGTCGGCGATGAAGGTCACGACAGTCGGCCCATTCAGTTTCTTGATTGGCCTGGCCTCTATCCACTTGGTGAACTTGTCCACAACGACAAGCAGATGAGTCATGCCTCCACGGGCTGTCTTGAATGGCCCCACCATATCCAAACCCCAAACAGCATATGGCCAAGCAATCAGAATAGTCTTGAGTGCAGAAGCTGGCAAATGCGGCTTGGAGCGGAATCTTTGGCACCCTTGGCATTTCTGGACTAACTCTTTGGCCTCTTCAAGAGCAGTCGGCCAGAAAAAACCATGGCGAAAGGCTTTGGCAACATGGGCTCTTGAGGCCGTGTGATGGCCACATTCACCCTGGTGAATGTCTCTAAGGATTGCTTGGCCCTGGTCCGGCTCCACACAGCGCTGGTACACACCAGTGACACTGCGCCGAACCAGCTCTCTGTTGACTATGGTGTATGCTGCTACTCGCCGTTGCACCTGCCTGGCTAAGATCTCATAAGTCGGCAGTTCTTTGTTCACAAGAAATTTGAGGATTGGCTGAGCCCAGGTTGGTGCTGATATTTCTTCTACTGCCAGAACTGCAACTTGTATGAGGGTGGTTGGGCCGAGAGGTGGCGGGTTGGCAATTGCTTCCGCATGCGGAGTTGACGGAATCCCCAGGTCAACTGCTGAAGTCCCCGGGCCGGGCTCTGGAGTCCTCGAGCCAGGTGCTACCGCAGCAGTCCCTGGGCCGACTGCCGAAGTCTCAAGTCGGATTCGACTGCTTCGGGAGGGGCCGGCACAAAGAAGGAATCTGATTCTGGGGACGGCTTGACGGATGGCTTGAGAAGGCGGCGTAGGGCGACGCCGGCTGGTATTGCTTGTCGGGTGGAGCCAATCCGTGCCAAGGCATCTGCTTGTTCATTGTCATTTCTTGGCACATGGAGAAACTCGCACCCGTCAAAGTATCCACTGAGTTGCTGTACTAGGAAGCGGTAGGTTGCCATATTTGCATCCTTGGCGTCCCAGTCGCGTGACGACTGCTGGACCACCAAGTCGGCGTCACCATAGCACAAGATCCGGCGAATGCCGAGTTCCTTGGCAAGCCAGAGTCCGTGTATGAGTGCCTCATATTCTGCTACGTTGTTCGAGGTGGCAAAATGGACTTGCAACACATATTTGAGCTTGTTGCCTTTGGGAGAAGTGAGGACGATGCCGGCTCCCAGACCGGTGCGCATC
Source organism: Triticum aestivum (assembly GCF_018294505.1). Lineage (NCBI taxonomy): Eukaryota > Viridiplantae > Streptophyta > Magnoliopsida > Poales > Poaceae > Triticum > Triticum aestivum. The sequence continues at coordinate 326,625,840 of NC_057801.1, read as the reverse complement.
TTCGATCCATCAAAATGCATCCGCCAATGGGTGGAGCCTGGTGCTGGCGGTAGGTACTGGGTCTCGGCCCAGTCAACGAGGAAGTCGGCCAACACATGCGACTTGATGGCGGTGCAAGGCTGGTAGTAGATGGTGTAAGGTGCGAGACTGATGGCCCACTTGGCCACTCTGCCAGAAGCATCCCGGCTTCCCAGGATCTCAGCAAGCGGAGCCGTGCAAACGACGGTTATTGGGTGCTCTTGAAAGTAGGGCTTCAGCTTCTTGGCGGCAAAGTGCACGCCATAGCACATCTTCTGATAATGCGGGTAGTTTTGCTTGGAGGCGGACAGTACTTCACTTAAGTAATATACTGGTCTCTGGACCGGCAATGCTCTGCCTTCCTCCTTGCGCTCTACCACAATGACTGTGCTGACGACCCTACTGGTGGCAACAATGTAGAGGAGGATGGGTCCTTCTCAGTCAGAGCTGCCAGGACAGGCGGGGTTGCCAACATCTTCTTGAGATGGGAGAAGGCTTCATCCGCCTTGTCATTCCACTCGAAAAAAGTGGTCTTCTTCATAAGTTGGTACAGAGGGAAGGCCTTCTCACCCAGCCGACTCATGAAACGGCTAATTGATGCCAAGCAGCCGGTGAACTTCTGCACGTCCAGCAGTCGGGCGGGCACCTCCATCTTCTCAATGCCCTTGATCTTCACCAGGTTGCACTCTATGCCGCGCTCTGAGACAAGAAAACCAAGGAGCTGGCCGGCTGGTACTCCAAAGACGCAGTTCTCCGGGTTGAGCTTGATCTGGAATCGGCGCAAATTCTCAAAAGTCTCCTTGAGGTCTTCTAGCAGCATGCCACGCTTCTCCGTCTTCACCACCACATCATCCACATAGACATGGGCATTCTTGCCGAGTTGCTTGAGGAGACACTTCTGCATGCAATGCGAAACGTGGCGCCGGCGTTTCTCAAGCCGAACGTCATGTTCAGGTAGTAGAAGGCTCCGAATGGCGTGATGAAGGCGAGTTTGGTGATACCCCGAGTATGCATCCAAAAAAATCTTCTCTGTGGAGTCTATTACTTGATCAATCCTTTGCAGAGCAAAGGGATCTTTGGGGCAGGCTTTGTTGAGGCCGGTGTAGTCAATGCACATGCGCCACTGCTTGTTTTTCTTCAACACTAGGACTAGGTTGGCCAGCCACTCTGGAAAGAACAGTTCCGTGATGAATCCGGTTTATAGAAGCCGGGCTATTTCTTCTCCGACAACTCTTCTCTTCTCTTCCGACAGGCGGCACAAGGGCTGCCTGACCGGCTTGGCGTCAGGTCGGACATGTAACTTGTGCTCGGCACAATCCATCTGAACACCCGGCATGTCCTTGGGAGACCATGCGAAGATGTCCTGATTCTCACGGAGGAAATCGACGAGCTCGCTTTCCTATTTGCTATCAAGGTTTGCACCTATGATAGCGTGCCTCTCCGGGTGCTCTGGGTCCAGGGGTATCTTCTTTGTTTCCTTGGCCGGCTTGAACGAGCCCTCAACCTCCGACTCCTGGGGGATGGGTGACATTTCCGGCTTCTTGCCTACCAACGCCACCACCCGGTCAAGGAGCCGCTTCTCGGCTGCGATCACGAGGGACTCGGCCAGCCGACTGCTATCTGCTATGCAAGCGACCGACTTCTTGTAGTCTTCGACTACTGTCAGGATCCCCTTGGTACTAGGCATCTTCATCTTGAGGTAGGCATAATGGGGGACTGCCATGAACTTGGCTAGAGCTGGCCGGCCAAGCAGTGCATGGTAGGGGCTTTCAAGGTCCACCACTTCAAACCAAACTGGCTCACGGCGGAAATGATTCTTGTCCCAAAAGAGGACATCAATCTGGGTCATGCCGATTGGTGAGCAGGAAAGGCCAGGGCCTATGCCATGGAATACTGTCCGATTGGGGGTGAGCTGCTTCTACTTGATTCCCAACTTCTCCATTGTGTCACGGTACAGGATATTGATGCTGCTGCCGCCATCTATCAAGACTCTAGAGAAACGCGCTGCCCGCCTCTCCGGTGCAAGGGTAGCTTCTAGGACCAGGGCGTATGAACCAGGGGAAGGCATCACTTCCGGGTGGTCGGCCCTACTCCAACTGATAGGCTTCTCGGACCAATGGATGAATTCTGGAGTGCTAGAGGCCACTGCTTGCACTTCTTGTTGTTGTTGCCATCTGTTGCGTCTGTCGTCGGCCATGCTGGTGAACACAACGTAGGCTCCATGTTCCTCTGGGTACTGGTCTTGTATGGCACCGACTGGTCGGGCCACCAGCTGCTGGGGCTGAGGAGGCGGCAGTCCGGTAGGCGGAGGAGGCAGGAGTCCATCCCCCTTGGCGATTCTAGTGAGCCAGTGACACTTCCGAGTGGTGTGGTTGGATGGCTTCATGCCACTATGGAACTTGCAGGGTGCATCTAAGGTTTGCTCGTAAGAGAAGGCGGGCAACCAATTGGACTTGCCACCCTTCTGCCACTTGGGTGCCGGCTGCCCTTCTGGCTGCTGATCCTCGACCGTTGCCACCTGCCGGCTGGTGGAAGCTGGCTAGGTGGCCTTCCGCTTGTTGTCACCTCGTTGCTGTTGCCGACTGGTGTCACCATCCGGAGTCCGAGGGGCCTGAGGTACCACCTTGCCAGATGCGTCAACTAGGATTTCCGCCTTCATGGAGGAGTCAGCCGTGGCGTGTTTGTCGACGATGACCAGCAGCTCGTCGAGCGTCTCGGGCTTGTCGTAGAGGAGTCGATGCTTCAGGAGGGTGCCCTCTCGGCACCCGGCGATGAAGTACTTGATTGCCTACACCTTGTGCACGCCTTCGCAGGAATTGCCCAGCTCGGTCCAGCGCGTGAGGTAGTCGCGAGTCAATTCTATGGGCCCTTGAATGCACAAGGAGAGCTGTCGGGGCTTGGGAGCCCACTTGTAGGTGCTGGTGAAGTTGCGGATGAAGGCCTCCGTGAAATCAACCCAGCTATTGATGCTGCAGGGCTTCAGGCTGTTGAGCCATGTTCGGGCAGTGCCTTGAAGCATGACTGGGACGTACTTCACGGCAACATGCTTGTTGCCGTTTGCTATGCTGACGGCTGTCGAGTAGTCGACCAGCCAGTCCTCCGGCTTCACTTAGCCGGTGTACTTGGGCATATCTCGAGGGAGGGTGAACCCTTTGGGAAAGGGCTCATCCCGAATTCATGGGCCGAAGCAAGGCGGACCCAGCACATCTTCTTCTTCTAGTGCTAGGGATCGGTTGAGGTGGTCGATCCAATGGCGGGCATTGTTCTCTCCGACTCCCTCTCGGCGGCCAAGGCGGTCGCCGAGTGTCGGGTGCGTGATAGGCGGCGGAGTGGGATATCTTGCTCTGCGAGGCAAAGGAGGTGGAGGATCACCTCGGTGCTCCACCACTTGAGGGCGGTCGTCTTCGTCACGCTCAATGGAAAGGCGAGTCCGGCTCCGGCTGGCCGCCTGCTCATTGCCTCGTTTACCACGGGCGCCGCCAGTCGGCATCTGGGATGTTGCGTCGTGCTCTTGGCCAAGGGGCGGCTGGTCATTCCGCGGTGCGGGTTCTTCGGTGCGGCAGCCGGCTTCGTGCAACACGGCAGCCGCGTCTAGGAGCTGCTGGACTCGCTTCGTCATGTGGCGACGCTCGTCGCCCTCGTATGTAGCCAGCTCGTCCGTCACCGCCTGGGCGACCCGGATGTTCTCTGTAGGCGTGGCGTAGATGGGGCATTTTGCCCCGAACATGCTGGCGATGGTCCCGCCACGCTACCGGACAGGGCCAATGCGGCTAGGCCCCCCAGGATCCGGCGTGCCACCGACGGACCGGTCCATCTCGCACTGATAGGCGTCCGAGAGGCGCCGCATGCTGGCAAGCCGGCCAGCGCTCTCGAGAAGCTGGACGCGGCGTGCCTCCAGCATCTCAGCATCTGCGTCTTCTGGGATGGGCGCCGTCAAGTCCCGCAGCGCCACATCGAGTGGGTCTCGAGCTTCTCTGTTCGAGCGCTCGCCACTATTAATGACGAGCACTTCCATGATGGTGCTCCCGCTACTTTTCTCTCGAGGAGGCAGCTCGTCGTAGATCACCATGTTAGTGGGGAACGCGTCAAGCGACAGCGTGTCGGAGTCGACGATCATCGGGTCGGTGGAGCCAACAGACTCCAAGTCCACAGCAGGCTCGCTGGTGACGTGAAGCTGGTCGAGGAGGCTGACGAGGCGGCTCTCGGGGCAGCCGGTGCCTGCGTTGGAGGCCGGCTCATCGGAGAGGTGAATCTTGCCAACGAGGTCGGAGAGGTAGCTCGCCGGGCAGTCAATCTCCGCGCCATGCAGGGCGTCGAGGCTGATGCCGTCGGGCGTGCTGGGCTGGCTTTGCTTGCCAGGAAGGAACAAGGTTCCCGTCCAGAGCAGGTCTCCGGGAGACGGTGCACCTCGCCCCATGGTGGGCGCCAAATGTCGGGGGTTGGGTGCTACATATGCTAAAGAATGGCTTACCATGGTGGGAGCGAGTAGAACGTCGCCGGTGCCTGGAAGCGGGATAAGGCATAGACACGTACGCTGACGAACTTTACCTAGGTTGGGGGCTCTCCGTGGAGATAATACCCCTACTCCTGCTCTGCGGGGTCTCCGCATGATCACTAAGGCACTAGTGATACAAGGTGCTCCTTGAGATGTGTGTAGAGGTAGGAGAAGGCAATACTAGCTCTTCTCTGCCCTAGGTAACTGGCAAGTTCTATCAGAGTTGGAACCCTTTGCATGGGTGGCCTGGGGGCTTATATAGGCCTGCCCCCCAGGGGTACAATGTTAATCGGGCTGGCTGCTGGGGCCCATCTGTCAGCGTCTCCAGCCTCCGGCTTCTCCGCCGACTACTGGGGCCTACCGCCTAGTGGGCCCTGCCGGCTGGTTGGTTGGTGCTTACTGTGGCCGTGCTGTTTATGACGAGGGCTTGGTCATCTTATCATGGCTACAGTCCCGCCGGCTGGCGGGAGGTTACTGTAGCCACACCTGGTCTCATCAGGTTAACGGCGCGCTTGCCTCGGGGCAAGGGACGGCCGCCTGCTGGAGGCTGGCCCTTCCCAAGCCTGACTGATTGGGTGTCTGCCGTCCTCGGCGGTGTCACTGCCTAGTAGGACCTGCGGCTGGCAGGCGGTACCAACAGACCGTCATGGGGAACAGGGTTCCGCCTGCTTGGAGCAATGTCAGGGGAGACATGGCATAGTGCCCTGCCGTGTGGAGATCTCAACATGTACGGTGCGCTGTAGCCATGCATGTCGCGTACGTCGGGGGTGACATGCTTCACTGTAGCCATGCTCCAGCTTGTACTCTCGATGGGGATTTGGTTGCACCGAGGCCGTGAAGTGGCCGACTGCCTGATGCCTCCCTCCCTGGAGGCCGGCCGGCTGGAGCCGGCCGCTCGTAGTGCCGTAGGCTAGGGTTTGCCGCCCTCTGGCAGCCGGCCGTTGAGCCAGCTAGCCCCCAGAGGGCGGAGCTTCAGCTTCGGGTCCATCTAGGCGGAGCTGGCCCAAAGTCTTGATAAATTCAGGGACTCGGGTAAGCCTACCCATGGCCCATTACTCCGACATCCGTGCGATGCCACTCGCCACCCCGCACCCCTCTCACTCTCTCCCGTTCTCATCCACTTCTCTGCCGCTCATTTTCTCGCCCGCCAGAGCGCTGTCGTCGCCACCGCCCGCCGTTGCCGCACCCACCGCCACGGCCTCACCCTCTCCCCATTCTCAGAAGCTCCACCAGGTTGCCGGCTACCTGCCCATCAATCCACGCGCCTTGGGAGGCCCTGGAGCACCGTCAACATAGTCGTCTTCATCTCCGGCCGCCGGAGATCAACTTCGCTGCCCCGCCGACTCCAGTGCATCCCCGAGCTCGCCGTCAAGCCCGTCGAGTCCGATGTGAGCTCCTGCTCAATTCTCCTCTCCCCATTCCTCCATTCTTGCACCATAGCTCCCTCCCCCACCATGTCCATAGCACTTCGCCGCCGGCCATGTCGCCACCGCGGCCACACCTACGGGAACCTGCAACCGAGCATGCCACCGTGGTCAGTACGTCTCCAGGAGACGAATGCGACCAACCCCAGCTCCTGCTGTGCACCATAGCCCCGTCTCCCCTCCCCACCGAACTCCGGCCGCTGCACCAAGTGGTCGCCGCCATCGATCTAGGCCGTCTCCGGTGAAACGGAGGGCACCACTGGATGCGCCCGAGGCTGGGCTTCACGTAGGTGCTCTCTGTGCGCGTTTCGTCGCCGGAGCGACGATCCCGCAGCCCGCCGCCGCATCTGGCCTCACCAGCATCGAGTCGCCGGTGGGGTTAGCCCCGGTTGACTGGGTTTGACCCTGTCTGACCAGGGTTTGACCACCCTGGGTCACTGACGCGTGGGGCTTGCCCTGTTAATTAAACTAGTTTAGGTTTAATTCAAACTAGGACTAGCCACAGACACTGACACATGGGACCCACATGCCAGGTTTGACCCCAGTTAGCGCTGTTGACTTGCTGACGCAAGCATGATGCAGTGCTCATGCAGTTATTCATTTACTGGATTTAAAATAAATTAGGAAATTCCAGAAAATGTTATAAACTTCAAAGAATCATAGAAATTCAACCGTAGCTCAGATTGAAATAGTTTATATATGAAAAATTATCAGAAAAATCCAATCTATCCATCTGTACTAGTTTTGTGCATGGCAAACCAACTTATACCTACTATATAAGTGAAACATGTAAATGACATTTATAAAGACTTAACTTGGAGTTGCATTTGAACTTTTGGTTCAAAGGGACTTCATCCAAATAAAAGCTAGTTGCATTAGCTCAATCAGCATCGCATATTCATGCCATGATCATGCATCATATTGTTGCATATGCTTGTGTTTTGATTGCCGACACCGTTCCTTCTCGATAGGTCCTACTCTGGAGAGTGTTCCAGAGTACCTGTCTGAGGAGCAGTGCCCCTCTGTTGATCTACCAGGCAAGCAAACCCCCTTGTTCATTCTGATACAATCCTACTCTCTCGCTCCTGCTCTCAGTTATTGCATTAGGACAACAATGATTCAATTGCTACTTTGTGCTGCGGTAGTTGAACCAATTCCTCTGCATGACATGTCATTGCCACAATTAATAGTTGAAACCCACTAGCATGTGTAGGAGTTGATTGAGCCATGTTGTGTTCCTACCATGCCATGCCTGCTATTGCTTAGAGTATGTCAGGTATGATTCATTGGGAATGAATTGGAGTGTTAAGATATATTTTGGTGCTGAGAATGAACTGTGTGAACACGATTTGTTAAAGGTAGCAGTGAGAGGCCATGTAGGAGTACATGGTGGGCTGTCTCACTGAAACTGTCCTTAACCACTGAGTTCTGTGTATGTTGTCGCAGTGAGAGGCCATGTAGGAGTACATGGTGGGCTGTCTCACTGAAACTGTCCTTAACCACTGAGTTCTGTGTATGTTGTCCAATGACTAGTTACTACCACACATTGGGTTCCAGTAACTCGACCCCTCTTGACTTATTAACCAACTTGATCTCTGTCCAGGAGTTGCAAATAGTTTCTGGTGCTTTTAGGCAGTGTTATTCTTCTACCAAGTGGCACCTGGTAGGGTGGCTTTGGGGTAGACTAGGCACACGTGGCATGGTGTACTAAGTGGCACCCGGTTTGTGGGCTTGGGAACCCTGCTCACATTGTTTGGGGCCGTGATGGAAACCTTGGCCGGACTACCTTGCAGATAGAACCCGAATAGGCGATAAACCTGGACTAGAGTCTTGTGTGGTTAGTCAGGTCGTGGCCGACACCCTCACCAGGCTTCCTCTTGAAGGTTGCTGAGATACATGATGTGTACATGGCGGTAAGTGGAGAGAGCGTGTGTGAAGAAGTACACCCCTGCATGGTTAACATGATCTATTCGAATAGCCAGGTCCCCGGTTATGGACTTCTTGGATGCTTACGTGGTACATAGACAACTTTGAAGTGGATAGTCTAGAATGCTCAAGACAAGTGTGAGTGCTATGGATGGCCTTCTCGTAGGGAGACGGGGATGAATCCATAGTAGTGTATTGTGTGGTGATTAGTGGACTCGTGTGCGTTGTCTCACCTCAAAGAAGTTCTTGTAGTCGTAGAACAGGATAGCCACTGGGACAAAGGTGGCTTGCTGCAACTAAACCCCGCGTTACCTTCTTGATACAAATGCATGTATGATAGGATCCGATGTAAGTCTTGCTGAGTACCTTTGTACTCATGTTGCTTTATTTATGTTTTTGCAGCGGAGACTTCGGTCTTACTAGTTTCCGTGGACTTCGACAAGTAGCTTGTACCTCAGCTACGATCTTGATCGGATGTTGTAGATAGTCAGGATCTTCAGCGTTTTTCATTTGTAGATGTCTGTACTCACATGTAATGCTTCCGCTTGTTGCTTGTATGCTCTGACTGTTGGGTCATGTGACACCTATTTGTAATAAATGCAATGATGGCTCTTCTGAGCCTTTATCTATATGAGTTGTTGACTTATGTTGTGATGCCATGTTGTAAAACACATACTTCCATGTTATGTGTACGTGTAAAGTATATTGCTATGTATGGGATCTCACTATCTAGTTGTTTATCCTTAATAGCCTCTCTTACCGGGAAATGTCTCCCAGTGCTTCCACTGAGCCCTGGTAGCTTGCTACTGCTCCAGAACACTTAGGCTGGCCGGCATGTGTCCTTCTTCGTTCCTGTGTCTGTCCCTTCGGGGAAATGTCACGCGGTGTCTATCGGAATCCTGTTAGCCTGCTACAGCCCAGATTTTCCGGAGTCCTGCTAGCCCAGCTGCTACAGCCCGGATTCACTCGCTGATGACCGACACATTTGTTGCTGGGTCATGTATGTCTGTCCCTGTAAGTTAGTGCCACTTTGGGTTCACGACTATCCATGTCAGCCCGGGTTCTTTGTCGTATGGATGCTAGCGACACTATCATATACGTGTGCCAAAAGGTGCAAACGGTCCCGGGCATGGTAAGGCGACACCCGTGGGAATACCATGTGTGAGGCCATAAAGTGATATGAGGTGTTACATGCTAGATCGGTGTGGCATAGAATTGGGGTCCTTGTCAGATATCGGGTTCCAGCAAAACCCTTAAAGTTTGAACTCTGGGGTGCGCATGAAGATCTACTCCCTACCGATCCACGTCCCAACACCTCGCCGTGAATCTAAGCTACACGATGAACAACACAAGGGACAAAAGGTTTATACTGGTTCGGGCCACCGTTGGGGTGTAATACCCTAATCCAGTGTGTGCTGTGGTGGATTGCCTCTAGGGTGATGACGAACAATACAAAGGAAGAACAGCCTCACGAGGGGTGTTCTTGTGGTGGTGCGGTGTTCTACTTGGATGGATTCGATCCCTTTCTACTATGGTGGCCATCTCTATTTATAGGGGCCCTGGTCTTATTCCAAAATATTGAGTGGGAAGGGAGCCAACAACGGCCATTTTGAAGGGGGACAACTAGTACAAGCTATCCTGACTAAAGTTGGTCTTTGACTGCTAAAAGCACTAGTGATGACGCCGTCTTGGGCTCCACGGTGATCCCCGTCCTGCCGTCCCGCTGGTCTTGGTCTCGTTGCACTTATATTGGAAACCTTTGCTTGATGCCTTGGTACTCCGCGCCTGCGCTTGCCCCCTTTGCACCAAAGAGGAAACGAGGACACTGCGCTGGCTAGCGCCCGTCTGGTCTTGATCGTCATAGCTTACGTCACGAGCACCTCGCGAGGTACTCTTTGCCTTGATCCCTCCGCCTCCTCGCGAGCCCGCCTGGTGAGGCCGCCCCTGAGGAAGCCTTGCGTCATCCACCCCGCGAGGCTTGGCCCCTCGTGAGGGTCTTGAGCTTGGGTTGATGTAGACGGGTCATACTGGGCCACTGCTTGAGCCACGCCGTAGGCCGCAGGCAGGCAAGTCTAGGGACCCCCGTTCCCAGAACACCGACAGTAGCCCCCGGGCCCACGGCGCGCTCGGACTTGGCTTAGCAGCGAAGCCAAAGGGAAAGTGCAGCGCGCCGCGGGCCCCAACAGCCTGTGGCCTTGGTCGCCGCGTGTTGGTTGATTGGACATGGGCGTCTCCGCTTCCCCATGCTGCCTCGGCAACTACCCGATTTGACGAGTCCCTGCTGCATGCAAAAAGAGTCATGATTACCTGCGATCGTGGGGGCCGACGGTTGGCCTTCTTTGGGCTATAAATGTGGAGGGGCGCAAGCCCTCCGCTGCACATCTCCCTTCCCCCACCTGTTTCGTCTTACTCCTTGCTCCAGTTACTTGTTGTGTCCCATGGCGCCCGGGAAGAGGTTCTCGGCCGCGGAAAAGGGGAAGGCTCGCCAGGAAGGGTTTGGCTCTCCTCCGCCCAAGCGCGGCCGTGTTCGTCCCCGCAAGCACCCCGTGACTCCTGCAGCGGCTCCTCGTGGTCGTGGCAGTGGTCCTTCGCACGGTGATGGCAGCCCAGTAGGCGGGGGAAGACGCGACGTGGCTGTGTGGCCTCCCTGGCCACGCTTTCAATTGGCAGAGGTGCTGCCGGAGTTTGTCGTGTGGTAGGCAGATCCGTCCGGCAACTGGCTCCAGCTACCTCGCTGCTTTGCCGGCAAACTGCCAGTCGATGGGCCTGGCAGGCTCTGGCTGCAGGCGGACGACTGTTGTAGCAGGGCTTCGTGGGTCGCGGTGGAGATCTCTGTCGCCGGGAACGTGGCCCTGGCCCGCGGCTCACAGTCATTTGCCCGCGCGCGCATCCTGGGCCGACGGTGCACCCTCCACTTCAAGTTTGATGGCGACGCGACCCTCTATGTGAGGGTGTTCGGAGAAGATGGCCTCCGTGTTGAGTGTTGCCCCGAAGACGGTGACGGTGACAAGGTGCTTGGCCTTGGCAACGGCCGCGGCGAGGGCGAAGGCGAACCTACTCCTGGCGGCGTCTGCAGCTCGCCGAGCTTCGACGACTCCTCCTCCAGCGACAGCTCCTCCAGCTGTGGCCGCGACCAGCCACCACGTCGCCACGCCCGCCTGGAGGGAGGTTGCGGGTCATCCCGTTGCCGTACCTCGATGAAGCGCGAGGTGGAATCTGATTGATCTTGGGAGGACGGTGCGGATCCCTCCTCGCGAGTCGTCGCGGGGCACGCGCCGCTTTTATTTTGTTTTTCTCCTTTTTCCTGCATTGAGAGAGGGAGAAGTACGGTGCCCTGTGGGGGCGTGCAAGACTATTATCCCTAATTATCATGCTATTTCTATCATTCTCGTGATGTGTTAGGGTGTTGCGGCTATGTGCTTGCATGTAGGAACAACTTAGCTCGGGATGTTCGTTGCGGTTTTCTCCTCACGAGGTACTTGCCTGAGGCCTCGCCGTGTGTTTTAAGGTCTGCAAAGATCAGTCGGGAGAATGGTTTCCGAAACTTTGTCGTGAGGGTGACCAGCTTAGGTCCGGCACTTTGCATCGCGATGCCCGTGGGGCATGGACCGGGAGGGGTGCTCCCACTGTGAACTTGGGTGAGGGAGCCTCACGAGGTCAGGCGAGAAAGGGCTCACGAGGATGCTCGCGTAGCCCCCTCACGAGGGTTGTGAGAGAGAGAACGAGCCGAGCTAAATACAAAGACAGAGAACAGGGGCTGGGGACGCAAACAACACTAGAAGCAACTCCAATAAAAGTTCAAACAAGGGAGAACAAGCCAACTGCGGAAAGCAAATGAAAATCCGCGTCCGGAACCTACTCTAGTCTTCGACGTCTTCTCACCAGCGCGGAGCTAAGTGCTGCCACTGGGCATGGGCGGGAGCCCCCGAGGCCCAAGGGCGACACTCCAGAGACTCCGAAGCATGTACAGCCCCAACTCGTTATTACGTGAGAGCACTGTTCAAGAAATCTTCCGATCACCGATTAATCTTCCGATTTATCGGTAATCGGCGGGTGACCAATAAGATTATGCCTTATCTTTGCTGCTTATCTTTTGGACCAATTTATCATTCTAACAAGCGATTTATCGGGAATCTACCGATAAATTAGATCTATTCATAGCACGATGTTTGCAAAAACTATGTTTACTTATGTTTTGTGGACCTTGTTACGAAATATGTACTATTGTCCTATCTTGTTTGCCACTATATGAGGATTCAAAGGCTAGAAATCAAGGTAACACCTCTATAAAATATTGTTTTGGTATTGAATATAGCGTATTTTAGTGTTGGGAACATGATATTTCAAAAAATATCTAATCAATAGTCGACCGATAAAATCGATTAAACGGCTGATTTCCGATTAATCTATAATCCCTAGCTGACCAAAATGATAACAATAAGCGACATCCTCTACATTACGCGAGAGTGTCACGGGCGGCGAGCTTCACAGGCGCTAGACCTTCTTCATAGGCTCCGGGCCTTTCTTGGGGCGGCGAGCTTCACAGGCACCAGGCCATCTTTATAGGCGCTGGGCCCTCCTTCACAGACATCGAGCCTTCTTTACAGGCACTGGGCCTTACTTCAAGGGTAGAACCTCCGGAGGTGCTGAATGTTCCACGCGTTCGGAATGGGCACCCCTTCCTGGGTCTCCAAGTGCGCGGCGCCAGGTCTGTAAACATGAACTGTCGGCATTCTGGGAACGGGGGTCTCTAGACTTGCCTGCCTGCGGCCTGCGGCGTGGCTCAAGTGGTGGCCCAGTACGGCCCATCTCCATCAGCACAAGACTCAAGACCCTTGTGAGAGGCCAAGCCTCGTGGGGCGCATGACACAAGACTTCTTCAGGAACGGCTTTGCCAGGCAGGCTCGCGAGGAGGCGGAGAGATCAAGGCAGGGTACCTCGCGAGGTGCTCGTGACGCAAGCCATGACGATCGGGACCAGGCGGGCGCCAGGCAGGCACCAGCCTGCGCAGTGTCCTTTATTCCTCTTTGGTTCAAAGGGGGCAAGCACGGGCATGGAGTACCGAGGCATCAGGCAAAGTTTGACATTTTAGTGCCACGAGACCAAGACCAGCGGAGCGAGAGGATGGAGGTCACCGTGGAGCCCAGGACGGTGTCATCGCCAGTGCCTTTGGCAGCCGAAGACCAACTTTAGTCAGGATAACTTGTACTAGATGTTCCCCTTCGAAATGGCCGTTGTTGGCGCCCTTCCCGCTCAATATTTGGGAAGAGGCCCAGGGCCTCTATATACAGGGATAGCCACCACATAATAGGGGCATCTGGTTTGACATCCAAGAGGCGATTGAACTCACCCAAGAAGTTCACCGCACCAGCTCAAAAACACCTCTCACAAGGTTGTTCTTCCCTTGTACTCTTCATCATCAGCCCCTGAGGCAATCCACCACGCCACACACTGGATTAGGGTATTACCCCACAATGGTGGCCCGAACTAGTATAAATCTCGTGTCCCTTGTGCGGTTCATTGTTTTAGCTTAGATTCTCACGAGGCGATTGAACGTAGATCGGTATGGGAAAGATCTTCGTGCACACCCTAGAGTTCGAACCTTAAGGGTCTGCCAGAACCCAACATCCGACATTTGGCGCGCCAGGTAGGGGCACGCCGAAATCTTTCTTCCGCTGCTTCACGTTCGATCTTCCATCGTGTCCATGGCTCACGCTCGCAAGGCTCGCGTGGAGTGTCGGGCTGCTCTCGCCGGCCGTGTCGCCCAGACGGCTCCCTTCGGTGGGTGTCCCCGCCGTTCCCCGTCGCCTGCCGCCACCGGCCCGGCAAGGAATGAGTAGCAGGCGTCATCGCTGCATCCTTCGCTGCAGCGGGAAGGCCACACCGCACCCCGTCGCTGACTCCAGCTGGTTCGTCGTCCCACGCCCGTCACGCCCCCACGGATGCGCACGTCGCATTACTCTTGGCGCGTGAGCTCCTGCACTACCATCTCGTCGACGACCTCTACGAGGAGTGGCTCGCTCGCATCACCGAGCTCATCAGCGCTGCAGGGGGATCCCCTGCGCCATCCCTCTCGCTGCCTCGCCCTCCGTCCTGCGCAGGAGGCGCAGATCAGGAGGCGCCTCCGCCACCTCCTCCCCAAGATGGCATCTTGGCTCCAAGGCGCGCGGCCCCAGGACGAGATCCACTATGTCCAGCGCCCGCGTGACAAGAAAGGATCTGCCAAGAAATCCTTCGTCCCCAAGAAGGTGCACGCATGCTCCCGGCACCGGCGCGCCACGACCGCATCCCTACGCCAGCACGTCAAGACCCCGCACTGCTCCAGGCAGCGGCACACGGGAATCTCCAGGAGCAAGCCCCACATCAGCAGAGAGCTCCGGTGGTCACCGCAGGCTGCCGCGCCTTCACCACCGAGCTACACAGTGTCGCCTTGCCGGGCAAGTTCAAGCCTGACCTACCTCCTCGCTACGATGGCACTTCAGACCCCACGGAGTTCCTATAGCTCTACGAGATGGGGATCGAAGCCGCCAATGGAGACGAAAAGGTCATGGCGAACTGGTTTCCCATGGCACTCAAGGACGGTGCCCGCACCTAGCTCCTGAACCTGGCCCCTGGCACGATCTCCTCCTGGGACGAGATGCGCACTCGCTTCATCGCCAACTTCCAGGGCACGCACGACCATCTGCCGGCCATGGGTGACCTGCGCCGCATCAAGCAGCAGCCTGGAGAGACCTTGTAGAAGTACATCCAACACTTCAATAACGCCGCCTCAAGATTCCCAGGGTGACGGAGGAGGCCATCATCTCAGCATTCTATGATGGCGTCTGCGACATCAAGATGAAGGAGGAGCCGGCAATCCATGATGATTTGTGTACGTCTCTGGAGCTGTTCAACCTGGCAACCAAGTGTGCAAGGGTTGAGGAGGGATGCCTCTCTCTTCTCGAGCTCCCAGCAGAAGACCCACAAGAGAAGAAAGCCAAGGCCAAGGATGTGAAGCGCAAGGAGGTAGTTGTGCTCGCAGCAGAGCCGGACACAAAGCACGACAGGGACTAGCCGGAGTCGTCCAAGGGCAGCTGGTACTGTGTGTACCATGATCTCCATACCCACAACACCAACGAATGCCAAGAGCACAGGGCCGTGCAAGAAGGCCGAGTGGTCGACGCCCCGAGGCGGAGCAACAGGTGGAGGACGATGGGACGACCGTGGCCCTCGCCAAGGTTGGCATGACCGGCCTCACGAGGACCGCTGGCAGGACCAGCCTCGTGAGGGAGCTTGGAGAGATCAGCCTCGTGAGGATCGCCCGCAAGGCAACGCGGGACTTCCTCCTCTGCCACCACAACCAAGAAGGAATGAGGACCATTTATCAGGATGAGGGGGCTGGGGGCTTCCAGGAGCGTCGTGCAATCGCTTGCATCTTGAGCGGCGCTCAGGCCCCAGCCTCTCAGCGCATCTTCAAGCAGTTTGCTCGCGAGGTGAATGCAGTCCTCCCCAAACTTGAGGCCACGTGCCCTCTCAGGTGGTCCGTGTGCGCCATCACGTTCAGCTCAGCGGAACAGCTCAAGTGCACGACAACGGTCAGTGTCCTCCCGATGCTCTGCTCCCCAGTCATCAGCAATGTGCAAGTTACCAAGACCCTCATCGACGGTGGGGCAGGGCTCAACGTCCTGTCCGTCGAGTAGTTCAACAATCTTCAAGTGCCATACGATCAGCTTCAGCCAACCAAACCCTTCTCAGGAGTCACTGATGGTTCCACTGTCCCAATAGGGCAGGTCCGCCTCCCCGTCACCTTTGGACAGCGCAATAACTACCGCACCGAGCTCACTGACTTCGACGTCACCCACATTCGCCTGCCATACAATGCCATCCTCGGGTATCCAGCCCTGTCCAAGTTCATGGCGGTGACTCACCATGGCTACAACGTCCTCAAGATGCCAGGAAGTGGCAGGGTCATCACGGTCCCCTGTGAAGAGAAGGGTGCGGTGTGTTCCCTCGAGCGCGTGTTCCAAGCCGCGTCAATCTAGGACCCAGACAGCAAGAACGGAAACCTTCCTGAAGCGGATCCCAAGAAGAAGAAGACATCACCTGGCGCAAGGCCTCAGGAGCCGGAGGCGCCACATCCGGACATGTGCCCATCCAAGGGGCGCCACCCTCCGTCGCATAGGGAGGTGCGCCCGGCGCCCTCCTCGGGCAAGGCTCGGGGGCTCTTTCCTGGGGAGCCACTGACTTTGCCAAGGTCACGAGGGAGGCGCTCGGGCACCACTTGGAGGCGTGCTTAATGGCACATTTCTCTCAGGAAGGCGTGAGGCATGGAGGGCCCAACCCTCAGGAGTTCATCACCAAGGTCGCTCAGGAGTTGCAGGAATCGAGAGTCATGCACGGCAACCGCCACCTGCCCAGCATAGCTCCCCATCAAGGCGAGGATGGCGGGCTGCGCGTCTGCATCGACTACCCAGGGCTCAATCGAGTCGCGTGTCAGGAGTGCTTCTGGCCTTCGCGCTTGGTGCGTTGCTCGGGTCCACCGCACAGCTACGTTCGCAAGCCCTTCGGCCTGCCGAACGCGGCTGCAGCCCACCAGCGCCTGATGAGAAGCATTCTGGAAGTTCAGGTGGCCATGCATTGCACACTCCTGGAGGAAATGGAGATGGACCTCGCCGAGCCGCCCGAACCTCCTGAGCCTCACGAGGGTCGGGGCCGCGAGGGCTTGTGAGGATTGGCTTCTTCGCCTCACGTCGTCAGCTACTCCGGCACTCGCTCTGCAATGGTATCAGGTGACTTCTTTCAAGTTTCATTTCAGCTGGGAGCGCCCTCAAGGCTGCATCATTCCCAGGCCGCGTGGGTCTGTCCCCGCGGCATGTATCCGTTTTGCTTTCGTCTTTAGCTTACCTTATTGGGGGTGCCCCTCGGGGTGCATCATCCCCAAGTCGCTTGGGCCTGACCAAGTGGTGTTTACCTTTCTCTGCATCTATCTAAGTTGATTTGCTCCTTCATGCTTAACCTGCTTACGATTATCGTCCACTACCTACCACGGTCCTCTCCTCTCTCATGCAAAGCGCTTGCATGTTAAAAGGGGGGCACCTGAGCATCGCGACTCAGGAGCTCTCACCGGCTCTCCAGCCCTCACCCCCTGGCCTTGACCCACGGCATGACGACCTATCATACCAGCGGCAGCTGAGCTCGCTCGAGGGCGAGGACCTGAGGACGTAGAGCATTTGCATTTTAACCACCTTGCAGGAACGTACCACCGACTAAGGCCCAGAGCCAGGCGCAACCCGCCTCCAGGTAGGGCCTTGTAAGTCCCGTGCTGGCTCATGGGTGCCCAGATACACCTCTCATAGCCCTACAGTGCCGGCCACGTGTCAGGGCGGGGTTGTACACGCCCCGGAGGCTCCTCCCGGAGGGGAGCCCCCCTCCCACGTACCATTGGAAGCATCATGCTCCGCGCTGGCTGACGACACTGCCGAGGAGCGTCTATGCCCGTACACATACGGAAGCGCTATGCTCCACGCTGGTGATAAACAACTGAGGGCATCCCACGGCTCTATCAACCTCAGGGAGCTCAGAGCTCAGTGTTTGGCCTCATCGCAACGCCTCCCCTCGGGAGCGCCGCGCGAGGGGGCTGGGCACGGGGGCTGCAGCCAGGCCATGCCCGAGCACACGCCACCCAGCCAGGTCCCTCGGACCTGGTCGTCGCGCACCCCTCCCCGAGCAGAGCCAAGGTATGAAGACCCATTTGAGCGTCAAGGGGGACTCCTGAGCATCGCGACTCAGGAGCCTAACTGGTCACGTAGCCCCTCACTCCTTAGTTCCGAAAGGCTAACGGCGATTGAGGAATGCGCCGGGCCAGGCCCTGCCGACATAGAATGACAAATCCTTTCTTCCACCCCCTCCCTATTTGCTGTTTGCACGTCAAGGGGGACTCCTGAGCATCACGACTCAGGAGCCTAACTTGTCACGTAGCCCATCACTCCTTAGTCCCGTCCTGGTGATCCGGTCAGGGCTAACGGCAGCTGAGGTATGCGCGGGGTCGGGCCCTGCCGACGCAGAACACGAGCAAATAGGAAGGAAATCGCAAAATCTAGCAAATCTAGAAGCAAATATTACAGACCATAGGTTGTTCTCACAATACCAGACACAAATTTAAATGCCTCCACGAGGCATGGTGCATGTTGCAAGAATAAAAGCAGGGAAAAGGCCGCGAGAAGATCACCCCTGGGCCGCGCCACCGCTCGTGGTGGAGTCGCGCTTGTCAGCCCCACCCCCTGGAGCTATGGAGCAGACAGCACCTCTCTTGGGCGCGGTGTTGAAGGCGCGGAACTTCGACGGCAAGGCCTCCGCTCGACCCTTGACGGCTTCGGCAGCAGCGGCGGAGCGCTTGGCATCCACGGGCTCCAGCAGGTCGTCAAGGTTGGCGTCGGGGTTGCCGAGGTAGACATGGCTAAGGATCCGTGTTAGCACTGCGCAGGAAAGGACGCGAGCCTCAACTTGAGCCATGGGGCCGATGCCGATCACGGCTTCTTTAAGCGCCTCGACGAGGAAGGGAACCAGCTTAGCAGGGCCTTCCTTGGCTCCGGCCAGCGGTTTCTCCAGTCCTCCGTCATAGGGCGTTTTCAACGCTATGTGGGCCCTCTCCTCATAGCGTGCGAAGGCCACGCGGTCCTCGGCCAAGACCTTCGCCTCAGCATCCAGTTCGACCTTCTCCGCCTTCAGCGCCTGCTCTAGCGTCTTCAGCCGGTCGCGGGCGGCTGAGAGTTCGGCATCGCGCTCCTTGACAGCAGCCTCCCGAGCCTTCATCTCCTCCTCCTTTGCCTGGTGGTCGTGAACCTCCTTGGCGAGCTCATCATGCAGCCCTTCCAGCTCGCCCTCCAGCTTCTCGCAGTGGCCCTTGATGGTTGAAGCATCCTTCAATGCTGCGTCGCGAGTGGCCATGGCCTGGGAGGTGGCTTGCTTCCCCTCCTCGGAATCAATCACAGCCTGGCTCAGCACCGCTCGAACGGAGGCGTTAGAGCGAACACAGCTGGAGACGAACTCCAGGCGCCCGACCACCAGGCGGGGGTCCGTGCTCCGGAGATCCTCCCGCAGCCGACTCAGCTCGTAGGCAGCACGGTCCAAGGCAACGGAAGAAGCAGAGGAGACGGGAGCCGGCGGAGTAGGAGGAGAAGACGGTAGCGTGATCACAACTTGGGAGGAAGGAACGTCCTGAGCCTTGGCCACTTCAGCGACAGCATCAAGCACAGGCGCCTCCATAGTCAGCAGGGCCATGAGGGCTGACTCCTCGCCGGAGCGTCCCCGCTGGCCTCGCGAGGATGATCGGGCAGGGGACGTGTGGGCCCCGCTGCCTCCCTTTCCCGCGAGAGAAGACACGGCCATGGCTGAGGAGCCCATCCTAGGCGGGGTTGCTGCGTCTCCCTTCACCCTCTTCGCCGTGGGTAGCAGCCTACCCAATGAAAGATGTCAGGCCTCGACAGCAAAAGACAGGAACGAGGCGGAATTCGAATACTTACTGGTTGACTGCCGCGGGATCCCACAGACTTCGGCCAATCTTGAAGCCTGAAAGCCTCCTGCGGGGCTCAGCCTCGGGAGGCCTAGCCGCAGGGGAAGGCGCACCTGAAGGGCCAAAGCTAACTTCGGCCGATGCGAGGGCTGGGGTAGACCCTCGGGAGAACATCCCGGACCTGTCCTTCCTCGGGACCAGCGCATGCCCTCCCCCTCTCACCTGGCGCCGGCCTCGTCGTCGTCAGGCGAGGAGCGGAGGGCGCTGGACCTACACCAGGGGGAAGTCTCTCCCGTCCCCTAGAAGGTCGCCTCCGAGTCATGCTCCTTGTCCTCGTCGTCATCTGCCTCCTCTTCTCTGCTGGATTCACCAGAGGACAGGTTCACCGTCGATGTCTCCGCCTGATCCTCAGGATCCTCCGCTGGCACAAGACCGACTCCGTCGAAGGTGGGGATGGTGTCCACCACCAGCTTCCAGTCATCACGAAGGAACAAAGGGACCGGAGCATCCATCGGCCCCACCACTTCCTCTCCGACCAAGAAGCGGAGGGCCACGGACAGATCCTCGTCGTTCTGGGCGTCCAAGCTCACGTGGAGGACCACTTCCGCATCCGTGACCCTCCACATCAGGCGCGAGTGCGCCTGAAGAGGGGCCACCCGGTGCGACATGAACTCCCTCAGGAGCGAAGCCCCGGTCAGTTTCGCCGCCCTCAGGCTGCCTGGCCTCAGGTCGTCGTTCATCTTCCCTAGCACCAGCTTCACCCGCCGATCATCAAGCTTCGCGTGGGACCACGCCTCAGCTGCCTCAGGCTGCTTTGTGGGCAGCTCCAGCAGGGGGTTGTGGCACCTGGCGTCCACCATGACTCACTTGCTCCGGAAGCCCTCGGCCCTCTTCCCGTCCTTCGAGATGGCGTTGGACTTGGAGTACGTGATGAAACTCGCATACGCCGAGATATTGCCTTCAGAGACCCGGAGGGTGAAGAAGTGGCGCAGCAAGGCCATGGAGGGCACCACCCCGACATGCGCCTCACAGTAGTAGGCGAAGATCGACATGAGAAGGATGGAGTTGGGATGGATATGTAGAGCATGCAACTGATACTGGCGAAAGACGGAAAGAAAGAACTCAGAGAAAGGAGGAACCAGACCGGCGATAACGGTGCTCATGAAGATGGGGTAGAAGGTGCTCCCCTTATCCTCCGGCCGGGCGGAGCCAAGCCAGAGCACGGTCTCCCCCATCTCATTGATCTGTGATGCCGCCATCTTGCGCGTGAGGGCGAGATTCTTCTCTGTCACGTTGGGAGAGACCAGGGTTGGCGAGTACCCGGCCGATGCAGCCCCAGTCGTAGTCTTGCGGGGAGCCATCGTTCGCCCGAGCAGAAAGAATGCGACAAATCTGGAGATTTTGGAGGTAGGTGGGCGAAGAGAAAGAAAGGGGATCTGGGGCAAGGAGGACGAGAGTAATGAAGGTAAGGCTAACCCCGGGCAAGCCTTTCGTCAGTCGAGTAGTTGCCGAGGCAGCGTGAGGAAGCGGAGGCACCCACGTCCAATCAACCGCCACGCGGTGCCCAAGGTCGCAGGCTGATGGGGCCCGCGGCGCTCCGCACTTGCCACTTCGCTTCTCCGCTAAGCCAAGTCCGAGCGTGCCTTGGGCCCGGGGGCTACTGTCGGTGTTCTGGGACCGGGGGTCCCCAGACTTGCCTGCCTGCGGCCTGCGGCGTGGCTGAAGTGGTGGCCCAGTACGGCCCATCTCCATCAGCACAAGACACAAGACCCTCGCGAGGGGCCAAGCCTTGCGGGGCGGACAACACAAGACTTCTTCAGGAACGGCCTCGCCAGGCAGGCTTGCGAGGAGGCGAAGAGATCAAGGCAGGGTACCTCGCGAGGTGCTCATGACACAAGCCATGACAATCGGGACCAGGCGAGCGCCGGCCTGTGCAGTGTCCTTGTTTCCTCTTTCATGCAACGGGGGCAAGCACATGCGTGGAGTACCGAGGCATCAGGCAAAGGTTGCCAGTTTAGTGCAACGAGACCAAGACTAGCGGAGCGGCAGGATGGAGGTCACCGTTGAGCCCAGGACGGCGTCATCGCCAGTGCCTTTGGCAGCCAAAGACCAACTTTAGTCAGGATAACTTGTACTAGATGTTCCCCTTCAAAATGGTCGTTGTTAGCGCCCTTCCCGCTCAATATTTGGGAAGAGGCCTAGGGCCTCTATATATAGGGATAGCCACCACAAAATAGGGGCATATGGTTCGGCATCCAAGAGGCGATCGAACTCACCCAAGCAGTTCATCGCACCAGCTCAAGAACACCTCTCATGAGGCTGTTCTTCCCTTGTACTGTTCATCATCAGCCCCTGAGACATCCACCACACCACACACTGGAGTAGGGTATTACACCACAACGGTGGCCTGAACCAGTATAAATCTCGTGTCCCTTGTGATGTTCATCATTTTATCTTAGATTCTCATGAGGCAATCAGACGTAGAACGGTAGGGGAAAGATCTTCGTGCGCACCCCAGAGTTCGAACCTTAAGGGTCTGCCGGATCCTAACATGAACAACCTTGAATGGGCCCTCCCACATGGGTGAGAGCTTGTGCAGCCCTTCCCTGGAGAGCACCCGCCTGAGCATGAGGTCACCTACCTCAAGAGTCCTGCGGCGGATGTTGCAGCAGTGGTACCTCCGCAGCGCCTACTAGTATCTTTCCGCTTGTAGCGCGGCCTCCCGACGGTGTTCCTCCCCCACCACGAGGTCCATCCCACGCATGGCGTCCTGCTGTGCTTCATCAAATGCTAGGACCCGCGCGGAGCGACGCCTGGCCTCGTGAGGGAGGACCGCCTCTGCTTCGTAGACGAGGAAGAATGGGGTCTCGCCAATCGACTTGGTGGTTGTAGTGCAGATGGACCACAACATGGACTGGAGCTCATCGTACCAGCCCCTACCGCAGGCCTCCAGCTTCTTCTTGAAGGTCCTGGTTTTGAGGCCTTTTAGGACCTCTACGTTGGCGCATTCAGCCTGGCCGTTACTCCGTGGATGTGCCACCGACGCGTAGCATATCTGTGTTCTAAGGTTAGCACAATATGTTTTGAAGAGATTGTTGGTGAACTGCGAACCGTTGCCGGTGTTGATGCGATTAGGGACCCCAAATCGGCTCACGAGGCCCTTGATGAATTTGACTGCAGAACTAGCCGAGATGGTGCAGACGGCCTCCACCTCCACCTATTTGGTGAACTTGTTGATAGCGATGTAGACGTAGCGGTAGCCCCCAGGCGCCCGAGGGAACGGGCCCAAGATATCCAACCCCCAGACCTCAAATGGCCACGAGAGTGGGATGGTATGCACGCCCTGAGTTGGCAGATGGATCTGCTTGGCGTGGAATTGACAGGCTTTGCAAGCCTTCACCAGCTCGATTGCGTCATTGAGTGTTGTAGGCCAGTAAAAACCGCTGCGGAACGCCTTTCCAACAAGGGTCCGTGATGACGTGTGGTGCCCACAATCCCCACCGTGAATATCTGCCAGCAACTCCTTCCCCTCTTCCCTAGAGATGCAATGCAGGGAAACATCGTTTGGCCGCTTCCGGTAGAGCTCCCCGTCTTGGTTGCAGTAGGCCGTGGCCTGCCGGGGCACGCGTTCTGCATCCTCTTGTTTCTCTGGTAGAGTCCCTTGCACCAGGTAATCCTTGAACTCCATAGTTCAGCATCCCTCCTGAGGCTCTAGCGCCAAGAGCAAGCGTGCTCCCGAGGTCGGGCCACAAGCCGGGGCTCCTGAGGCAAGAGGTTGACGGAGTTCTTCCCGAGGTTGCGCTATGCTTTATAGTGATGGTGCTACCGAGGGCTTGAAGAGCCGCTCCTTGAATACACCGGGCTCCTGAGACAACCGCCTGGATACCCTCCTAGCGATGTCATCAGCCTCTTGTTTGGTGCCGCGGGGCACGTGCTGCAACTCAAGTCCCCCAAACTACTTTTCCATCTTGCGTAACTCCGCGGGATATGCCTCCATGTGCTCATCCTTAGGCTTGTACACTTTGTGTGAGAAGTTGACGAGGAGATGTGAGTCGCCCTTGATGACGAGGTGCTTCACCCCTAGTGCTGACGCAGCCTTTAAGCCAGCTATGAGGCCTTCGTATTCTGCTATGTTGTTGGAGACCTTCTCAGCGTGCTGGAAACAGAGATGTACAGTATAATAGAGCTTGTCCTGAGTGGATTATATAAGCACCATTGTATAGTGTGCCATTACTAATTGACATAGTAATGGCGCACCACATCCGTCGTGCGCCATTAGTATTTTTTGAAAGAAAAAGTAAAAATAAAATAAAATAAGATTGTTACTAATGGCGCACCATGACTCGGTGCGCCATTACTAGTTTTAACTAGTAATGGCGCACTGTCCACTGGTGCGCCATTACTAAGTTTTTTCAAAAAAAAAATCAAAAAAAAATATCAATTTTTTTTTATTTTTTTTTCAAAACTAGTAATGGCGCACCATGGGTGTGGTGCGCCATTACTAGTTTAACTAGTAATGGCGCACCACACCCAGGTGCGCCATTACTAACTTGCCCCAACATCGAATGCACCCCCCCCCCCCCCCCCCCCGTGGATCGCCTTTTCAGTTTTAAAAAAATAAAAGAAAATGATTGAAAAAATGTCAAAAAAATAAAAGAAAATAAGTTTCCCATGTGATATATGCTCTAGTTGTTGGGAAAATTTACAAATATGAATTTCGACTTTATTTGCAAAATCTCTCTGGAAATTTGTAAAATGGGCATAACTTTTGCATACGAACTCGGATGAAAAAGTTTTTTATATGAAAAATCATCTACTCGAAAAGTTACATCCAAATTCTTGAGCTCAATCTTGTTGGGCACGCAAATGTGATTCCCAAACCACACAACTCCTTGCTCATCCTCTAAGAAACTTGGAGCTTTTCCTGCCTTGATCTTCCTCTTGATACCTTCAATACTCTCGTGTCCCTTCTAAGCTTCCTTAACATCTTGCATCAGGGTAGGCTTGACTTCGAGGTTGGCTAAGGATCCTGGTGCAACCAGTTCCAATCCGAAGCCTTCAAGTTCTTCATATAAGGCGGGTAACCTTTCCTTAAGCATAGCATTCAAGGAACAAGCCTTTCTACTTAAGACATCTGCTACCACATTAGCCTTTCTAGGGTGGTATTCAACACTAAGGTCATAATCCTTGATCAACTCTAGGCATCTTCTCTGCCTCATGTTCAATTCTTTCTGAGTGAAAATATACTTCAGACTTTTGTGATCCGTGCATATCTCACATCGCTTCCCTAGAAGGTAATGTCGCCTGGTATTTAAGGCGTGAACTAAAGCTATCAACTCAAGGTCATGAGCAGCGTAGTTCTCTTCATGAGGACGTAGCTGTCTAGATAGATAGGCTACGACTCTGCCTTCTTGCATCAGGACACCACCGACTCCGGTTCTTGATGCATCACAATATATCACAAATTCCTTGTGAATATCAGGTGTGGCCAGAACTGGGGCGGTGGTTAATCTTCTCTTCAGCTCCTGGAAGCTCTCTTCACACTTTGGTGTACACTCAAACTTCTTTTCCTTCTTCAGGAGCTGGGTCATAGGTCGGGCAATGCTTGAGAATCCTTCAACAAACTTGCGGTAATATCCCGCGAGTCCGAGGAAGCTTCTGACTTCCTTCACATTGCTCGGGGTTTGCCATTCAGCCACGGCCTGGATCTTGGTGGATCCACTGACAATCCTTCGGCATTCAGTACATGACCCAAGAATCCAACCTCATGCAGCCAAAATTCGCACTTGCTGAACTTGGCGTACAATTGGTGCTCTCAAAGCTTGTCTAGGACCATCCTCAAGTGTTGCTCGTGATCTTCTTCCATCTTTGAGAAGACAAGAATGTCATCAATGAAGACGACAACAAACTTGTCCAAATATTCCATGAAGACCTTATTCATGAGATACATGAAGTAAGCTGGGGCATTGGTCAATCCAAAGGACATGACCGTGCACTCATACAGGCCATATCTGGTTACAAATGCCGTCTTTGGAATATCCGGAGGTCTGATTTTCAGCTGGTAGTACCCAGATCTGAGGTCGATCTTGGAGAACACCTTGGCCCCATTGAGTTGATCAAATAGATCTTCAATCTTGGGAAGTGGATACTTGTTCTTGATTGTAACTTCATTGAGGGAGCGATAGTCAATGCACAAGCGTATGGTATCGTCCTTCTTTGCCACAAACAGAACAGGTGATCCCCAAGGGGAGGCACTAGGGCGGATAAATCCCTTCCTCAACTGCTCTTCCAGTTGCTTCTTCAGCTCTGCTAACTCTTCCGGTCCCATTCTACAAGGCTTCTTATAGATGGGTCCTGCTCCCACTACTACAAAAAGGGCTATAGATGGAATGGCTACTAATGGCGCACCTGTGATGTGGTGCGCCATTGCTATATTCTAATGGCGCACCATGTCTCGGTGCTCCATTAGTAATATATTACTAATGGCGCACCAGGTGTGTGGTGCGCCATTAGTAGTTTTGGAAAAAAACATAAAAAAAATTTGTTACTAATGGCGCACCATTGTATAGTGCGCCATTACTAATTGACATAGTAATGGCGCACCACATCTGTCGTGCGCCATTATTATTTTTGTAAAAAAGTAAAAACAAAAAAAATTGTTACTAATGGCGCACCATGACTCGGTGCGCCATTACTAGTTTTAACTAGTAATGGCGCACTGTCCACTGGTGCGCCATTACTAAGTTTTTTTAAAAAAAATTCAAAAAAAATATCAATTTTATTTTTATTTTGTTTCAAAACTAGTAATGGCGCACCGTGGGTGTGGTGCGGCATTACTAGTTTAACTAGTAATGTCGCACCACCCCCAGGTGCGCCATTACTAACTAGCCCCAACACCGAATGCACCCCCCCCCTTGTCGATCGCCTTTTCAGTTTTAAAAAAAATAAAAGAAAATGATGGAAATGTCAAAAAAAATAAAAGAAAATAAGTTTCCCATGTGATATGTGCTCTAGTTATTGCGAAAATTTACAAATATGAATTTCGACTTTATTTGCAAAATCTCTCTGGAAATTTGTAAAATGGGCATAACTTTTGCATACGAACTCGGATGAAAAAGTTTTTTATATGAAAAATCATCTACTCGAAAAGTTACATCCAAATGCTTGAGCTCAATCTTGTTTGGCACGCAAATGTGATTCTCAAACCACATAACTCCTTGCTCATCCTCTGAGAAACTTGGAGCTTTGCCTGCCTTGATCTTCCTCTTGATGCCTTCAATACTCTTGTGTCCCTTCTGAGCTTCCTTAACATCTTCCATCAGGGTAGGCTTGACTTCGAGGTTGGCTAAGGATCCTGGTGCAACCAGTTCCAATGTGAAGCCTTCAAGTTCTTCATATAAGGCGGGTAACCTTTCCTTAAGCATAGCATTCAAGGAACAAGCCTTTCTGCTTAAGAGATCTGCTACCACCTTAGCCTTTCTAGGGTGGTATTCAACACTGAGGTCATAATCCTTGATCAACTCTAGCCATCTTCTCTGCCTCATGTTCAATTCTTTCTGAGTGAAAATATACTTCAGACTTTTGTGATCCGTGCATATCTCACATCGCTTCCCTAGAAGGTAATGTCGCCTGGTCTTTAAGGCGTGAACTAAATCTATCAACTCAAGGTCATGAGTAGCGTAGTTCTCTTCATGAGGACGTAGTTGTCTAGATAGATAGGCTACAACTCTGCCTTCTTGCATCAGGACACCACCGACTCCGGTTCTTGATGCATCACAATATATCACAAATTCCTTGTGAATATCATGTGTGCCCAGAA
Organism: Triticum aestivum; assembly: GCF_018294505.1. Classification (NCBI taxonomy): domain Eukaryota; kingdom Viridiplantae; phylum Streptophyta; class Magnoliopsida; order Poales; family Poaceae; genus Triticum; species Triticum aestivum. The sequence goes on along the minus strand of NC_057801.1, from coordinate 326,598,667 downwards.
CTGGGGCGGTGGTTAATCTTCTCTTCAGCTCCTGGAAGCTCTCTTCACACTTTGGTGTACACTCAAACTTCTTGTCCTTCTTCAGGAGCTGGGTCATAGGTCGGGCAATGCTTGAGAATCCTTCAACGAACTTGCGGTAATATCCCGCGAGTCCGAGGAAGCTTCTGACTTCCTTCACATTGCTTGGGGTTTGCCATTCAGTCACGGCCTGGATCTTGGTGGGATCCACTGACAATCCTTCGGCATTCAGTACATGACCCAAGAATCCAACCTCATGCAGCCAAAATTCGCACTTGCTGAACTTGGCGTACAGTTGGTGCTCTCGAAGCATGTCTAGGACCATCCTCAAGTGTTGCTCGTGCTCTTCTTCCGTCTTTTTGAAGACAAGAATGTCATCAATGAAGACGACAACAAACTTGTCCAAATATTCCATGAAGACCTTATTCATGAGATACATGAAGTAAGCTGGGGCATTGGTCAATCCAAAGGACATGACCGTGCACTCATACAGGCCATATCTGGTTACAAATGCCGTCTTTGGAATATCCCGAGGTCTGATTTTCAACTGGTAGTACCCAGATCTGAGGTCTATCTTGGAGAACACCTTGGCCCCATTGAGTTGATCAAATAGATCTTCAATCTTGGGAAGTGGATACTTGTTCTTGATTGTAACTTCATTGAGGGAGCGATAGTCAATGCACAAGCGTATGGTATCGTCCTTCTTTGCCACAAACAGAACAGGTGATCCCCAAGGGGAGGCACTAGGGCGGATAAATCCCTTCCTCAACTGCTCTTCCAGTTGCTTCTTCAGCTCTGCTAACTCTTCCGGTCCCATTCTATAAGGCTTCTTATAGATGGGTCCTGCTCCCACTACTACCAAAAGGGCTATAGATGGAATGGCTACTAATGGCGCACCTGTGATGTGGTGCGCCATTGCTATATTCTAATGGCGCACCATGTCTCGGTGCGCCATTAGTAATATATTACTAATGGCGCACCAGGTGTGTGGTGCACCATTAGTAGTTTTGAAAAAGAACATAAAGAAAATGTTACTAATGGCGCACCATTGTATAGTGCGCCATTACTAATTGACATAGTAATGGCACACCACATCCGTCGTGCGCCATTAGTATTTTTGACAAAAGTAAAGAAAAATAAAAAAATTGTTACTAATGGCGCACCATGACTCGGTGCACCATTACTAGTTTTAACTAGTAATGGCGCACTGTCCACTGGTGCGCCATTACTAAGTTTTAAAAAAATTTCAAAAAAATATCAATTTTTTTTTCAAAACTAGTAATGGTGCACCATGGGTGTGGTGCACCATTACTAGTTTAACTAGTAATGGCGCACAACCCCCAGGTGCGCCATTACTAACTTGCCCCAACACCGAATGCACCCCCCCCCCTTGTGGATCGCCTTTTCAGATTTAAAAAAAATAAAAGAAAATGATCGAAATGTCAAAAAAATAAAAGAAAATACGTTTCCCATGTGATATGTGCTCTAGTTGTTGGGAAAATTTACAAATATGAATTTCGACTTTATTTGCAAAATCTCTCTGGAAATTTGTAAATTGGGCATAACTTTTGCATACGAACTCGGATGAAAAAGTTTTTTATACGAAAAATCATCTACTCGAAAAGTTACATCCAAATTCTTGAGCTCAATCTTGTTGGGCACGCAAATGTGATTCCCAAACCACACAACTCCTTGCTCATCCTCTGAGAAACTTGGAGCTTTGCCTGCCTTGATCTTCCTCTTGATGCCTTCAATACTCTCGTGTCCCTTCTGAGCTTCCTTAACATCTTCCATCAGGGTAGGCTTGACTTCGAGGCTGGCTAAGGATCCTGGTGCAACCAGTTCCAATCCGAAGCCTTCAAGTTCTTCATATAAGGCGGGTAACCTTTCCTTAAGCATAGCATTCAAGGAACAAGCCTTTCTGCTTAAGACATCTGCTACCACATTAGCCTTTCTAGTGTGGTATTCAACACTGAGATCATAATCCTTCATCAACTCTAGCCATCTTCTCTGCCTCATGTTCAATTCTTTCTGGGTGAAAATATACTTCAGACTTTTGTGATCCGTGCATATCTCACATCGCTTCCCTAGAAGGTAATGTCGCCTGGTCTTTAAGGCATGAACTAAAGCTATCAACTCAAGGTCATGAGCAGCGTAGTTCTCTTCATGAGGACGTAGCTGTCTAGATAGATAGGCTACGACTCTGCCTTCTTGCATCAAGACACCACCGACTCCGGTTCTTGATGCATCACAATATATCACAAATTCCTTGTGAATATCAGGTGTGGCCAGAACTGGTGCGGTGGTTAATCTTCTCTTCAGCTCCTAGAAGCTCTCTTCACACTTCGGTGTACACTCAAACTTCTTTTCCTTCTTCAGGAGCTGGGTCATAGGTCGGGCAATGCTTGAGAATCCTTCAACGAACTTGCGGTAATATCCCGCGAGTCCGAGGAAGCTTCTGACTTCCTTCACATTGCTCGGGGTTTGCCATTCAGTCACGGCCTGGATCTTGGTGGGATCCACTGACAATCCTTCGGCATTCAGTACATGACCCAAGAATCCAACCTCATGCAGCCAAAATTCGCACTTGCTGAACTTGGCGTACAGTTGGTGCTCTCGAAGCTTGTCTGGGACCATCCTCAAGTGTTGCTCGTGCTCTTCTTACGTCTTTTTGAAGACAAGAATGTCATCAATGAAGACGACAACAAACTTGTCCAAATATTCCATGAAGACCTTATTCATGAGATACATGAAGTAAGCTGGGGCATTGGTCAATCCAAAGGACATGACCGTGCACTCATACAGGCCATATCTGGTTACTAATGCCGTCTTTGGAATATCCCGAGGTCTGATTTTCAACTGGTAGTACCCAGATCTGAGGTTGATCTTGGAGAACACCTTGGCCCCATTGAGTTGATCAAATAGATCTTCAATCTTGGGAAGTGGATACTTGTTCTTGATTGTAACTTCATTGAGGGAGCGATAGTCAATGCACAAGCGTATGGTATCGTCCTTCTTTGCCACAAACAGAACAGGTGATCCCCAAGGGGAGGCACTAGGGCGGATAAATCCCTTCCTCAACTGCTCTTCCAGTTGCTTCTTCAGCTCTGCTAACTCTTCCGGTCCCATTCTATAAGGCTTCTTGTAGATGGGTCCTGCTCCCACTACTACCAAAAGGGCTATAGATGGAATGGCTACTAATGGCGCACCTGTGATGTGGTGCGCCATTGCTATATTCTAATGGCGCACCATGTCTCAGTGCGCCATTAGTAATATATTACTAATGGCGCACCAGGTGTGTGGTGCACCATTAGTAGTTTTGAAAAAAAACATAAAGAAAATGTTACTAATGGCGCACCATTGTATAGTGTGCCATTACTAATTGACATAGTAATGGCACACCACATCCGTCGTGCGCCATTAGTATTTTTGACAAAAAGTAAAGAAAAATAAAAAAAATTGTTACTAATGGCGCACCATGACTGGGTGCACCATTACTAGTTTTAACTAGTAATGGCGTACTGTCCACTGGTGCGCCATTACTAAGTTTTAAAAAAAATTCAAAAAAATATCAATTTTTTTTATTTTTTTTTCAAAACTAGTGATGGTGCACCGTGGGTGTGGTGCTCCATTACTAGTTTAACTAGTAATGGCGCACAACCCCCAGGTGCGCCATTACTAACTTGCCCCAACACCGAATGCACCCCCCCCCCCCTTCTGGATCGCCTTTTCAGATTTAAAAAAATAAAAGAAAATGATCGAAATGTCAAAAAAATAAAAGAATATAAGTTTCCCATGTGATATGTGCTCTAGTTGTTGGGAAAATTTACAAATATGAATTTCGACTTTATTTGCAAAATCTCTCTGGAAATTTGTAAAATGGGCATAACTTTTGCATACGAACTCGGATGAAAAAGTTTTTTATATGAAAAATCATCTACTCGAAAAGTTACATCCAAATTCTTGAGCTCAATCTTGTTGGGCACGCAAATGTGATTCCCAAACCACACAACTCCTTGCTCATCCTCTGAGAAACTTGGAGCTTTGCCTGCCTTGATCTTCCTCTTGATGCCTTCAATACTCTCGTGTCCCTTCTGAGCTTCCTTAACATCTTCCATCAGGGTAGGCTTGACTTTGAGGCTAGCTAAGGATCCTGGTGCAACCATTTCCAATCCAAAGCCTTCAAGTTCTTCATATAAGGCGGGTAACCTTTCCTTAAGCATAGCATTCAAGGAACAAGCCTTTCTGCTTAAGACATCTGCTACCACATTAGCCTTTCTAGTGTGGTATTCAACACTGAGGTCATAATCCTTGATCAACTCTAGCCATCTTCTCTGCCTCATGTTCAATTCTTTCTGGGTGAAAATATACTTCAGACTTTTGTGATCCGTGCATATCTCACATCGCTTCCCTAGAAGGTAATGTCGCCTGGTCTTTAAGGCATGAACTAAAGCTATCAACTCAAGGTCATGAGCAGCATAGTTCTCTTCATGAGGATGTAGTTGTCTAGATAGATAGGCTACGACTCTGCCTTCTTGCATCAAGACACCACCGACTCCGGTTCTTGATGCATCACAATATATCACAAATTCCTTATGAATATCAGGTGTGGCCAGAACTGGTGCGGTGGTTAATCTTCTCTTCAGCTCCTGGAAGCTCTCTTCACACTTCGGTGTACACTCAAACTTCTTTTCCTTCTTCAGGAGCTGGGTCAGAGGTCGGGCAATGCTTGAGAATCCTTCAATGAACTTGCGGTAATATCCCGCTAGTCCGAGGAAGCTTCTGACTTCCTTCACATTGCTCGGGGTTTGTCATTCAGTCACGGCCTGGATCTTGGTGGGATCCACTGACAATCCTTCGACATTCAGTACATGACCCAAGAATCCAACCTCATGCAGCCAAAATTCGCACTTGCTGAACTTGGCGTACAGTTGGTGCTCTCGAAGCTTGTCTAGGACCATCCTCAAGTGTTGCTCGTGATCTTCTTCCGTCTTTGAGAAGACAAGAATGTCATCAATGAAGACGACAACAAACTTGTCCAAATATTCCATGAAGACCTTATTCATGAGATACATGAAGTAAGCTGGGGCATTGGTCAATCCAAAGGACATGAGCGTGCACTCATACAGGCCATATCTGGTTACAAATGCCGTCTTTGGAATATCCTAAGGTCTGATTTTCAGCTAGTAGTACCCAGATCTGAGGTCAATCTTGGAGAACACCTTGGCCCCATTGAGTTGATCAAATAGATCTTCAATCTTGGGAAATGGATACTTGTTCTTGATTGTAACTTCATTGAGGGAGCGATAGTCAATGCACAAGCGTATGGTATCGTCCTTCTTTGCCACAAACAGAACAGGTGATCCCCAAGGGGAGGCACTAGGGCGGATAAATCCCTTCCTAAACTGCTCTTCTAGTTGCTTCTTCAGCTCTACTAACTCTTCCGGTCCCATTCTATAAGGCTTCTTATAGATGGGTCCTGCTCCCACTACTACAAAAAGGGCTATAGATGGAATGGCTACTAATGGCGCACCTATGATGTGGTGCACCATTGCTATATTCTAATGGCGCACCATGTCTCAGTGCGCCATTAGTAATATATTACAAATGGCGCACCAAGTGTGTGGTGCGCCATTAGTAGTTTTGAAAAAAAACATAAAAAAATTTGTTACTAATGCCGCACCATTGTATAGTGCGCCATTACTAATTGACTTAATAATGGCGCACCACATCCGTCGTGCGCCATTAGTATTTTTGAAAAAAAAGTAAAAAAAAATAAATAAAATTGTTACTAATGGCGCACCATGACTCGGTGCGCCATTACTAGTCTTAACTAGTAATGGCGCACTGTCCACTGGTGCGCCATTACTATTTTTTTTTAAAAAATCAAAAAAATATCAATTTTTTTTCATTTTTTTTCAAAACTAGTAATGGCACACCGTGGGTGTGGTGCGCCATTACTAGTTTAACTAGTAATGGAGCACTACCCCCAGGTGCGCCATTACTAACTTGCCCCAACACCGAAAGCACCCCCCCCCTTGTGGATCGCCTTTTCAGATTTAAAAAAAATAAAAGAAAATGATCGAAATGTCAAAAAAATAAAAGAAAATAAGTTTCCCATGTGATATGTGCTCTAGTTGTTGGGAAAATTTACAAATATGAATTTCGACTTTATTTGCAAAATCTCTCTGGAAATTTGTAAAATGGGCATAACTTTTGCATACGAACTCGGATGAAAAAGTTTTTTATACGAAAAATCATCTACTCGAAAAGTTACATCCAAATTCTTGAGCTCAATCTTGTTGGGCACGCAAATGTGATTCCCAAACCACACAACTCCTTGCTCATCCTCTGAGAAACTTGGAGCTTTGCCTGCCTTGATCTTCCTCTTGATGCCTTCAATACTCTCGTGTCCCTTCTGAGCTTCCTTAACATCTTCCATCAGGGTAGGCTTGACTTCGAGGCTGGCTAAGGATCCTGGTGCAACCAGTTCCAATCCGAAGCCTTCAAGTTCTTCATATAAGGCGGGTAACCTTTCCTTAAGCATAGCATTCAAGGAACAAGCCTTTCTGCTTAAGACATCTGCTACCACATTAGCCTTTCTAGTGTGGTATTCAACACTGAGGTCATAATCCTTGATCAACTCTAGCCATCTTCTCTGCCTCATGTTCAATTCTTTCTGGGTGAAAATATACTTCAGACTTTTGTGATCCGTGCATATCTCACATCGCTTCCCTAGAAGGTAATGTCGCCTGGTCTTTAAGGCATGAACTAAAGCTATCAACTCAAGGTCATGAGCAGCGTAGTTCTCTTCATGAGGACGTAGCTCTCTAGATAGATAGGCTACGACTCTGCCTTCTTGCATCAAGACACCACCGACTCCGGTTCTTGATGCATCACAATATATCACAAATTCCTTGTGAATATCAGGTGTGGCCAGAACTGGTGCGGTGGTTAATATTCTCTTCAGCTCCTGGAAGCTCTCTTCACACTTCGGTGTACACTCAAACTTCTTTTCCTTCTTCAGGAGCTGGGTCATAGGTCGGGCAATGCTTGAGAATCCTTCAATGAACTTGCGGTAATATCCCGCGAGTCCGAGGAAGCTTCTGACTTCCTTCACATTGCTCGGGGTTTGTCATTCAGTCACGGCCTGGATCTTTGTGGGATCCACTGACAATCCTTCGGCATTCAGTACATGACCCAAGAATCCAACCTCATGCAGCCAAAATTCGCACTTGCTGAACTTGGCGTACAGTTGGTGCTCTCGAAGCTTGTCTAGGACCATCCTCAAGTGTTGCTCGTGATCTTCTTCCGTCTTTGAGAAGACAAGAATGTCATCAATGAAGACGACAACAAACTTGTCCAAATATTCCATGAAGACCTTATTCATGAGATACATGAAGTAAGCTGGGGCATTGGTCAATCCAAAGGACATGAGCGTGCACTCATACAGGCCATATCTTGTTACAAATGTCGTCTTTGGAATATCCTAAGGTCTGATTTTCAGCTGGTAGTACCCAGATCTGAGGTCAATCTTGGAGAACACCTTGGCCCCATTGAGTTGATCAAATAGATCTTCAATCTTGGGAAGTGGATACTTGTTCTTGATTGTAACTTCATTGAGGGAGCGATAGTCAATGCACAAACGTATGGTATCGTCCTTCTTTGCCACAAACAGAACAGGTGATCCCCAAGGGGAGGCACTAGGGCGGATAAATCCCTTCCTCAACTGCTCTTCTAGTTGCTTCTTCAGCTCTACTAACTCTTCCGGTCCCATTCTATAAGGCTTCTTATAGATGGGTCTTGCTCCCACTACTACAAAAAGGGCTATAGATGGAATGGCTACTAATGGCGCACCTGTGATGTGGTGCACCATTGCTATATTCTAATGGCGCACCATGTCTCGGTGCGCCATTAGTAATATATTACTAATGGCGCACCAAGTGTGTGGTGCGCCATTAGTAGTTTTGAAAAAAAACATAAAAAAAATTTGTTACTAATGCCGCACCATTGTATAGTGCGCCATTACTAATTGACATAGTAATGGCGCACCACATCCGTCGTGCGCCATTAGTATTTTTTAAAAAAAAGTAAAAAAAAATAAAAAAATTGTTACTAATGGCGCACCATGACTCGGTGCGCCATTACTAGTCTTAACTAGTAATGGCGCACTGTCCACTGGTGCGCCATTACTATTTTTTTTAAAAAAATCAAAAAAATATCAATTGTTTTCATTTTTTTTTCAAAACTAGTAATGGCACACCGTGGGTGTGGTGCGCCATTACTAGTTTAACTAGTAATGGCGCACTACCCCCAGGTGCGCCATTACTAACTTGCCCCAACACCGAAAGCACCCCCCCCCCCTTGTGGAACGCCTTTTCAGTTTTAAAAAAAATAAAAGAAAATGATGGAAATGTTAAAAAAATAAAAGAAAATAAGTTTCCCATGTGGTATGTGCTCTAGTTGTTGCGAAAATTTACAAATATGAATTTCGACTTTATTTGCAAAATCTCTCTGGAAATTTGTAAAATGGGCATAACTTTTGCATACGAACTCGGATGAAAAAGTTTTTTATATGAAAAATCATCTGCTCAAAAAGTTACATCCAAATTCTTGAGCTCAATCTTGTTGGGCACGCAAATGTGATTCCCAAACCACACAACTCCTTGCTCATCCTCTGAGAAACTTGGAGCTTTGCCTGCCTTGATCTTCCTCTTGATGCCTTCAATACTCTCATGTCCCTTCTGAGCTTCCTTACCATCTTCCATCAGGGTAGGCTTGACTTCGAGGCTGGCTAAGGATCCTGGTGCAACCAGTTCCAATCCGAAGCCTTCAAGTTCTTTATATAAGCCGGGTAACCTTTCCTTAAGCATAGCATTCAAGGAACAAGCCTTTCTGCTTAAGACATCTGCTACCACATTAGCCTTTCTAGTGTGGTATTCAACACTGAGGTCATAATCCTTGATCAACTCTAGCCATCTTCTCTGCCTCATGTTCAATTCTTTCTGGGTGAAAATATACTTCAGACTTTTGTGATCCGTGCATATCTCACATCGCTTCCCTAGAAGGTAATGTCGCCTGGTCTTTAAGGCATGAACTAAAGCTATCAACTCAAGGTCATGAGCAGCATAGTTCTCTTCATGAGGACGTAGCTGTCTAGATAGATAGGCTACGACTCTGCCTTCTTGCATCAAGACACCACCGACTCCGGTTCTTGATGCATCACAATATATCACAAATTCCTTGTGAATATCAGGTGTGCCCAGAACTAGGGCGGTGGTTAATCTTCTCTTCAGCTCCTGGAAGCTCTCTTCACACTTTGGTGTACACTCAAACTTCTTGTCCTTCTTCAGGAGCTGGGTCATAGGTCGGGCAATGCTTGAGAATCCTTCAACGAACTTGCGGTAATATCCCGCGAGTCCGAGGAAGCTTCTGACTTCCTTCACATTGCTCGGGGTTTGCCATTCAGTCACGACCTGGATCTTGGTGGGATACACTGACAATCCTTCGGCATTCAGTACATGACCCAAGAATCCAACCTCATGCAGCCAAAATTCGCACTTGCTGAACTTGGCGTACAGTTGGTGCTCTCGAAGCTTGTCTGGGACCATCCTCAAGTGTTGCTCGTGCTCTTCTTCCGTCTTTGAGAAGACAAGAATGTCATCAATGAAGACGACAACAAACTTGTCCAAATATTCCATAAAGACCTTATTCATGAGATACATGAAGTAAGCTGGGGCATTGGTCAATCCAAAGGACATGACCGTGCACTCATACAGGCCATATCTGGTTACAAATGTCGTCTTTGGAATATCCTCAGGTCCGATTTTCAACTGGTAGTACCCAGATCTGAGGTCGATCTTGGAGAACACCTTGGCCCCATTGAGTTGATCGAATAGATCTTCAATCTTGGGAAGTGGATACTTGTTCTTGATTGTAACTTCATTGAGGGAGCGATAGTCAATGCACAAGCGTATGGTATCGTCCTTCTTTGCCACAAACAGAACAGGTAATCCCCAAGGGGAGGCACTAGGGCGGATAAATCCCTTCCTCAACTGCTCTTCCAGTTGCTTCTTCAGCTCTGCTAACTCTTCCGGTCCCATTCTATAAGGCTTCTTATAGATGGGTCCTGCTCCCACTACTACAAAAAGGGCTATAGATGGAATGGCTACTAATGGCGCACCTGTGATGTGGTGCGCCATTGCTATATTCTAATGGTGCACCATGTCTCGGTGCGCCATTAGTAATATATTACTAATGGCGCACCAGGTGTGTGGTGCGCCATTAGTAGTTTTGGAAAAAACATAAAAAAAATTTGTTACTAATGGCGCACCATTGTATAGTGCGCCATTACTAATTGACATAGTAATGGCGCACCACATCCGTCGTGCGCCATTATTATTTTTGCAAAAAAGTAAAAAAAATAATAAAAAAATTGTTACTAATGGCGCACCAAGACTCGGTGCGCCATTACTAGTTAACTAGTAATGGCACACTGTCCACTGGTGCGCCATTACTAAGTTTTTTTAAAAAAATTCAAAAAAAATATCAATTTTATTTTTATTTTGTTTCTAAACTAGTAATGGCACAGCATGGGTGTGGTGCGCCATTACTAGTTTAACTAGTAATGGCGCACCACCCCCAGGTGCGCCATTACTAACTTGCCCCAACACCGAATGCACCCTCCCCCCCCCTTGTGGATCGCCTTTTCAGTTTTAAAAAAAATAAAAGAAAATGATGGAAATGTCAAAAAAATAAAAGAAAATAAGTTTCACATGTGATATGTGCTCTAGTTGTTGGGAAAATTTACAAATATGAATTTCGACTTTATTTGCAAAATCTCTCTGGAAATTTGTAAAATGGGCATAACTTTTGCATACGAACTCGGATGAAAAAGTTTATTATATGAAAAGTCATCTACTCGAAAAGTTACATCCAAATGCTTGAGCTCAATCTTGTTTGGCACGCAAATGTGATTCCCAAACCACATAACTCCTTGCTCATCCTCTGAGAAACTTGGAGCTTTGCCTGCCTTGATATTCCTCTTGATGCCTTCAATACTCTCGTGTCCCTTCTGAGCTTCCTTAACATCTTCCATCAGGGTAGGCTTGACTTCGAGGTTGGCTAAGGATCCTGGTGCAACCAGTTCCAATGTGAAGCCTTCAAGTTCTTCATATAAGGCGGGTAACCTTTCCTTAAGCATAACATTCAAGGAACAAGCCTTTCTGCTTAAGACATCTGCTACCACCTTAGCCTTTCTAGGGTGGTATTCAACACTGAGGTCATAATCCTTGATCAACTCTAGCCATCTTCTCTGCCTCATGTTCAATTCTTTCTGAGTGAAAATATACTTCAGACTTTTGTGATCCGTGCATATCTCACATCGCTTCCCTAGAAGGTAATGTCGCCTGGTCTTTAAGGCGTGAACTAACGCTATCAACTCAAGGTCATGAGTAGCGTAGTTCTCTTCATGAGGATGTAGTTGTCTAGATAGATAGGCTACGACTCTGCCTTCTTGCATCAGGACACCACCGACTCCGGTTCTGGATGCATCACAATATATCACAAATTCCTTGTGAATATCAGGTGTGCCCAGAACTGGGGCGGTGGTTAATCTTCTCTTCAGCTCCTGGAAGCTCTCTTCACACTTTGGTGTACACTCAAACTTCTTGTCCTTCTTCAGGAGCTGGGTCATAGGTCGGGCAATGCTTGAGAATCCTTCAACGAACTTGCGGTAATATCCCGCGAGTCCAAGGAAGCTTCTGACTTCCTTCACATTGCTCGGGGTTTGCCATTCAGTCACGGCCTGGATCTTGGTGGGATCCACTGACAATCCTTCGGCATTCAGTACATGACCCAAGAATCCTACCTCATGCAGCCAGAATTCGCACTTGCTGAACTTGGCGTACAGTTGGTGCTCTCGAAGCTTGTCTGGGACCATCCTCAAGTGTTGCTCGTGCTCTTCTTCCGTCTTTGAGAAGACAAGAATGTCATCAATGAAGACGACAACAAACTTGTCCAAATATTCCATGAAGACCTTATTCATGAGATACATGAAGTAAGCTGGGGCATTGGTCAATCCAAAGGACATGACCGTGCACTCATACAGGCCATATCTGGTTACAAATGCCGTCTTTGGAATATCCTGAGGTTTGATTTTCAACTGGTAGTACCCAGATCTGAGGTCGATCTTGGAGAACACCTTGGCCCCATTGAGTTGATCAAATAGATCTTCAATCTTGGGAAGTGGATACTTGTTCTTGATTGTAACTTCATTGAGGGAGCGATAGTCAATGCACAAGCGTATGGTATCGTCCTTCTTTGCCACAAACAGAACAGGTGATCCGCAAGGGGAGGCACTAGGGCGGATAAATCCCTTCCTCAACTGCTCTTCCAGTTGCTTCTTCAGCTCTGCTAACTCTTCCGTTCCCATTCTATAAGGCTTCTTATAGATGGGTCCTGCTACCACTACTACCAAAAGGGCTATAGATGGAATTGCTACTAATGGCGCACCTGTGATGTGGTGCGCCATTGCTATATTCTAATGGCGCACCATGTCTCGGTGCGCCATTAGTAATATATTACTAATGGCGCACCAGGTGTGTGGTGCGCCATTAGTAGTTTTGAAAAAAAACATAAAAAAATGTTACTAATGGCGCACCATTGTATAGTGCGCCATTACTAATTGACATAGTAATGGCACACCACATCCGTCGTGCGCCATTAGTATTTTTGAAAAAAAGTAAAGAAAAATAAAAAAAATTCTTACTAATGGCGCACCATGACTCGGTGCACCATTACTAGTTTTAACTAGTAATGGCGCACTGTCCACTGGTGCGCCATTACTAAGTTTTAAAAAAAATCAAAAAAATATCAATTTTTTTTTCAAAACTAGTAATGGCGCACCGTGGGTGTGGTGCGCCATTACTAGTTTAACTAGTAACGGCGCACAACCCCCAGGTGCGCCATTACTAACTTGCCCCAACACCGAATGCACCCCCCCCCCTTTGTGGATCGCCTTTTCAGTTTTAAAAAAATAAAAGAAAATGATGGAAATGTCAAAAAAATAAAAGAAAATAAGTTTCCCATGTGATATGTGCTCTAGTTGTTGGGGAAATTTACAAATATGAATTTCGACTTTATTTGCAAAATCTCTCTGGAAATTTGTAAAATGGGCATAACTTTTGCATACGAACTCGGATGAAAAAGTTTTTTATACGAAAAATCATCTACTCGAAAAGATACATCCAAAATCTTGAGCTCAATCTTGTTGGGCACGCAAATGTGATTCCCAAACCAGACAACTCCTTGCTCATCCTCTGAGAAACTTGGAGCTTTGCCTGCCTTGATCTTCCTCTTGATGCCTTCAATACTCCTGTGTCCCTTCTGAGCTTCCTTAACATCTTCCATCAGGGTAGGCTTGACTTCGAGGCTGGCTAAGGATCCTGGTGCAACCAGTTCCAATCCGAAGCCTTCAAGTTCTTCATATAAGGCGGGTAACCTTTCCTTAAGCATAGCATTCAAGGAACAAGCCTTTCTGCTTAAGACATCTGCTACCACATTAGCCTTTCTAGTGTGGTATTCAACACTGAGGTCATAATCCTTGATCAACTCTAGCCATCTTCTCTGCCTCATGTTCAATTCTGTCTGGGTGAAAATATACTTCAGACTTTTGTGATCCGTGCATATCTCACATCGCTTCCCTAGAAGGTAATGTCGCCTGGTCTTTAAGGCGTGAACTAAAGCTATCAACTCAAGGTCATGAGCAGAGTAGTTCTCTTCATGAGGACGTAGCTGTCTAGATAGATAGGCTACGACTCTGCCTTCTTGCATCAGGACACCACCGACTCCGGTTCTTGATGCATCACAATATATCACAAATTCCTTGTGAATATCAGGTGTGGCCAGAACTGGTGCGGTGGTTAATCTTCTCTTCAGCTCCTGGAAGCTCTCTTCACACTTTGGTGTACACTCAAACTTCTTTTCCTTCTTCAAGAGCTGGGTCATAGGTCGGGCAATGCTTGAGAATCCTTCAATGAACTTGCGGTAATATCCCGCGAGTTCGAGGAAGCTTCTGACTTCCTTCACATTGCTCGGGGTTTGCCATTCAGTCACGGCCTGGATCTTGGTGGGATACACTGACAATCCTTCGGCATTCAGTACATGACCCAAGAATCCAACCTCATGCAGCCAAAATTCGCACTTGTTGAACTTGGCATACAGTTGGTGCTCTTGAAGCTTGTCTAGGACCATCCTCAAGTGTTGCTCGTGATCTTCTTCCGTCTTTGAGAAGAAAAGAATGTCATCAATGAAGATGACAACAAACTTGTCCAAATATTCCATGAAGACCTTATTCATGAGATACATGAAGTAAGCTGGGGCATTGGTCAATCCAAAGGACATGACCGTGCACTCATACAGGCCATATCTGGTTACAAATACCATCTTTGGAATATCCTAAGGTCTGATTTTCAGCTGGTAGTACCCAGATCTGAGGTCAATCTTGGAGAACACCTTGGCCCCATTGAGTTGATCAAATAGATCTTTAATCTTGGGAAGTGGATACTTGTTCTTGATTGTAACTTCATTGAGGGAGCGATAGTCAATGCACAAGCGTATGGTATCGTCCTTCTTTGCCACAAACAGAACAGGTGATCCCCAAGGGGAGGCACTAGGGCGGATAAATCCCTTCCTCAACTGCTCTTCCAGTTGCTTCTTCAGCTCTACTAACTCTTCCGGTCCCATTCTATAAGGCTTCTTATAGATGGGTCCTGCTCCCACTACTACAAAAAGGGCTATAGATGGAATGGCTACTAATGGCGCACCTGTGATGTGGTGCACCATTGCTATATTCTAATGGCGCACCATGTCTCGGTGCGCCATTAGTAATATATTACTAATGGCGCACCAGGTGTGTGGTGCGCCATTAGTAGTTTTGAAAAAAAACATAAAAAATTTGTTACTAATGCCGCACCATTGTATAGTGCGCCATTACTAATTGACATAGTAATGGCGCACCACATCCGTCGTGCGCCATTAGTATTTTTGAAAAAAAAGTAAAAAAAAATAAAAAAAAATTTGCTACTAATGGCGCACCATGACTCGGTGCGCCATTACTAGTCTTAACTAGTAATGGCGCGCTGTCCACTGGTGCGCCATTACTAATTTTAAAAAAAAAATCAAAAAAAATATCAATTTTTTTTCATTTTTTTTCAAAACTAGTAATGGCACACCGTGGGTGTGGTGCGCCATTACTAGTTTAACTAGTAATGGCGCACTACCCCCAGGTGTGCCATTACTAACTTGCCCCAACACCGAATGCACCCCCCGCTTGTGGATGGCCTTTTCAGTTTTTAAAAAAATAAAAGAAAATGATGGAAATATCAAAAAAATAAAAGAAAATAAGTTTCCCATGTGATATGTGCTCTAGTTGTTGCGAAAATTTATAAATATGAATTTCGACTTTATTTGCAAAATCTCTCTGGAAAATTGTAAAATGGGCATAACTTTTGCATACGAACTCGGATGAAAAAGTTTTTTATATGAAAAATCATCTACTCGAAAAGTTACACCCAAATTCTTGAGCTCAATCTTGTTGGGCACGCAAATATGATTCCCAAACCACACAACTCCTTGCTCATCCTCTGAGAAACTTGGAGCTTTGCCTGGCTTGATCTTCCTCTTGATGCCTTCAATACTCTCGTGTCCCTTCTGAGCTTCCTTAACATCTTCCATCAGGGTAGGCTTGACTTCGAGGTTGGCTAAGGATCCTGGTGCAACCAGTTCCAATCCGAAGCCTTCAAGTTCTTCATATAAGGCGGGTAACCTTTCCTTAAGCATAGCATTCAAGAAACAAGCCTTTCTGCTTAAGACATCTGCTACCACATTAGCCTTTCTAGGGTGGTATTCAACACTGAGGTCATAATCCTTTATCAACTCTAGCCATCTTCTCTGCCTCATGTTCAATTCTTTCTCAGTGAAAATATACTTCAGACTTTTGTGATCCGTGCATATCTCACATCGCTTCCCTAGAAGGTAATGTCGCCTGGTCTTTAAGGCGTGAACTAAAGCTATCAACTCAAGGTCATGAGCAGCGTAGTTCTCTTCATGAGGATGTAGCTGTCTAGATAGATAGGCTACGACTCTGCGTTCTTGCATCAGGACACCACCGACTCCGGTTCTTGATGCATCACAATATATCACAAATTCCTTGTGAATATCAGGTGTGGCCAGAACTAGGGCGGTGGTTAATCTTCTCTTCAGCTCCTGGAAGCTCTCTTCACACTTTGGTGTACACTCAAACTTCTTTTCCTTCTTCAGGAGCTGGGTCATAGGTCGGGCAATGCTTGAGAATCCTTCAACAAACTTGCGGTAATATCCCGCGAGTCCGAGGAAGCTTCTGACTTCCTTCACATTGCTCGGGGTTTGCCATTCAGCCACGGCCTGGATCTTGGTGGGATCCACTGACAATCCTTCGGCATTCAGTACATGACCCAAGAATCCAACCTCATGCAGCCAAAATTCACACTTGCTGAACTTGGCGTATAGTTGGTGCTCTCAAAGCTTGTCTAGGACCATCCTCAAGTGTTGCTCGTGATCTTCTTCCATCTTTGAGAAGACAAGAATGTCATCAATGAAGATGACAAAAAACTTGTCCAAATATTCCATGAAGACCTTATTCACGAGATACATGAAGTAAGCTGGGGCATTGGTCAATCCAAAGGACATCACCGTGCACTCGTACAGGCCATATCTGGTTACAAATGCCGTCTTTGGAATATCCTGAGGTCTGACTTTCAGCTGGTAGTACCCAGATCTGAGGTCGATCTTGGAGAACACCTTGGCCCCATTGAGTTGATCAAATAGATCTTCAATCTTGGGAAGTGGATACTTGTTCTTGATTGTAACTTCATTGAGGGAGCGATAGTCAATGCACAAGCGTATGGTATCGTCCTTCTTTGCCACAAACAGAACAGGTGATCCCCAAGGGGAGGCACTAGGGCGGATAAATCCCTTCCTCAACTGCTCTTCCAGTTGCTTCTTCAGCTCTGCTAACTCTTCCGGTCCCATTCTATAAGGCTTCTTATAGATGGGTCCTGCTCCCACTACTACAAAAAGGGCTATAGATGGAATGGCTACTAATGGCGCACCTGTGATGTGGTGCGCCATTGCTATATTCTAATGGCGCACCATGTCTCGGTGCGCCATTAGTAATATATTACTAATGGCGCACCAGGTGTGTGGTGCGCCATTAGTAGTTTTGAAAAAAACATAAAAAAAATTTGTTACTAGTGGCGCACCATTGTATAGTGCGCCATTACTAATTGACATAGTAATGGCGCACCACATCCGTCGTGCGCCATTAGTATTTTTGAAAAAAAGTAAAAAAAAATAAAAAAAAATTGTTACTAATGGCGCACATGACTTGGTGCGCCATTACTAGTTTTAACTAGTAATGGCGCACTGTCCACTGGTGCGCCATTACTACTTTTAAAAAAAATCAAAAAAATATCAATTTTATTTTTATTTTTTTTCAAAACTAGTAATGGCGCACCGTGGGTGTGGTGCGCCATTACTAGTTTAACTAGTAATGGTGCACCACCCCCAGGTGTGCCATTACTAACTTGCCCCAACACCGAATGCACCCCCCCTGGATCGCCTTTTCAGTTTTAAAAAAAATAAAAGAAAATGATGGAAATGTCAAAAAAATAAAAGAAAATAAGTTTCCCATGTGATATGTGCTCTAGTTGTTGGGAAGATTTACAAATATGAATTTCGACTTTATTTGCAAAATCTCTCTGGAAATTTGTAAAATGGGCATAATTTTTGCATACGAACTCGGATGAAAAAGTTTTTATATGAAAAATCATCTACTCGAAAAGTTACATCCAAATTCTTGAGCTCAGTCTTGTTGGGCATGCAAATGTGATTCCCAAACCACACAACTCCTTGCTCATCCTCTGAGAAACTTGGAGCTTTGCCAGCCTTGAACTTCCTCTTGATGCCCTCAATACTCTCGTGTCCCTTCTGAGCTTCCTTAACATCTTCCATCAGGGTAGGCTTGACTTCGAGGTTGGCTAAGGATCCTGGTTCAAGCAGTTCCAATCCGAAGCCTTCAAGTTCTTCATATAAGGCGGGTAACCTTTCCTTAAGCATAGCATTCAAGGAACAAGCCTTTCTGCTTAAGGCATCTGCTACCACATTAGCCTTTCTAGGGTGGTATTCAACACTGAGGTCATAATCCTTGATCAACTCTAGCCATCTTCTCTGCCTCATGTTCAATTCTTTCTGAGTGAAAATATACTTCAGACTTTTGTGATACTTGCATTTCTCACATCGCTTCCCTAGAAGGTAATGTCGCCTGGTCTTTAAGGCGTGAACTAAAGCCATCAACTCAAGGTCATTAGTAGCGTAGTTCTCTTCATGAGGACGTAGCTGTCTAGATAGATAGGCTACCACTCTGCCTTCTTGCATCAGGACACCACCGACTCCGGTTTTTGATGCATCACAATATATCACAAATTCCTTGTGAATATCAGGTGTGGCCAGAACTGGGGCGGTGGTTAATCTTCTCTTCAGCCCCAGGAAGCTCTCTTCACACTTTGGTGTACACTCAAACTTCTTGTCCTTCTTCAGGAGTTGGGTCATAGGTCGGGCAATGCTTGAGAATTCTTCCACGAACTTCCGGTAATATCCCGCGAGTCCGAGGAAGCTTCTGACTTCCTTCACATTGCTCGGAGTTTCCCATTCAGTCACGGCCTGGATCTTGGTGGGATCCACTGACAATCCTTCGGCATTCAGTACATGACCCAAGAATCCAACCTCATGCAGCCAAAATTCGCACTTGCTGAACTTGGCGTACAGTTGGTTCTCTCGAAGCTTGTCTAGGACCATCCTCAAGTGTTGCTCGTGATCTTCTTCCGTCTTTGAGAAGACAAGAATGTCATCTATGAAGACGACAACAAACTTGTCCAAATATTCCATGAAGAACTTATTCATGAGATACATGAAGTAAGCTGGGGCATTGGTCAATCCAAAGGACAGGACTGTGCACTCATACAGGCCATATCTGGTTACAAATGTCGTCTTTGGAATATCCTGAGGTCTGATTTTCAGCTTGTAGTACCCAGATCTGAGGTCGATCTTGGAGAACACCTTGGCCCCATTGAGTTGATCAAATAGATCTTCAATCTTGGGAAGTGGATACTTGTTCTTGATTGCAACTTCATTGAGGGAGCGATAGTCAATGCACAAGCGTATGGTATCGTCCTTCTTTGCCACAAACAGAACAGGTGATCCCCAAGGGGAGGCACTAGGGTGGATAAATCCCTTCCTCAACTGCTCTTCCAGTTGCTTCTTCAGCTCTGCTAACTCTTTTGGTCTCATTCTATAAGGCTTCTTATAGATAGGTCCTGCTCCCACTACTACAAAAAGGGCTATAGATGGAATGGCTACTAATGGCGCACCTGTGATGTGGTGCGCCATTGCTATATTCTAATGGCGCACCATGTCTCGGTGCGCCATTAGTAATATATTACTAATGGCGCACTAGGTGTGTGGTGCGCCATTAGTAGTTTTGAAAAAAAACATAAATTTTTTTTGTTACTAATGGCGCACCATTGTATAGTGCGCCATTACTAATTGACATAGTAATGGCGCACCACATCCGTCGTGCGCCATTAGTATTTTTGAAAAAAAACTAAAACAAAATTGTTACTAATGCCGCACCATGACTCGGTGCGCCATTACTAGTTTTAACTAGTAATGGCGCACTGTCCACTGGTGCGCCATTACTAAGTTTTAAAAAAAATCAAAAAATATATCAATTTTTTTTATTTTTTTTCAAAACTATTAATGGCGCACCGTGGGTGTGGTGCGCCATTACTAGTTTAACTAGAAATGGCGCACCACCCCCAGGTGCGCCATTACTAACTTGCCCCAACACCGAATGCACACCCCCCCCCTGTGGATGGCCTTTTCAATTTTAAATAAAATAAAATAAAATGATGGAAATGTCAAAAAAATAAAAGAAAACAAGTTTCCCATGTGATATGTGCTCTAGTTGTTGGGAAGATTTACAAATATGAATTTCGACTTTATTTGCAAAATCTCTCTGGAAATTTGTAAAATGGGCATAATTTTTGCATACGAAGTCGGATGAAAAAGTTTTTTATATGAAAAATCATCTACTCGAAAAGTTACATCCAAATTCTTGAGCTCAGTCTTGTTGGGCATGCAAATGTGATTCCCAAACCACACAACTCCTTGCTCATCCTCTGAGAAACTTGGAGCTTTGCCAGCCTTGAACTTCCTCTTGATGCCCTCAATACTCTCGTGTCCCTTCTGAGCTTCCTTAACATCTTCCATCAGGGTAGGCTTGACTTCGAGGTTGGCTAAGGATCCTGGTTCAAGCAGTTCCAATCCGAAGCCTTCAAGTTCTTCATATAAGGCGGGTAACCTTTCCTTAAGCATAACATTCAAGGAACAAGCCTTTCTGCTTAAGACATCTGCTACCACATTAGCCTTTCTAGGGTGGTATTCAACACTGAGGTCATAATCCTTGATCAACTCTAGCCATCTTCTCTGCCTCATGTTCAATTCTTTCTGAGTGAAAATATACTTCAGACTTTTGTGATACTTGCATATCTCACATCGCTTCCCTAGAAGGTAATGTCGCCTGGTCTTTAAGGCGTGAACTAAAGCCATCAACTCAAGGTCATTAGTAGCGTAGTTCTCTTCATGAGGACGTAGATGTCTAGATAGATAGGCTACCACTCTGCCTTCTTGCATCAGGACACCACCGACTCCGGTTTTTGATGCATCACAATATATCACAAATTCCTTGTGAATATCAGGTGTGGCCAGAACTGGGGCGGTGGTTAATCTTCTCTTCAGCCCCAGGAAGCTCTCTTCACACTTTGGTGTACACTCAAACTTCTTGTCCTTCTTCAGGAGTTGGGTCATAGGTCGGGCAATGCTTGAGAATTCTTCCACGAACTTCCGGTAATATCCCGCGAGTCCGAGGAAGCTTCTGACTTCCTTCACATTGCTCGGAGTTTCCCATTCAGTCACGGCCTGGATCTTGGTGGGATCCACTGACAATCCTTCGACATTCAGTACATGACCCAAGAATCCAACCTCATGCAGCCAAAATTCGCACTTGCTGAACTTGGCGTACAGTTGGTGCTCTCGAAGCTTGTCTAGGACCATCCTCAAGTGTTGCTCGTGATCTTCTTCCGTCTTTGAGAAGACAAGAATGTCATCTATGAAGACGACAACAAACTTGTCCAAATATTCCATGAAGACCTTATTCATGAGATACATGAAGTAAGCTGGGGCATTGGTCAATCCAAAGGACAGGACTGTGCACTCATACAGGCCATATCTGGTTACAAATGCCGTCTTTGGAATATCCTGAGGTCTGATTTTCAGCTTGTAGTACCCAGATCTGAGGTCGATCTTGGAGAACACCTTGGCCCCATTGAGTTGATCAAATAGATCTTCAATCTTGGGAAGTGGATACTTGTTCTTGATTGCAACTTCATTGAGGGAGCGATAGTCAATGCACAAGCGTATGGTATCGTCCTTCTTTGCCACAAACAGAACAGGTGATCCCCAAGGGGAGGCACTAGGGTGGATAAATCCCTTCCTCAACTGCTCTTCCAGTTGCTTCTTCAGCTCTGCTAACTCTTTCGGTCTCATTCTATAAGGCTTCTTATAGATAGGTCCTGCTCCCACTACTACAAAAAGGTCTATAGATGGAATGGCTACTAATGGCGCACCTGTGATGTGGGCCATGCTATTCTATGGCGCCCATGTCCGTGGCCATTAGTAATATTACTAATGGCGCACTAGGTGTGTGGTGCGCCATTAGTAGTTTTGAAAAAAAACATAAAAAAAATTTGTTACTAATGGCGCACCATTGTATAGTGCGCCATTACTAATTGACATAGTAATGGCGCACCACATCCGTCGTGCGCCATTAGTATTTTTGAAAAAAAACTAAAACAAAATTGTTACTAATGCCGCACCATGACTCGGTGCGCCATTACTAGTTTTAACTAGTAATGGCGCACTGTCCACTGGTGCGCCATTACTAAGTTTTAAAACAAAATCAAAAAATATATCAATTTTTTTTATTTTTTCCAAAACTATTAATGGCGCACCGTGGGTGTGGTGCGCCATTACTAGTTTAACTAGAAATGGCGCACCACCCCCAGGTGCGCCAATACTAACTTGCCCCAACACCGAATGCACCCCCCCCTGTGGATGGCATTTTCAGTTTTAAATAAAATAAAATAAAATGATGGAAATGTCAAAAAAATAAAAGAAAACAAGTTTCCCATGTGATATGTGCTCTAGTTGTTGGGAAGATTTACAAATATGAATTTCGACTTTGTTTGCAAAATCTCTCTGGAAATTTGTAAAATGGGCATAATTTTTGCATACGAACTCGGATGAAAAAGTTTTTTATATGAAAAATCATCTACTCGAAAAGTTACATCCAAATTCTTGAGCTCAGTCTTGTTGGGCATGCAAATGTGATTCCCAAACCACACAACTCCTTGCTCATCCTCTGAGAAACTTGGAGCTTTGCCAGCCTTGAACTTCCTCTTGATGCCCTCAATACTCTCGTGTCCCTTCTGAGCTTCCTTAACATCTTCCATCAGGGTAGGCTTGACTTCGAAGTTGGCTAAGGATCCTGGTTCAAGCAGTTCCAATCCGAAGCCTTCAAGTTCTTCATATAAGGCGGGTAACCTTTCCTTAAGCATAGCATTCAAGGAACAAGCCTTTCTGCTTAAGACATCTGCTACCACATTAGCCTTTCTAGGGTGGTATTCAACACTGAGGTCATAATCCTTGATCAACTCTAGCCATCTTCTCTGCCTCATGTTCAATTCTTTCTGAGTGAAAATATACTTGAGACTTTTGTGATACTTGCATATCTCACATCGCTTCCCTAGAAGGTAATGTCGCCTGGTCTTTAAGGCGTGAACTAAAGCCATCAACTCAAGGTCATTAGTAGCGTAGTTCTCTTCATGAGGACGTAGCTGTCTAGATAGATAGGCTACCACTCTGCCTTCTTGCATCAGGACACCACCGACTCCGGTTTTTGATGCATCACAATATATCACAAATTCCTTGTGAATATCAGGTGTGGCCAGAACTGGGGCGGTGGTTAATCTTCTCTTCAGCCCCAGGAAGCTCTCTTCACACTTTGGTGTACACTCAAACTTCTTGTCCTTCTTCAGGAGTTGGGTCATAGGTCGGGCAATGCTTGAGAATTCTTCCACGAACTTCCGGTAATATCCCGCGAGTCCGAGGAAGCTTCTGACTTCCTTCACATTGCTCGGAGTTTCCCATTCAGTCACGGCCTGGATCTTGGTGGGATCCACTGACAATCCTTCGGCATTCAGTACATGACCCAAGAATCCAACCTCATGCAGCCAAAATTCGCACTTGCTGAACTTGGCGTACAGTTGGTGCTCTCGAAGCTTGTCTAGGACCATCCTCAAGTGTTGCTCGTGATCTTCTTCCGTCTTTGAGAAGACAAGAATGTCATCTATGAAGACGACAACAAACTTGTCCAAATATTCCATGAAGACCTTATTCATGAGATACATGAAGTAAGCTGGGGCATTGGTCAATCCAAAGGACAGGACTGTGCACTCATACAGGCCATATCTGGTTACAAATGCCGTCTTTGGAATATCCTGAGGTCTGATTTTCAGCTTGTAGTACCCAGATCTGAGGTCGATCTTGGAGAACACCTTGGCCCCATTGAGTTGATCAAATAGATCTTCAATCTTGGGAAGTGGATACTTGTTCTTGATTGCAACTTCATTGAGGGAGCGATAGTCAATGCACAAGCGTATGGTATCGTCCTTCTTTGCCACAAACAGAACAGGTGATCCCCAAGGGGAGGCACTAGGGCGGATAAATCCCTTCCTCAACTGCTCTTCCAGTTGCTTCTTCAGCTCTGCTAACTCTTTCGGTCTCATTCTATAAGGCTTCTTATAGATAGGTCCTGCTCCCACTACTACAAAAAGGTCTATAGATGGAATGGCTACTAATGGCGCACCTGTGATGTGGTGCGCCATTGTTATATTACTAATGGCGCACTAGGTGTGTGGTGCGCCATTAATTACTATGGCCAGGTTGTGGCCATAAGTTAAAAAAACATAAAAAAAATTTGTTACTAATGGCGCACCATTGTATAGTGCGCCATTACTAATTGACATAGTAATGGCGCACCACATCCGTCGTGCGCCATTAGTATTTTTGAAAAAAAACTAAAAACAAAATTGTTACTAATGCCGCACCATGACTCGGTGCGCCATTACTAGTTTTAACTAGTAATGGCGCACTGTCCACTGGTGCGCCATTACTAAGTTTTAAAACAAAATCAAAAAATATATCAATTTTTTTTTTTTTCAAAACTATTAATGGCGCACCGTGGGTGTGGTGCGCCATTACTAGTTTAACTAGTAATGGCGCACCACCCCCAGGTGCGCCATTACTAACTTGCCCCAACACCGAATGCAACCCCCCCCCCCTTGTGGATGGCATTTTCAGTTTAAATAAAATAAAAGAAAATGATGGAAATGTCAAAAAAATAAAAGAAAACAAGTTTCCCATGTGATATGTGCTCTAGTTGTTGGGAAAATTTACAAATATGAATTTCGACTTTGTTTGCAAAATCTCTCTGGAAATTTGTAAAATGGGCATAACTTTTGCATACGAACTCGGATGAAAAAGTTTTTTATATGAAAAATCATCTACTCGAAAAGTTACATCCAAATTCTTGAGCTCAGTCTTGTTGGGCATGCAAATTGTGATTCCCAAACCACACAACTCCTTGCTCATCCTCTGAGAAACTTGGAGCTTTGCCAGCCTTGATCTTCCTCTTGATGCCTTCAATACTCTCGTGTCCCTTCTGAGCTTCCTTAACATCTTCCATCAGGGTAGGCTTGACTTCGAGGTTGGCTAAGGATCCTGGTGCAACCAGTTCCAATCCGAAGCCTTCAAGTTCTTCATATAAGGCGGCTACCCTTTCCTTAAGCATAGCATTCAAGGAACAAACCTTTCTGCTTAAGACAGCTGCTACCACATTAACATTTATAGGGTGGTATTCAACACTGAGGTCATAATCCTTGATTAACTCTAGCCATCTTCTCTGCCTCATGTTCAATTCTTTCTGAGTGAAAATATACTTCAGACTTTTGTGATCCGTGCATATCTCACATCGCTTCCCTAGAAGGTAATGTCGCTTGGTCTTTAAGGCGTGAACTAAAGCTATCAACTCAAGGTCATGAGTAGCGTAGTTCTCTTCATGAGGACGTAGCTGTCTAGATAGATAGGCTACAACTCTGCCTTCTTGCATTAGGACACCACCGACTCCGGTTCTTGCTGCATCACAATATATCACAAATTCCTTGTGAATATCAGGTGTGGCCAGAACTAGGGCGGTGGTTAATCTTCTCTTCAGCTCCTGGAAGCTCACTTCACACTTTGGTGTACACTCAAACTTCTTGTCCTTCTTCAGGAGCTGGGTCATAGGTCGGGCAATGCTTGAGAATCCTTCAAGGAACCTGCGGTAATATCCCGCGAGTCCAAGGAAGCTTTTGACTTCCTTCACATTGCTCGGTGTTTGCCTTTCAGTCACGGCCTGGATCTTGGTGGGATCCACTGACAATCCTTCGGCATTCAGTACATGACCCAAGAATCCAACCTCATGCAGCCAAAATTCGCAATTGCTGAACTTGGCATACAGTTGGTGCTCTCGAAGCTTGTCTAGGACCATCCTCAAGTGTTGCTCGTGCTCTTCTTCCGTCTTTGAGAAGACAAGAATGTCATCAATGAAGACGACAACAAACTTTTCCAAATATTCCATGAAGACCTTATTCATGAGATACACGAAGTAAGCTGGGGCATTGGTCAATCCAAATGACATGACCGTGCACTCATACAGGCCATATCTGGTTACAAATGCCATCTTTGGAATATCCTCAGGTCTGATTTTCAGCTGGTAGTACCCAAATCTGAGGTCGATCTTGGAGAACATCTTGGCCCCATTGAGTTGATCAAATAGATCTTCAATCTTGGGAAGTGGATACTTGTTCTTGATTGTAACTTCATTGAGGGAGCGATAGTCAATGCACAAGCGTATGGTATCATCCTTCTTTGCCACAAACAGAACAGGTGATCCCCAAGGGGAGGCACTAGGGCGGATAAATCCCTTCCTCAACTGCTCTTCCAGTTGCTTCTACAGCTCTGCTAACTCTTCCGGTCCCATTATATAAGGCTTCTTATAGATGGGTCCTACTCCCACTACTACAAAAATGGCTATAGATGGAATGGCTACTAATGGCGCACCTGTGATGTGGTGCGCCATTTCTATATTCTAATGGCGCACCATGTCTCGGTGCGCCATTAGTATATATTACTAATGGCGCACCTAGGTGTGTGGGTGCGGCCATTAGTAGTTTTGAAAAAAAACATAAAAAAAATTTGTTACTAATGGTGGCACCATTGTATAGTGCGCCATTACTAATTGACATAGTAAATGGCGCACCACATCCGTCGTGCGCCATTAGTATTTTTGAAAAAAACTAAAAAAACAAAAATTGTTACTAATGGCCGCACCATGACTCGGTGCGCCATTACTAGTTTTAACTAGTAATGGCGCACTGTCCACTAGTGCGCCATTACTAAAGTTTTTAAAAAAATTCAAAAAAATATCAATTTTTTTTTTCAAAACAAGTAATGGCGCACCGGTGGGTGTGGTGCGCCATTACTAGTTTAAACTAGTAATGGCGCACCACCCCCACGGTGCGCCATTTCTAACTTTCCCCAACACGAATGCACCCCCCCCTGTGGATCGCATTTTTCAGTTTTAAAAAAATAAATAAAATGATGGAAATGTCAAAAAAATAAAAGAAAATAAGTTTCCCATGTGATATGTGCTCTAGTTGTTGGGAAAATTTACAAATATGAATTTCGACTTTATTTGCAAAATCTCTCTGGAAATTTGTAAAATGGGCATAACTTTTGCATACGAACTCGGATGAAAAAGTTTTTTATATGAAAAATCATCTACTCGAAAAGTTACATCCAAATTCTTGAGCTCAATCTTGTTGGGCACGCAAATGTGATTCCCAAACCACACAACTCCTTGCTCATCCACTGAGAAACTTGGAGCTTTGCGTGCCTTGATCTTCCTCTTGATGCCTTCAATACTCTCATGTCCCTTCTAAGCTTCCTTAACATCTTCCATCAGGGTAGGCTTGACTTCGAGGTTGGCTAAGGATCCTGGTGCAACCAGTTCCAATCCGAAGCCTTCATGTTCTTCATATAAGGCGGGTAACATTTCCCTAAGCATAGCATTCAAGGAACAAGCCTTTCTGCTTAAGACATCTGCTACCACATTAGCCTTTCTAGGGTGGTATTCAACACTGAGGTCATAATCCTTGATCAACTCTAGCCATCTTCTCTGCCTGATGTTCAATTCTTTCTGAGTGAAAATATACTTCAGACTTTTGTGATCCGTGCATATCTCACATCGCTTCCCTAGAAGGTAATGTCGCCTGGTCTTTAAGGCGTGAACTAAAGCTATCAACTCAAGGTCATGAGTAGCGTAGTTCTCTTCATGAGGACGTAGCTGTCTAGATTAGATAGGCTACGACTCTGCCTTCTTGCATCAGGACACCACCGACTCCGGTTCTTGATGCATCACAATATATCACAAATTCCTTGTGAATATCAGGTGTGGCCAGAACTGGGGTGGTGGTTAATCTTCTCTTCAGCTCCTGGAAGCTCTCTTCACACTTTGGTGTACACTCAAACTTCTTGTCCTTCTTCAGGAGCTGGGTGATAGGTCGGGCAATGCTTGAGAATCCTTCAACGAACTTGCGGTAATATCCCGCGAGTCCGAGGAAGCTTATGACTTCCTTCACATTGCTCGGGGTTTGCCATTCAGTCACGGCCTGGATCTTGGTGGGATCCACTGACAATCCTTCGGCATTCAGTACATGACCAAAGAATCCAACCACGTGCAGCCAAAAGTCGCACTTGCTGAACTTGGCGTACAGTTGGTGCTCTCGAAGCTTGTCTAGGACCATCCTCAAGTGTTGCTCGTGCTCTTCTTCCGTCTTTGAGAAGACAAGAATGTCATCAATGAACACGACAACAACTTGTCCAAATATTCCATGAAGATCTTATTCATGAGATACATGAACTAAGCTGGGGCATTGGTCAATCCAAAGGACATGACCGTGCACTCATACAGGCCATATCTGGTTACAAATGTCGTCTTTGGAATATCCTGAGGTCTGATTTTCAGCTGGTAGTACCCAGATCTGAGGACGATCTTGGAGAACACCTTGGCCCCATTGAGTTGATCAAATAGATCTTCAATCTTGGGAAGTGGATACTTGTTCTTGATTGTAACTTCATTGAGGGAGCGATAGTCAATGCACAAGCGTATGGTATCGCCCTTCTTTGCCACAAACAGAACAGGTGATCCCCAAGGGGAGGCACTAGGGCGGATAAATCCCTTCCTCAACTGCTCTTGCAGTTGCTTCTTCAGCTCTGCTAACTCTTCCAGTCCCATTCTATAAGGCTTCTTATAGATGGGTCCTACTCCCACTACTACAAAAAGGGCTATAGATGGAATGGCTACTAATGGCGCTCCTGTGATGTGGTGCGCCATGGCTATATTCTAATGGCGCACCATGTCTCGGTGCGCCATTAGTAATATATTACTAATGGCGCACCAGGTGTGTGGTGCGCCATTAGTAGTTTTGAAAAAACATAAAAAAGAAATTGTTACTAATGGTGCACCATTGTATAGTGCGCCATTACTAATTGACATAGTAATGGCGCACCACATCCGTCGTGCGCCATAAGTATTTTTGAAAAAAAAGTAAAAAAAAAATTGTTACTAATGGCGCACCATGACTCTGTGCGCCATTACTAGTTTTAACTAGTAATGGCGCACTGTCCACTGGTGCGCCATTACTAAGTTTTTAAAAAAATTCAAAAAAAATATCAATTTTTTTTTTTCAAAGCCATTACTAACTTGCCCCAACACCGAATGCACCCCCCCCCCGTGGATCGCCTTTTTAGTTTAAAAAAATAAAAGAAAATGATGGAAATGTCAAAAAAATAAAAGAAAATAAGTTTCCCATGTGATATGTGCTCTAGTTGTTGGGAAAATTTACAAATATGAATTTCGACTTTGTTTGCAAAATCTCTCTGGAAATTTGTAAAATGGGCATAAATTTTGCATATGAACTCGGATAAAAAATGTTTTTTATATGAAAAATCATCTACTCGAAAAGTTACATCCAAATTCTTGAGCTCAATCTTGTTGGGCACGCAAATGTGATTCCCAAACCACACAACTCCTTGCTCATCCTCTGAGAAACTTGGAGCTTTGCCTGCCTTGATCTTCCTCTTGATGCCTTCAATACTCTCGTGTCCCTTCTGAGCTTCCTTAACATCTTCCATCAGTGTAGGCTTGACTTCGAGGTTGGCTAAGGATCCTGGTGCAACCAGTTCTAATCCGAAGCCTTCAAGTTCTTCATATAAGGCGGGAAACCTTTCCTTAACCATAGCATTCAAGGAACAAGCCTTTCTGCTTAAGACATCTGCTACCACATTAGCCTTTCTAGGGTGGTATTCAACACTGAGGTCATAATCCTTGATCAACTCTAGCCATCTTCTCTGCCTCATGTTCAAATCTTTCTGAGTGAAAATATACTTCAGACATTTGTGATCCGTGCATATCTCACATTGCTTCCCTAGAAGGTAATGTCGCCTGGTCTTTAAGGCGTGAACTAAAGCTATCAACTCAAGGTCATGAGTAGCGTAGTTCTCTTCATGAGGACGTAGCTATCTAGATAGATAGGCTACGACTCTGCCTTCTTGCATTAGGACACCACCGACTCCGGTTCTTGTTGCATCACAATATATCACCAGTTCCTTGTGAATATCAGGTGTGGCCAGAACTGGGGCGGTGGTTAATCTTCTCTTCAGCTCCTGGAAGCTCTCTTCACACTTTGGTGTAAACTCAAACTTCTTGTCCTTCTTCAGGAGCTGGGTCATAGGTCGGGCAATGCTTGAGAATCCTTCAACGAACTTGCGGTAATGTCCCGCGAGTCCGACGAAGCTTCTGACTTCCTTCACATTGCTCGGGGTTTGCCATTCAGTCACGGCATGGATCTTGGTGGGATCCACTGACAATCCTTCGGCATTCAGTACATGACCCAAGAATCCAACCTCATGCAGCCAAAATTCGGACTTGCTGAACTTGGCGTATAGTTGGTGCTCTCGAAGCTTGTCTAGGACCATCCTCAAGTGTTGCTCGTTCTCTTCTTCCGTCTTTGAGAAGGCAAGAATGTCATCAATGAAGACTACAACAAACTTGTCCAAATATTCCATGAAGACCTTATTCATGAGATACATGAAGTAAGCTGGGGCATTGGTCAATCCAAAGGACATGACCGTGCACTCATACAGGCCATATCTGGTTACAAATGTCGTCTTTGGAATATCCTGAGGTCTGATTTTCAGCTGGGAGTACCCAGATCTGAGGTCAATGTTGGAGAACACCTTGGCCCCATTGAGTTGATCAAATAGATCTTCAATCTTGGGAAGTGGATACTTGTTCTTGATTGTAACTTCATTGAGGGAGCGATAGTCAATGCACAAGCGTATGGTATCGTCCTTCTTTGCCACAAACAGAACAGGTGATCCCCAAGGGGAGCCACTAGGGCGGATAAATCCCTTCCTCAACTGCTCTTCCAGTTGCTTCTTCAGCTCTGCTAACTCTTCCGGTCCCATTCTATAAGGCTTCTTATAGATGGGTCCTGCTCCCACTACTACAAAAAGGGCTATAGATGGAATGGCTACTAATGGCGCACCTGTAATGTGGTGCGCCATTGCTATATTCTAATGGCGCACCATGTCTCGGTGCGCCATTAGCAATATATTACTAATGGCGCACCAGGTGTGTCGTGCGCCATTAGTAGTTTTGAAAAAATCATAAAAAAAATTTGTTACTAATGGTGCACCATTGTATAGTGCGCCATTACTAATTGACATAGTAATGGCACACCACATCCGTCGTGCGCCATTAGTATTTTTGAAAAAAGTAAAAAAAATTGTTACTAATGGCGCACCATGACTCGGTGCGCCATTACTAGTTTTAACTAGTAATGGCGCACTGTCCACTGGTGCGCCATTACTAAGTTTTTTAGAAAAATTCAAAAAAATATCAATTTTTTTTCAAAACAAGTAATGGCGCACCGTGGGTGTGGTGCGCCATTACTAGTTTAACTAGTAATGGCGCACCACCCCTAGGTGCGCCATTACTAACTTGCCCCAACAACGAATGCACCCCCCCTTTGGATCGCTTTTTTAGTTTTAAAAAAATAAAAGAAAATGATGGAAATGTCAAAAAAAATAAAAGAAAATAAGTTTCCCATGTGATATGTGCTCTAGTTGTTGGGAAAATTTACAAATATGAATTTCGACTTTATTTGCAAAATCTCTCTGGAAATTTGTAAAATGGGCATAACTTTTGCATACGAACTCCGATGAAAAAGTTTTTTATATGAAAAATCATCTACTCAAAAAGTTACATCCAAATTCTTGAGCTCAGTCTTGTTGGGCATGCAAATGTGATTCCCAAACCACACAACTCCTTGCTCATCCTCTGAGAAACTTGGAGCTTTGCGTGCCTTGATCTTCCTCTTGATGCCTTCAATACTCTCGTGTCCCTTCTGAGCTTCCTTAACATCTTCCATCAGGGTAGGCTTGACTTCGAGGTTGGCTAAGGATCCTGGTGCAACCAGTTCCAATCCGAAGCCTTTAAGTTCTTCATATAAGGCAGGTAACCTTTCCTTAAGCATAGCATTCAAGGAACAAGCCTTTCTGCTTAAGACATCTGCTACCACATTAGCCTTTCTAGGGTGGTATTCAACACTGAGGTCATAATCCTTGATCAACTCTAGCCATCTTCTCTGCCTCATGTTCAATTCTTTCTGAGTGAAAATATACTTCATACTTTTGTGATCCGTGCATATCTCACATCGCTTCCCTAGAAGGTAATGTTGCCTGGTCTTTAGTGCGTGAACTAAAGCTATCAACTCAAGGTCATGAGTAGCATAGTTCTCTTCATGAGGACGTAGCTGTCTAGATAGATAGGCTACGACTCTGCCTTCTTGCATCAGGACACCATCGACTCCGGTTCTTGATGCATCACAATATATCACAAATTCCTTGTGAATATCAGGTGTGGCCAGAACTGGGGCGGTGGTTAATCTTCTCTTCAGCTCCTGGAAGCTCTCTTCACACTTTGGTGTACACTCAAACTTCTTGTCCTTCTTCAGGAGCTGGGTGATAGGTCGGGCAATGCTTGAGAATCCTTCAACGAACTTGCGGTAATATCCCACGAGTCCGAGGAAGCTTATGACTTCCTTCACATTGCTCGGGGTTTGCCATTCAGTCACGGCATGGATCTTGGTGGGATCCACTAACAATCCTTCGGCATTCAGTAGATGACCCAAGAATCCAACCTCATGCAGCCAAAATTCGCACTTGCTGAACTTGGCGTACAGTTGGTGCTCTCGAAGCTTGTCTAGGACCATCCTCAAGTGTTGCTCGTGCTCTTCTTCCGTCTTTGAGAAGACAAGAATGTCATCAATGAAGACGACAACAAACTTGTCCAAATATTCCATGAAGACCTTATTCATGAGATACATGAAGTAAGCTGGGGCATTGGTCAATCCAAAGGACATGACCGTGCACTCATACAGGCCATATCTGGTTACAAATGCCGTCTTTGGAATATCCTGAGGTCTGATTTTCAGCTGGTAGTACCCAGATCTGAGGTCGATCTTGGAGAACACCTTGGCCCCATTGAGTTGATCAAATAGATCTTCAATCTTGGGAAGTGGATACTTGTTCTTGATTGTAACTTCATTGAGGAAGCGATAGTCAATGCACAAGCGTATGGTATCGTCCTTCTTTGCCACAAACAGAACAGGTGATCCCCAAGGGGAGGCACTAGGGCGGATAAATCCCTTCCTCAACTGCTCTTCTAGTTGCTTCTTCAGCTCTGCTAACTCTTCCGGTCCCATTCTATAAGTCTTCTTATAGATGGGTCTTGCTCCCACTACTACAAAAAGGGCTATAGATGGAATGGCTACTAATGGCGCACCTGTGATGTGGTGCGCCATTGCTATATTCTAATGGCGCACCATGTCTCGGTGCGCCATTAGTAATATATTACTAATGGCACACCAGGTGTGTGGTGCGCCATTAGTAGTTTTGAAAAAAACATAAAAAAAATTTGTTACTAATGGTGCACCATTGTATAGTGCGCCATTACTAATTGACATAGTAATGGCGCACCATATCCATCGTGCGCCATTAGTATTTTTGAAAAAAAGTAAAAAAAATAAAAAAAAATTGTTACTAATGGCGCACCATGACTCGGTGCGCCATTACTAGTTTTAACTAGTAATGGCGCACTGTCCACTAGTGCGCCATTACTAAGTTTTTTAAAAAAATTCAAAAAAAATATCAATTTTTTTTCAAAACAAGTAATGGCGCACCGTGGGTGTGGTGCGCCATTACTAGTTAAACTAGTAATGGCGCACCACACCCACGGTGCGCCATTTCTAACTTTCCCCAACACCGAATGCACCCCCCCCTTTGGATCGCTTTTTTAGTTTTAAAAAAATAAAATAAAAAGATGGAAATGTCAAAAAAATAAAAGAAAATAAGTTTCCCATGTGATATGTGCTCTAGTTGTTGGGAAAATTTACAAATATGAATTTCGACTTTATTTGCAAAATCTCTCTGGAAATTTGTAAAATGGGCATAACTTTTGCATACGAACTCTGATGAAAAAGTTTTTTATATGAAAAATCATCTACTCGAAAAGTTACAACCAAATTCTTGAGCTCAATCTTGTTGGGCACGCAAATGTGATTCCCAAACCGCACAATTCCTTGCTCATCCTTTAAGAAACTTGGAGCTTTGCCTGCCTTGATCTTCCTCTTGATGCCTTCAATACTCTCATGTCCCTTCTGAGCTTCCTTAACATCTTCCATCAGGGTAGGCTTGACTTCGAGGTTGGCTAAGGATCCTGGTGCAACCAGTTCCAATCCGAAGCCTTCAAGTTCTTCATATAAGGCGGGTAACCTTTCCTTAAGCATAGCATTCAAGGAACAAGTCTTTCTGCTTAAGACATCTGCTACCACATTAGCCTTTCTAGGGTGGTATTCAACACTGAGGTCATAATCCTTGATCAACTCTCGCCATCTTCTCTGCCTAATGTTCAATTCTTTCTGAGTGAAAATATACTTCGGACTTTTGTGATCCGTGCATATCTCACATCGCTTCCCTAGAAGGTAATGTCGCCTAGTCTTTAAGGCGTGAACTAAAGCTATCAACTCAAGGTCATGAGTAGCGTAGTTATCTTCATGATGACGTAGTTGTCTAGATAGATAGGCTACGACTCTGCCTTCTTGCATCAGGACACCACCGACTCCGGTTCTTGATGCATCACAATATATCACAAATTCCTTGTGAATATCAGGTGTGGCCAGAACTGGGGCGGTGGTTAATCTTCTCTTCAGCTCCTGGAAGCTCTCTTCACACTTTGGTGTACACTCAAACTTCTTGTCCTTCTTCAGGAGCTGGGTCATAGGTCGGGCAATGCTTGAGAATCCTTCAACGAACTTGCGGTAATATCCCGCGAGTCCGAGGAAGCTTCTGACTTCCTTCACATTGCTCGGGGTTTGCCATTCAGTCACGGCCTGGATCTTAGTGGGATGCACTGACAATCCTTCGGCATTTAGTACATGACCCAAGAATCCAACCTCATGCAGCCAAAATTTGCACTTGCTGAACTTGGCGTACAGTTGGTGCTCTCGAAGCTTGTCTAGGACCATCCTCAAGTGTTGCTCGTGCTCTTCTTCCATCTTTGAGAAGAGAAGAATGTCATCAATGAAGACGACAACAAACTTGTCCAAATATTCCATGAAGACCTTATTCATGAGATACATGAAGTAAGATGGGGAATTGGTCAATCCAAAGGACATGACCGTGCACTCATACAGGCCATATCTGGTTACAAATGCCGTCTTTGGAATATCCTGAGGTCTGATTTTCAGCTGGTAGTACCTAGATCTGAGGTCGATCTTGGAGAACACCTTGGCCCCATTGAGTTGATCAAATAGATCTTCAATCTTGGGAAGTGGATACTTGTTCTTGATTGTAACTTCATTGAGGGAGCGATAGTCAATGCACAAGCGTATGGTATCGTCCTTCTTTTCCACAAACAGAACAGGTGATCCCCAAGGGGAGGCACTAGGGCGGATAAATCCCTTCCTCAACTGCTCTTCCAGTTGCTTCTTCAGCTCTGCTAACTCTTCCAGTCCCATTCTATAAGGCTTCTTATAGATGGGTCCTTCTCCCACTACTACAAAAAGGGCTATAGATGGAATGGCTACCAATGGCGCACCTGTGATGTGCTGCGCCATTGCTATATTCTAATGGCGCACCATGTCTTGGTGCGCCATTAGTAATATATTACTAATGGCGCACCAGGTGTGTGGTGCGCCATTAGTAGTTTTGAAAAAAAGCATAAAAAATTCTTTTGTTACTAATGGTGCACCATTGTATAGTGCGCCATTACTAACTGACATAGTAATGGCGCACCACATCCGTCGTGCGCCATTAGTATTTTTGAAAAAAAAGTAAAAGAAATATAAAAAATTTGTTACTAATGGTGCACCATGACTCGGTGCGCCATTACTAGTTTTAACTAGTAAGGGCGCACTGTCCACTGGTGCGCCATTACTAAGTTTTTAAAAAAATTCAAAAAAAATATCAATTTTTTTCAAAACAAGTAATGGCGCACCATGGGTGTGGTGCGCCATTACTAGTTTAACTAGTAATGGCGCACCACCCCCAGGTGCGCCATTACTAACTTGCCCCAACACCGAATGCACCCCCCCCCTTTGGATCACTTTTTTAGTTTAAAAAAAATAAAAGAAAATGATGGAAATGTCAAAAAAATAAAAGAATATAAGTTTCCCATGTGATATGTGCTCTAGTTGTTGGGAAAATTTACAAATATGAATTTCGACTTTATTTGCAAAATCTCTCTGGAAATTTGTAAAATGGGCATAACTTTTGCATACGAACTCCAATGAAAAAGTTTTTTATATGAAAAATCATCTACTCGAAAAGTTACATCCAAATTCTTGAGCTCAATCTTGTTGGGAACACAAATGTGATTCCCAAACCACACAACTCCTTGTTTATCCTCTGAGAAACTTGGAGCTTTGCCTGCCTTGATCTTCCTCTTGATGCCTTCAATACTCTCGTGTCCCTTCTGAGCTTCCTGAACATCTTCCATCAGGGTAGGCTTGACTTCAAGGTTGGCTAAGGATCCTGGTGCAACCAGTTCCAATCTGAAGCCTTCAAGTTCTTCATATAAGGCGGGTAACCTTTCCTTAAGCATAGCATTCAAGGAACAAGCCTTTCTGCTTAAGACATCTGCTACCACATTAGCCTTTCTAGGGTGGTATTCAACACTGAGGTCATAATCCTTGATCAACTCTAGCCATCTTCTCTGCCTCATGTTCAATTCTTTCTGAGTGAAAATATACTTCAGACTTTTGTGATCCGTGCATATCTCACATCGCTTCCCTAGAAGGTAATGTCGCCTGGTCTTTAAGGCGTGAACTAAAGCTATCAACTCAAGGTCATGAGTAGCGTAGTTCTCTTCATGAGGACGTAGCTGTCTAGATAGATAGGCTACGATTCTACCTTCTTGCGTCTGGACACCACCTACTCCGGTTCTTGATGCATCACAATATATCACAAATTCCTTGTGAATATCAGGTGTGGCCAGAACTGGGGCGGTGGTTAATCTTCTCTTCAGCTCCTGGAAGCTCTCTTCACACTTTGGTGTACACTCAAACTTCTTGTCCTTCTTCAGGAGCTCGGTCATAGGTCGGGCAATGCTTGAGAATCCTTCAACGAACTTGCAGTAATATCCCGCGAGTCCGAGGAAGCTTCTGACTTCCTTCACATTGCTTGGGGTTTGCCATTCAATCCTTCGGCATTCAGTACATGACCCAAGAATCCAACCTCATGCAGCCAAAATTCACACTTGCTGAACTTGGCGTATAGTTGGTGCTCTCGAAGCTTGTCTAGGACCATCCTCAAGTGTTGCTCGTGCTCTTCTTCCGTCTTTGAGAAGACAAGAATATCATCAATGAAGACGACAACAAACTTGTCCAAATATTCCATGAAGACCTTATTCATGAGATACATGAAGTAAGCTGGGGCATTGGTCAATCCAAAGGACATGACCGTGCACTCATACATGCCATATCTGGTTACAAATGTCGTCTTTGGAATATCCTGAGGTCTGATTTTGAGCTGGTAGTACCCAGATCCGAGGTCGATCTTGGAGAACTCCTTGGCCCCATTGAGTTGATCAAATAGATCTTCAATCTTGGGAAGTGGATCCTTGTTCTTTATTGTAACTTCATTGAGGGAGCGATAGTCAATGCACAAGCGTATGGTATCGTCCTTCTTTGCCACAAACAGAACAGGTGATCCCCAAGGGGAGGCACTAGGGCGGATAAATCCCTTCCTCAACTGCTCTTCCAGTTGCTTCTTCAGCTCTGCTAACTCTTTCGGTCCCATTCTATAAGGCTTCTTATAGATGGGTCCTGCTCCCACTACTACAAAAAGGGCTATAGATGGAATGGCTACTAATGGCGCACCTGTGATGTGGTGCGCCATTGCTATATTCTAATGGCGCACCATGTCTCGGTGCGCCATTAGTAATATATTACTAATGGCGCACTAGGTGTGTGGTGCGCCATTAGTAGTTTTGAAAAAAAACATAAAAACAAATTTGTTACTAATGGCGCACCATTGCATAGTGCGCCATTACTAATTGACATAGTAATGGCGCACCACATCCGTCGTGCGCCACTAGTATTTTTGAAAAAAAGTAAAAAAAATAAAAAAAAATTGTTTCTAATGGCGCACCATGACTCGATGCGCTTTACTAGTTTTAACACGTAATGGTGCACTGTCCACTGGTGCGCCATTACTATGTTTTTAAAAAAATTCAAAAAACATATCAATTTTTTTTATTTTTTTTCAAAACTATTAATGGCGCACTGGGGGTGTGGTGCGCCATTACTAGTTTAACTAGTCATGGCGCACCACCCCCAGGTGCGCTATTACTAACTTGCCCCAACACAGAATGCACCCCCCCTCCCCCCCGTGGATCGCCTTTTCAGTTTAAAAAAATAAAAGAAAATGATGGAAATGTCAAAAAAATAAAAGAAAATATGTTTCCCATGTGATATGTGCTCTAGTTGTTGGGAAAATTTACAAATATGAATTTCGACTTTATTTGCAAAATCTCTCTGGAAATTTGTAAAATGGGCATAACTTTTGCATACGAACTCGGATAAAAAATGTTTTTTATATGAAAAATCATCTACTCGAAAAGTTACATCCAAATTCTTGAGCTCAATCTTGTTGGGCACGCAAATGTGATTCCCAAACCACACAACTCCTTGCTCATCCTCTGAGAAACTTGGAGCTTTGCCTGCCTTGATCTTCCTCTTGATGCCTTCAATACTCTCGTGTCCCTTCTGAGCTTCCTTAACATCTTCCATCAGGGTAGGCTTGACTTCGAGGTTGGCTAAGGATCCTGGTGCAACCAGTTCCAATTCGAAGCCTTCAAGTTCTTCATATAAGGCGGGTAACCTTTCCTTAAGCATAGCATTCAAGGAACAAGCCTTTCTGCTTAAGATATCTGCTACCACATTAGCCTTTCTAGTGTGGTATTCAACACTGAGGTCATAATCCTTGATCAACTCTAGCCATCTTCTCTGCCTCATCTTCTCTGCACTCATACATGCCATATCTGGTTACAAATGCCGTCTTTGGAATATCCTGAGGTCTGATTTTCAGCTGGTAGTACCCAGATTTGAGATCGATCTTGGAGAACACCTCTGCCCCATTGAGTTGATCAAATAGATCTTCAATCTTGGTAAGTGGATACTTGTTCTTGATTGTAACTTCATTGAGGGAGCGATAGTCAATGCACAAGCGTATGGTATCGTCCTTCTTTGCCACAAACAGAACAGGTGATCCCCAAGGGGAGGCACTAGGGTGGATAAATCCCTTCCTCAACTGCTCTTCCAGTTGCTTCTTCAGCTCTGCTAACTCTTCCGGTCCCATTCTATAAGGCTTCTTATAGATGGGTCATGCTCCCACTACTACAAAAAGGGCTATAGATGGAATGGCTACTAATGGCGCACCTGTGATGTGGTGCGCCATTGCTATATTCTAATGTTGCACCATGTCTCGGTGCGCCATTAGTAATATATTACTAATGGCGCACCAGGTGTGTGGTGCGCCATTAGTAGTTTTGAAAAAAAACATAAACAAAAATTTGTTACTAATGGCGCACCATTGTATAGTGTGCCATTACTAATTGACATAGTAATGGCGCACCACATCCGTCGTGCGCCATTAGTATTTTTGAAAAAAAAGTAAAATAAAAAATAAAAAATTTGTTACTAATGGCGCACCATGACTCGGTGCGCCATTACTAGTTTTAACTAGTAATGGCGCATTTTCCACTGGTGTGCCATTACTAAGTTTTTAAAAAAAATCAAAAAAAATATCAATTTTTTTTTTATTTTTTTTCAAAACTAGTAATGACGCACCGTGGGTGTGGTGCGCCATTACTAGTTTAACTAGTAATGGCGCACCACCCCCAGGTGCGCCATTACTAACTTGCCCCAACACCGAATGCCCCCCCCCACTCGTGGATCGCCTTTTCAGTTTTAAAAAAAAATAAAAGAAAATGATGGAAATGTCAAAAAAATAAAAGAAAATAAGTTTCCCATGTGATATGTGATCCAGTTGTTGGGAAAATTTACAAATATGAATTTCGACTTTATTTGCAAAATCTCTCTGGAAATTTGTAAAATGGGCATAACTTTTGCATACGAACTCGGATGAAAAAGTTTTTTATGTGAAAAATCATCTACTCGAAAAGTTACATCCAAATTTAATTGGGGGAACCCCATTAAACGTTTTCAAAATCCCCAAAAACCTAACAGAAAAAAAGTTACAGGGCTCTCAAGATTAAGAAAAAAAGTTACAGGGCTTAATATTGAGAGCCGTAGTGAACCCCATTAAACTTTTTTAGTGAACTAAGATTAAGAAAAAAACGAAAAAAAAATTGAATTTTTTTTTGAAAAAATATTGTTACTAATGGCGCACTTCTATGTGGTGCGCCATTAGTACACCAGATACTAATGGCGCATCGTGGGGACCTGTAGTGCGCCATTAGTAGCGAAAACAGGTGCGCCACTAGCAGCCCTTTTTCTAGTAGTGTCCGGGCATGAACTCGATGATGAACTCAATGTATCGGTCAGGAGGCATTCCGAGTAGCTCATCGGGAAAGACATCGGGGTATTCGCATACTACCGGTACCTGCTCCAATCCAACTTCAGTCAGACAGTTGACTTGGGTGGCTTGAGCTGGAGAGGAGTTGGTAGCAAACATAACCTCAACTCCTTGGTCATGGGTCGCTGTGACAGTTCGGTTGGCACAATCTAACAACCTTGGTGCTGGCTAAGCCAATACATTCCCAAGATCACGTCCAAGCCTTGTGATCTTAGAATGATAAGGTCTACTAGGAAATCTACCCTATTAATGACAATCCCGACTCCTTTACATCCTATCCTGGCTCTCATCTCTGCTCCGAGGGTTTGTACCACCATAGGGTTATTCAGGGGTGTAGGGGTCATGCCACTTTCTAATGCAAACTTTTGGGTGAAAAATGAATGTGTGGCTTCAGAATCAAACAAAACAGTTGTGGGTGCTGAGTTGACAAGGAACGTACCCAGCACGACGTCCGGGTCTTCCTGGGCTTCTTCTGCTGTGACATGGTTCACCCGACCCTTGCCATTGTTGGGCGGGTTGCGGGGAGCTTGGTTCCTTGGTGGCATTCCGCGGCCTTGCCCTGGGTTCTGCGCATTGGGGCGCGAGGCATCGGGCTTTTTGTTGGGGCAATACTTGGAGTAGTGTCCTGCCTGACCGCATCCAAAGCAAGTGACTTGGTTTGGGTTGTTGATCTTGTTGCCTCCACTGTTATTGGGGTTGTTGAAAGCTGGCCTGGGGTTGGCATACTACTGAGGCTGATAGTTGGTGCGAGGCGCAGGGGCTCTTGGCTGCTGATAGGTTGGCTTGACCGGGGCTGGCTGCCATGGGCGAGGCTTCTGGTTGCTGGAGTTACCCTTGTTGATCATCTTGCGCTTACGAGTATCGTCCAAAGCACGTCGCTTGTCCTCAAGCATGAGTGACTTGATCACCAGGTCAGGAAAGGTTGGGCAGTCACACACGACAAGCGAGTACTGCAGGGTATGATTGAGGCCTTCCATGAAGCGCTCTCTTTTGGCAGCATCAGTGCTGACATCTTCAGGAGCATACCTTGACAGAACACTGAACTTCTGCATGTATTCCTTGACAGTGCTACTCCCCTGCTTCAGGGCCCGGAACTCACGCTTCTTAATGGCCATAATTCCAGAAGGAATGTGGGCCTTGCGGAATTCTGCCTTGAAGTCATTCCAAGTGATGTTTTGCCCTGCATGCACGACCTTGAATCCATCCCACCAAGCTCTGGCAGTTCCCCCGAGGCAGTGGGCAGCATATGCCACCCTTTCACGGTCTTCAGTGCAGCCGACTAGTGCCAATAGGTCCTCAATGGTGCGGACCCAATCGTCTGCATCCAGGGGTTCAGCAGTCTCGATGAAGGTGGGTGGTGCATGCTTCTTGAACTCTGCAAACGTGGAACATCCATTGCCATTCCCTGCTGGCTGGCGGTTTATAGCTTGAGCAATCATCTGGAGGGCTGCAGTGTTGGCTTGGCGTTCCTCCCGGAAGGCTTGGAGAAGCTGAGCCATGTCCATGTTTGGAGGTGGTGGCGGTGGTGGAGTCTGTCCTCGGGCTTGGTACTGGCTGGCTCCTGCTTCGGCAGAACCTCCGGCTTCTTGCTGCTGGGTAGAGGTAGCAGTACGTGTTACAATAGGCATCCTGTTGGAGCGGTCAAGGTCTCATGATTGGGACAAATGAGGGAAAGCAATGTAGATGGAATGCCTAGCAAGGGGTGGGTGTGACACAATTTTAAGTTAAGCCAAGGCCGGAAGGGCCAAACTCATGCATTAAAATCCAAATGGGTGATGTAGTTGT
Organism: Triticum aestivum; assembly: GCF_018294505.1. Taxonomy (NCBI): domain Eukaryota; kingdom Viridiplantae; phylum Streptophyta; class Magnoliopsida; order Poales; family Poaceae; genus Triticum; species Triticum aestivum. The sequence continues at coordinate 326,556,325 of NC_057801.1, read as the reverse complement.
TTACAATTTCCTGAAAGGGAAAGTACAACTTCCATCAAAACAAGTCGAAATCAAACACAACACAACATGGTTTCATTTGAACCATTACATGGACTCGACTTCGGATAAGGGGTACACGACCTATCCTACCTTAAGGGTTACGGACTGGCCTATCCTAGTCCTGAATGGTGTCTAAGTGGTGGAATGCTTGGTGGGTATTCCGGCTCCTCTGGGTTTTCCTCCTCATCTTCATCTGTCTCAATCTCTTCGTCACTTGAGGGAGTGGGGGAGTGGAGGAGCTGAACACGGCGCTGCTTCATCGAGGGCACCGTGAATAGATTGCGATGGTCCTTCGCCATCATACGGCATGGCTGAGATGACCCCTTGGCATGCGTGACCTGTGGGGGTCGTCCGCCTCGATAGGCTACAATGGGCTGTCCAGGGGGTGCACCATCCTTCTTGATCCTGTCCGCCTTCGTCTGAGCCAGGCAGAGGAGTTCCTTGATAACGTGGAGTTCCTTCCGAAGCTCCACCGACTCCGAGGCCAGGTGCTGTGCCAGGCTGTCAGCACACAAGCTGAAGCAGGTCTGGAAACGGAGGGAAATCCCTTCGTCCATGGGTGGAGCTAGTGCGCTACTCTCATCATCACCCTCCTTACGATAAGGCAGGTAACGAGTGGGTGGCTCACTTGCCATCTCTGGCAGAAGATCTCGAAGGCGAGTCAACGCCTTGAGAGCAGCAGTCTCAACGGCGAGAAGCAGGGTCGCCATCTGGGGTTCCTCAAAGAACCAGCTCGTCGGGGAGTCGTTCGCCCTCACGACTACCTCCACATGATACTCCTTCTTAGTGTTGTTGATCCAGTGCTCGTGGTAGGAGAAGGTGGGGGCTCGAGTGAACTGGCACTTCCTAAGGCTGTCCTCGAGAAGCATGGGAAATCTGGTGGTCAGGAAGTCCTCGGGTACGACGGCCATCTACAAAAGTGGAAGGGGAAGGGTCAATAGGGGAAAGGTGACCTATGTTTGGGATAATTTTAGAAAATGTAGGTATATAGGTAATTTCGTAGATAGTCTCACTCTAACTAACGTCCATGCTAACTAAGGCTTCCTACAGTCAGGATGGCTCTGATACCAGCTCTATGGGGACCCCGACTCATAAGTCAAGATCACCGAATGCACGTGTACAGTGATCCCAGAGATCAATGCTCACTGAACACACAGAAGCTGAATAACAAGAGTCTTACATCCATTCATACCGTCTTACACAAATTATGACCATTATGGTCAAGTGTTACATTGATAAAGCCTTAAGGGCTGAACATCAAATCAAACACAAGCAGCGGAAATCTTCATCGATAAGTAGAACCCATGCCATCTGCCTTAACCCTACAGGCATTCTGATTGGGAAACGTCCTAGTTCGCATGTTTGTCTCCAAAGAACTCTTCTTCGAACTCTTGTTCTTCCATGCCTAGTCAATTAAATAACCAGTGGCAAGCCAATGAGTACTTTGAATGTACTCGCAAGCAACCCATGATTGGAACAAGGGACAACAATGCAATGATATAGTACTAAGTAGGTATCCGCAGAAAGCTAGTTTTGAGTGCAATGACATGATCTATCAACATGTAAAGTATGCATCATGGGAGTTCAGATATCCATATGAACAAGTTACAGATATCAACATAAGCAGAGTTGGACACCAATCCAACTTGACCATTGTGTCAAGCCATCTGACTTAACCCAATTATTTTTATCAACTCACACACACGGTTGTGAAACTCTGGACATAGTTTAAGCAGCACCGCCCAACTGTCCTTGACCGTGGACACAGCTATTCGAATAGTTTTACACTCTGCAGAGGTTGCACACTTTACCCACAAGATCCGGGGAGCTTCCGTGTCATCCACGACCCGCGGTACCTCAAGTACCCGGGGTAAGCACCCGATCACTATCTTTCCCTAGACGACACTAACATAGAGTCCACTCGATTGGTAGTAACCCCCCGTGCCCAACATTTCACATCTTAAGATTGTGGATCCTTGCTCCCATATTCATCACATACCACAAGCATGGGGTACCAACGGTGTGTCTGGTGCCCTGTCAAAACATTCATGGCCGCCCTACCTGGCACGACCCCGTCCCGAGAGAGCGCAACAAAAACTCTCCCGTCACTAGTAATGCGGGCTCCAAGTTAGTATCGGCCTAGGTAATCAATAATGCCCTTTCCCATATAAGGGTAGAGTGGTTGCGCATGTATGGTTGGGACAGTCGACAAATCTTAAATCTAATCCCTTTTTTTAAACCACACACACACTTGCCTCGGTACACCACTTCATCATCAAGTGGTTACCCATCTCATTATCTCCCTCGGGCATAAGTGGCACCTGACGGGGTTTTCCAAAAAGTTCCTTGAATATACTTTGTCTCCATCACCATGCATATTCCCGTCCCTTTTTGCGTAGCAACTACTTTAGCATCCTATCTACTCCCACCGGCATAACCCTCATAAGATGGTAGGGTCATGCACCATGCAAGTATCAACGAGGAAGTAACAGAGGCAACCATCCAACGTGGTTTACCATCTCATCATGATTCCGATGCAACAATAATAAAGTGCTATATGACATGCATAAAAAGGGTTTCATGGACATGGTCAAAGGGTTGCTTGCCTTGGTTGGCTTGGTCTTCAAAGTCTTCAGGCCCTTCTCCTTCTTCTTCTCCAACTACTTCGTCAAACACGGGATCTAATCGTCGCAAGAAAACAACGGAAAAATAAGACAATAATAAAAACTGAAAAGTCAAATTGCTTAGAAAAATGTCAACTTATTTTTGTAAAATACTAGGAGGAAAACTAAGAAGGGGAAACTTATTAGTTTTGGATTTGGAGTTAGGGGGACAGAGTAGTGGATTTTCAAACAGAGATTTTATCGTTCAAATTTGAATTTAAATTTGAACAGTGCAGAAAATTGTAATGGATTGTATGAAAGTTACATAAATAAATAGGTGGGATTATTCTGATATTTTAGGAGTTGGAATTATTTCATTTGGATAAGTATTTTATTCTGTGGAATTTTTATAAAAAAGATAGAAAAAGAAAAAGAAAAGTGGCACTGTGCCACTGAGCCAGAAAGGCCACAGTGTAGCAGGCCCAAAGGGAAATCAGCCCGCGCGAGGCCGCCATGTCAAAGGCGTAAAGGTGAAGTATGCCTTTAGCCGACGGCCGAACCGGTGCACGCGCGCGTGCGTTTTAGACCTAACGGGTGGGTCCCACCCGTCAGGGCGTGAGGCTGACAGACAGGGCCCATGGCCGTCGTCGTCTACCTCCGTCCAGAGGCGACGGCGAGCTCGCCAACGGCGATATAGGGCACGGGAGGATGCGTGGGTGGTACCGTTGGACTCAGGGGGATGTCGCCGTTCAGGTGGTGGTGGAGATGGTCGCCGGAGCAGCCTGGTTCGCCGGCGACGAGGTCACGCGGCGGAGGTGCTTCGGGCGTCGATGGTTCCGGCCGTTCCCGGATGCAAAAGGAGTGGGGAAGAAAGGGGAAATGGTCATTGATGCCGCGCGGTTCCGGATCGAGAGAAAACGGGGGCGGAGGAGGCTTGTACCGCGCGAACACCGACGAGTCGAGGCGGCGGAGCTAGAGCTCGATCTCGAGCTCGGGCGGCTCTGAGACAAAAAGGGCAGTGCGGGAGGTTGATTAGGAGTGTGGGGGAGCGACAGGGATTGAGAGAGGGGCTCAGGGTCTCCTTTATAGGCTGGCCGAGGTCCATTGTAGGCGCGGCCTATGGGTGCCCGCGGGATCAGCTCGGGTGGCCGTTGGAGAGGGAATGGAGGGCTCGGGGGTGTTCGTGGGAGTGGTCTAGGGTGCTAGGGAGAGAGAGGAGGAGTGGGACGAGCTGCAGACAGGGCATAGGAGCGGCGCGAGCATTGGCCGAGCGGGGCGGCGCTCTGGCGCGAACTGCAGGGGAGAGAGGAGGGTGCAGGAGCAAGTGGGCGGCCTGCTGGCGTGGAGCAGACGTCGAGGGGCATCGACTAGCGCGGGGGGAGACTCGAGGTGGTCAGTGGAGGCGGCGTCAATGGTCGTGTGCCCTGCCAGGCGCTCCAGAGCGCGACTTTGGCCGGCATCCGCGGTTTTCCCGCGTCCGCGCGCGCCCACTTGTGTCTGCAGGCTGCAGGAGGTGTGGCAAAAGTCCTGGGGAGCCTTGGATGCTCTGGAAAGCGGAGGAGAGAGAAGGAAACTGAGAGAGAGGGAGGAATCCACTGTCCAGAGAAGAAAAATGGGGTTCCCCCCTTCATCATTGCTTCCTCGGGCAGAAAAGCATCCAGGTGCTAGAGGGGGACTAGGAGGGGTTGTGGTAGAAAGTAAAACTCATGGAGATTAGTGGAAGAGGACCAAACAGGGTTTTTGGTAAAGTGGCAGAAGGTGTTTGATGCTGGTTTGGGCAAGTAGATGATTTCCATTAGTCATGAGACTCCACAGGGTGAAATGGCACATATAATTAGGGCCTTCCACCAATCTTGAGCTAATTTGGGCAAAGTGGCCAATACAACTTTTGTAAACCCTAGAAATTAGCAGAAATGAACTTGTGCAGACCCAGCTGAGTAAATCACTTCTCCTTGACGCACCACTTGGTGTGGTGGCCTAATTTGGTCATGCGATCATGCTCACAAAAGTTGGGGTCAAGGAGAGAAAGTTGGCAGTACAAAGTTGTTCAAATTTGATTGTGGTCAGAGGGGGTTTTGGGGCATTTTGGTGAACCAAAATGACCTTAATTGAGATGACGCTTTGCAAGGTGATCACAATATGCATGTGTGACTTTCTGGATTTTCCTTGGATTTTAATGAAAATATTTCCTGTAGAAATATTTCAAATCCTTGAAATGGGCAGGAATGGTTTTGGGAGGTTTTGTCCAATATTTTGAACAGGACCATGGGTTGAAACTCTTATATATGGAAAATATATGTCTACTGAGTTTCCCAGATTTTCCTCAAATATTTTTGAAGCTTTAAAATAATTTTAACCTATTAAAGACCATTTCTAGCCTAAAGAAAAAGCCTTTAAATAAAATAGGAAAATTACTTTTAAAATTATATTTTTGTGGTTTATGGGAGTCCTATATTTAATAGGTTTCAAATATACTCTTTCAAATATTTTTCATACCCCAAATCATGTACTTGTAGTGCAAACCTCAATTCAGGGGTTTTTGGAAAACTAATTTTTGAAAATACTATTTCGCCAAATTATTTCTGTAAGAAAATGCCAGATTGCACTATACACATGGCATGATTACTGGGTAGAAGTTTGGGGCAAGGATATGAAGTATATAAGGTGGAGTTGTGTTGACTTTAAAGAGCACTTAAAAATCACAGAGAGAAAAACCAACTCCAAATAAAAAGCCAAATGATGCAAAAGTTTTTGTTGGTCCAAATTTTCATGCTTTATTAATGAAAATGACATGTTACAAAAAGCAGGGCGTGACATGTCTTGAGAGCGAGCTTGAGCGCCTACAGAGCATCTTTTGTATCTCCAGCTATGGTGAGGATGCCGCTGCTCCCGGGCATCTTCATGAGGTTGTAGGTTGGATGAGTCACTATCATGAACTGGGCCAAGGCAGGGTAGCCGAGGATGGCATTGTATGGGAGGCCGATGTGGGTGATGTCGAAGTTGACCAGCTCCGTGCAGAAGTTGTCGTGGGTGCCAAAGGTCACCGGAAGGCGGATTTTCCCCAGGGAGCCGGAGTCACCACCTCCGACGCCCGAGAAGAGCTTGCTGGGTCAGAGTCGTTCCAGCGGCACGTGGAGGAGGCTGAAGGCCTCCACCGAGAGCACGTTGAGGCCGGCACCGCCGTCGATGAGGGTCCTGGTGATGGCCACCTGGCAGATGGTGGGCGTGCAAAGCATCGGGTGTGCACCCGAGCAGGCGGTGTTGGCGGGGTGATCGTCCGAGCTGAAGGTCAAGTCGGCCTTGGGTGCCGCAAAACCTGGAGGAGCTCGGTGCCGCGTGAGGGCGGCACCAATCTAGTGGATGAATGGCTTGACGCGGGGGCCCAAGGGTGGCGCCTACGAGCCGCCCAGGAGAGCTGCGACTACCGGGGGCGCCGGCGTAGCGTAATGGGTGAGGAAGAGGTCGCGCAGATCCTCCAAGGAAGCCACAGAAGCCGTTGGCTGGTGGAGCAGCCACATGCGCGGGACGCCGGTGAGGGCCATGGGAAACTAGTTAGCCATGACCCTGTCATCGCCCCCGGCCTTGAGGACGGCCTCCTCGTACGCCAGCAGGAAAGCCAGCTGATCCCTCGCGCTGTTGTAGCGCTGCGGCATCTCTGGCTTGAACTTGTGCGGCCACTACACCTGTCGCAAGGCGGGGGCCAAGGCTCGGAGCCCCCTGGCCCCAGCGCTGGCGTCGGCCACCGAAGTGGGCGGCACGTTGTCCACCATGAGGGCGAAGCACAGTGTTGATGGAGAGCGGGTCGACGGAAGGGAGAGCTCCGTTGCACCCCTACCTAGAGCACCAAATGTTGGATATGGGTTCCAGCAAAACCCTTAAGGTTCGAACTTTGGGGTGCGCACGAAGATCTACTCCCTACTGATCCATGTCCCAACATCTCGCCATGAATCTAAGCTACACGATGAACAACACAAGGGACACAAGGTTTATACTAGTTAGGGCCACCGTTGTGGTGTAATACCCTAATCCAGTGTGTGGTGTGGTGGATTGCCTCTGGGGATGATGACGAACAATATAGAGGAAGAACAGCCTTGCAAGGGGTGTTCTTGTGGTGGTGCGGTGTTCTACTTGGATGGATTCGATCCCTTTCTACTGTGGTGGCCTTCTCTATTTATAGGGGCCCCGGTCCTCTTCCCAAATATTAAGCGGGAAGGGAGCCAACAACGGCCATTTTGAAGGGGGACAGCTAGTACAAGCTATCCTGACTAAAGTTGGTCTTCGACTGCCAAAAGCACTTGCGATGACGCCGTCTTGGGCTCCATGGTGATCTCCATCCTGCCGTCCTGCTAGTCTTGGTCTCGTTTCACTGATATGGAAACCTTTGATTGATGCCTTGGTACTCCACGCCTGCGCTTGCCCCCTTTGCACCAAAGAGGAAACAAGGACACTGCGTTGGCTCGTGCCCGCCTGGCGCCCGCCTGGTCTCGATTGTCATGGGTTACGTCATGAGCACCTTGCGAGGTACTCATTGCCTTGATCCCTCCGCCTCCTTGCAAGCCCGCCTGGTGAGGCTGCCCCTGAGGAAGCCTTGCGTCGTCTGCCCCGCGAGGCTTGGCCCCTCGTGAGGGTCTTGAGCTTGGGTTGATGTAGACATGTCGTACTGGGCCACTGCTTCAGCCACGCCGCAGGCCACAGGCAGGCAAGTCTGGGGACCCCCATTCCCAGAACGCCGATAGTCCTGACATCTATGGTATCAGAGCCTGACGGCCTGTAGGATTACCAAGCCAAATTGGTGGAAGTTGAGTCTAGAAATTCTTTAATTATGTAAGGGAATTGATTGTGGGAAGGAACGTACGGCTATTTTTACTCCTTATATTTCATGGCCTTCTGATCTGTGTCATCCTATCTCTCCTACGGGGTTAAGGAACTAGGCTTTCTCTTCCATCTATTAGGATCATGTGTTACTACTTCGTAGTCCCATAGGATTGGTTGATCAAAGTCATATCCCAGTTTCGATTACTTCTGGTGTGGTCTGTTTAGTATTATCTCAGAACCGAGAGTGGTGATGTTGAGTTATTGTACTACTCGATTTTTAGCAGGATGTTCCATTTTGAGTATTCTACTTCCGTTATGCTGCCGGAATTTCCCTAGGAGTTTGAGAGATACTAATTTCTTTGTCCTACATTCTACAACCTATAGATGATGCTGATTCTGTCCTTGGTTTTGTTTCTCAGGATGTCATCAGTTAAGCGAAGTTCTGTTGCTCGTAGCCAGAACCACGGAGATGGTAGGGATGAGGATCCTTCCAACCCACCTTCGTTGATAGAGTTCATGTTAGAGATGGAGTGTAACAAGCGTGAGTCTAACCGCTTGTTGGCACGTATTGAGGAGAACACCGCACATCAGTTCAAAGAGTCTGCGACCATTCATGACTTCATTCGCTTGCACCCACCCACCTTTCATCATTCTATTGAGCCACTCGATGCAGATGACTGGCTCCGTAGCATCACTCATAAGCTGCGTTCCGCGAATGTAGCTGAAGATGACAAGGTCACCTATGCCACATATCACCTGGAAGGTCCTGCTAGTCTTTGGTGGCAAAACTATGAGGCTATGGTTCCAGCTGGCCAGATTCCCACCTAGAGAAATTTCACTGAGGATTTTCGCGAGCATCACATTCCTCAGGCCCTCATCGATCGCAAGGGAGAAGAGTTATCTAGTCTCACCGAGAGTAAGATGGTTGTTGATGCTTATAGTAGGGAGTTTGAGAATCTTGCCCGCTATGCCACAGAAGAGGTATCCACGGATGCCAAGAAGTAGGCTAGGTTATGTAAGTGTCTCAAGCCCAAGTTGCATCGTGATCTCCACCTGCATCATTGTGATACATTCCAGGCCCTTGTGAACAAGGCCATTAATGCAGAGACAGCTCAACTCACTTACGAGGAGTCTCGTAAGCACACCCATGATCTGGGATCTTCTTCTGGTTCTGGTTCTCAGAAGCGCCGGATTTGGGTTCCGAACTCCGCTCTTCCTTCCGGATATTCACCGAGGCCATCTTATGTGGCGCCTCCCCTAGCTCAGTCGTATGCTCCATCTAGGCCTACTGGTAGACCGCTTGCCAGTACGGGTCCATGGACAACCTCAAGGACTTGCTTCACATGCGGGAAGCCAGGACATTATGCACGTGACTGCTCTCAAACTAGTTATGCTCCACCCAGCCCGAGAAGACTGTTGGCTGTGTTAAGCCATCAAGCAAGACGATCAGTGCCAAGCCAGCTCGCACTAAACATGGACGTGTGCATCACGTCTCAGCTAAAGACGCTCATGATGATCCGGATGTCGTTCTTGGTACACTCCTTGTTAATTGTCATCCAGCATCGGTTCTATTCGATACTGGAGCATCTCATTCCTTCATTTCTGAAAGCTATGCTAACTTACACAACATGTCATTTTGTGATATGCCCTCTCCGCTAGTCATTCAAACTCCTAGATCCAAATGGCAAACTTCTAGTGTAAGCCATGGTAAGGAAATCCTTGTTGACAGACTTGTATTGCTTGCATCACTATATCCCTCAAGTCTAAAGATATTAACATCATCTTGGGTATGGACTGGATGAAAGCTCATTATGACAAGATTGATTGTTACACCAGGTCCGTTCAGCTTACACACCCATCTGGGAAGATAGTCACTGTCTCCACTAGAGTTGCAAAGCGTCAACTCTATTCTCCTAATGCCAACCCTCTTCCAGACCTTGAAGATATCCCGGTAATCCGTGACTTTTCGGATGTCTTTCTAGAGGAATTGCCAGGTGTTCCACCTGACAGAGATGTAGAGTTCATCATAGATCTTATCCCAGGAACCACTCCAATCTCTAGGAGACCTTACAAAATGGCACCGTTAGAACTAGCCGAGCTTAAGAAACAACTTGATGAGTCCTTGCGAAAGGGTTTCATCCGTCCTAGTTCTTCTCCTTAGGCTTGCCCCGTCCTTTTCATCAACAAGAAGGATGGTACGGACCGGATGGTTGTAGATTATCATCCCGTTAATTTGGTCATGATAAAGAACAAATATCCGCTCCCTAGGATTAACGACCTGTACGATCAACTTGTTGGATCCTCAGTCTTCTCTAAGGTGGATTTGAGGTTAGGCTACCATCAAATCAAGATAAGAAACGGGGACATCCCCAAGATGGCCTTTATTACTCGTTATGGTCAGTATGAGTATACCTTCATGTCCTTCGGTCTAACCAATGCTCCAGCTACATTCTCCCATTTGATGCACTCGATATTCATGGAGTACTTAGATAAGTTCGTTGTGGTTTACCTCGATGATATTCTTATTTACTCGAAGAATGAGGAAGAGCATGCCGAACATCTTAGACTTGTGTTAGAAAAACTCAGAGAGCACCACCTTTATGCCAAGTTCTCCAAGTGTGAATTTTGGTTGCCAGAAGTGACCTACCTAGGCCACGTGATCTCTGGTAAGGGCATTGCTGACATCCCGAGAGAGTTAAAGACGTTCTTGATTGGACTCCACCTGAAACAGTTAAACAAGTTAGGAGCTTCCTTGGTCTAGCCAGTTATTGTCGCTGCTTTGTTGAAAACTTCTCCAAAGTAGCTAAACCCCTCACGGAACTTCTCAAGAAAGATAAAATTTTTGAGTGGTCCCCATAGTGTGAGTACAGTTTCCAGGAACTGAAAAGATGCCTGACTTCCGCTCCCATACTTGTGCCACCGGATTTCACTAAAGACTTTGTTATGTACTGCGACGCCTCACGACAGGGACTAGGTTGCATTCTTATGCAGGATCATCATGTGATTGCCTATGCATCTCGACAGTTGCATCCACATGAGGAGAATTATCCTACACATGATCTAGAGCTTGCAGCCGTAGTCTATGCACTAAAGACCTGGCGACATTACCTTCTTGGTAAATGTTGTGAGATCTACACCGGTCACCAGAGTCTCAAGTATATCTTCACCCAACCAGATTTGAACCTTAGACAAACACGTTGGTTGGAAGTGATCTCATATTATGATCTAGGGATTACTTACACCCTGGGCAAAGCCAATGTTATGGCTGATGCACTAAGTCGTAAATCCTATTGCAACAATCTCATGTTGCAGCAGGGACAACCACTTCTCCATGAGGAATTCTATAAGTTTAATCTTCACATTGCTCCTCATGGATTCCTTTCTACCTTTGTGGCGAAACCTACTCTTGTGGATCATATCATAGAAGCCCAGAAGCATGATACGGGAATTACCCGTATCAAGAGAAACATTGCCAAGGGTATTGCTTGTAGATTCTCTATAGATGATCGAGGTGTTGTTTTCTTTGGGAACCGCCTAGTGGTCCCCAAGAAGCAGAATCTTCGACAACTGATCCTTAAGGAGGCGCATGAATCTCCTCTCATGATTCATCCCGATAGTACCAAGATGTATCAGGACCTACGCCAGAGGTTCTAGTGGACTAGGATGAAGAGAGAGATTGCTCAGTTCATTGCTAACTGTGACATTTGTCGTCGCGTTAAGGCACAGCATCAGAGACCTGCTGGCACCCTTCAGCCTTTAGCTATTCCTGAGTGGAAATGGGATAAAGTTGGTATGGACTTCATCACCGGCTTTCCCAGGACCAAGAGAGGGAATAATGCTATCTTCGTAGTCATTGATCGTCTCTCCAAAGTGTCTCACTTCCTACCTATTCGAGAGAGTATCACTGTTAGTCAGCTCGGTGACTTATACTCAAATAGTGTCACTTCATGGTGTTCCATTAGAGATCAATTCAGACTGTGGTAGTCTTTTCACTTCTCATTTCTGGGAGAGTTTCCAAACTACCATGGGAACCCATCTTTCCTTCAGTACCGCTTTCCACCCTCAGTCGAGTGGTCAAGTGGAAAGGGTCAACCAAATTCTCGAAGACATGCTTAGAGCTTGCGTTATCTCATTCGGTATGGATTGGGAGAAATGTCTTCTTTTGCCGAGTTTTCTTATAACATTCGCTACCAATCCAGTCTCAAGAAAGCTCCTTTTGAGATTCTCTATGGACGAAGATGCCGAACACCTTTGAACTGGTTAGAAACTGGTGAAAGACAATTCTTTGGACCGGGCATGATCTAGGAGGCAGAAGAGCAAGTTTGCATCATTCATGAGAATTTGAAAACAGCCCACTCTCATCAAAAGAGCCAGTATGATCGTCATCATAAGGATATGAATTATGAAGTTGACGACAAAGCTTACCTTCGGGTTACTCCTTTGAAGGGTACCCATCGTTTCAGTATCAAGGACAAGTTGGCTCCTTGTTACATTAGTCCTTTTCGTATTCTCGCTAAAACGAGGAGAGGTTGCCTACCAGTTGGAACTACCCCGAGATCTTTCTCGAGTTCACGATGTCTTCCACGTCTCTCAACTCAGGCGTTGCTTCTCGGATCCTATCCGCGGAGTGAACCATGAAATGCTTGATCTCCGAGATAACCTCACATACCGAGAGTACCCGGTTCGCATTCTTGATCAAGCAGAGCGTGTTACCCGACGTTAGGACATCAAGTTTCTTAAAGTTCAGTGGTCTCATCATTCCGAGAGAGAAGCTACTTGGGAGCAAGAAGATCGTTTTCGACTGGAGTACCCCGCTTTCTTTTCGTCGACCCCTGAATCTCGGGACGAGATTCTTTCAAGTGGGGGCGAGTTGTCACATCCCTAGTTCCGGTATGCTCAAGGCTAGCTAGTCATGTGTACATCATGTTTAAATTCCATTTAAATATGAAATGAGGATTTGTGAAACCCTCAGAAAACATTTCTGGAAATGACAAGATAAAAATTGCTCCAAAGAGATCCAAGAAAATGTTCATGTTGCCCTCTGAAAATATTGGACAGAGAAAAAAATCAAACCAATATTTTTAGGAGCTCATAAGTATTTATTTTGGCCACTTGGAATTAATGCAGTAATTATTTGCTTTGGATATATATTGTTATATATAAAGTATTGTCTAAAAATTATGCTATTTGTTGAGGAGCTCTGGAATAATACCACTAGCTCCTACAAAAATTGGCATAAGAAAATAAATTAGTTTGGTGTTGTTTTTAAATCAAACAAATGTCAGAAAAATAGAAAACACAAAAGAAATGGGAAAACTTACCTCGCACTTACCTGCGGCCCAGCTCTTGTGCTAGCCCAGCACTATGCGGCCTAGCTGGGCCAGCCCACCAGCGCCGTCGTCCTCCTGGCGCCAGTCAGCCAGCCGTGTGGCCGGCGCGCGCGCACGACCGTGCCGCCACGCCACCTGCCTGCCTGGCCCTTCCCTCGTTGCCTGGAAGCCCCACGCGACGCCACGCGCCGCCCCGCACCCCTCTCACTCTCTCCCATGCGCATCCCCTCCTCTGCCGCTCATTTTCTCGCCCGCCCGAGCGCTACCGTCACTGCCACTCGCCGTTGCCGCGCCCACCGCCACGGCCTCGCCCTCTCCCCATGCTCAGAAGTTCCGCCACGTTGCCGGCTACCTCCCCATCAAACCACGCACCTCGGGAGGCCCTGGAGCGCCGTCAACACCGTCGTCTTCATCTCCGGCCACCAGAGATCACCCTCGCTGCCCCGCCGACTATATTACATCCCTGAGCTCGCCGTCAAGCCCGTCGAGTCCGCTGTGAGCTCCTGCTCCATTCCCCTCTCCCTGTTCCTCCGTTCTCGCATCGTAGATCCCTCCCCCACCATGGTCGTAGCACCTCGCCATCGTCCATGTCGCCACCACAACCACACCTACGGGAACCCGCAACCGAGCACGCCACCGTGGTCAGTACGTCTCCAGGAGACGAACGCGACCAACCCCGGCTCCTGCCATGCACCATAGCCCCTTCTCCCCTCCCTGCCGAACTTCGGCCGCCGACCAAGTGGTCACCGCCTTCGATCTAGGCCGTCTCCGGTGAAACGGAGGGCACCACTGGATGCGCGCGAGCCTGGGCTTCGCGTAGGTGCTCTCCGCCACGCGTTTGGTCGCCGGAGCGATGATCCCGCAGCCCGCTGCCGCGTCTGGCCTCGCCGGCGTTGAGTCGCCGGTGGGGTTAGCCCTGGTTGACTGGGTTTGACCCTGTCTAACCAGGGTTTGACCACCCTGGGTCACTAACGCGTGGGGCCAGCCTTGTTAATTAAACCAGTTTAGGTTTAATTTAAATTAGGATTACCCACAGACACTGACACATGGGACCCACACATCAGGCTTGACACCAGTCAGTGCTATTGGCTTGCTGACGCAAGACTAATGCAGTGCTGACGCAGTTATTCATTTTTTGGATTTAAAATAAATCAGGAAATTTCAGAAAATGTTATAAACTTCAAAAAATCATAGAAATTCAACTGTAGCTCAGTTTGAAATAATTTATATATGAAAAATTATCAGAGAAATCCAATCTATCCATCTATACTAGTTTTGTGCATGACAAACCAACTTATACCTACTGTATAAGTGAAACATGTAAATGGCATTTAAAAAGACTTAACTTGGAGTTGCATTTGAACTTTTGGTTCAAATGGACTTCATCCAAATAAAAGCTAGTTGCATTAGCTCAATCAGCATCACATATTCATGCCTTGATCATGCATGATATTGTTGGATATGGTTGTGTTTTGATTGCCGACACCGTTCCCTCTCGATAGGTCCTGCTCCGGAGAGTGTTCCAGAGTACCTGTCTGAGGTGCAGTGCCCCCCTATTGATCTACCAGGCAAGCAAACCCCTTTTTCATTCTGATACAATCCTACTCTCTCGCTCCTGCTCTCAGTTAAGGAATTAGCACAACAACGATTCAATTGCTACTTTGTGCTGCAGTAGTTGAACCCATTCCTCTACATGACCTGTCATTGCCACAGTAAATAGTTGAAACCGACTAGCATGTGTAGGAGTTGATTGAGCCATGTTGTGTTCCTACCATGCCATGCGTGCTATTGCTTAGAGTATGTCAGGTCTGATTCATTGGGAATAAATTGGAGTGTTACGTTATGTTCTGGTGCTGAGAGTGAAGTGTGTGAACATGATTTGGTAAAGGTAGCGGTGAGAGGCCATGTAGGAGTACATGGTGGGTTGTCTCACTGGAACCGTCCTTAAGAACTATGTTCTGTGTATGTTGTCCAACGACTAGTTACTACCACACATTGGGTTCCAGTAACTCCACCCCTCTCGACTTATTAACCGACTTGATCTCTGTCTAGGAGACGCAACTAGTTTCTGGTTCTTGTAGGCAGTGTTATTCTTCTACCAAGTGGCACCCGGCAGGGAGCGCTTGAGACAGACTAGGCACACGTGGCACGGTGTACTAAATGGCACCCGGTTGGTGGGCTTGGGAACCCTGCTCACATTGTTTGGGGCCGTGATGGAAACCTCGGCCAGACTCCCTTGCGGATAGAACCCGAATAGGCGATGAACCTGGACTAGAGTCTTGTGTCGTTAGTCAGGTCGTGGCCGACACCCTAGCTAGGCTTCCGCTTGAAGGTTGCCGAGATACATGATGTGTACATGGCGGTAAGGGGCGAGAGCGTGTGTGAATAAGTACACCCCTGCAGGGTTAACATGATCTATTCGAATAGCCGGGTCCGCAGTTATGGACTTCTTGGATGCTTACGTGGTACATAGACAACTTGAAGTGGATACTCTAAAATGCTCAACACAAGTTTGAGTGCTATGGATGGCCTTCTCGTAGGGAGACGGGGATGAATCCATAGTAGTGTATTGTGTGGTGATTAGTGGACTCGTGTGCGTTGTCTCACCTCAAAGGAGTTCTCGTAGTCGCAGAACAGGATAGCCACTGGGTCAAAGCTGGCTTGCTGCAACTAAACCCCACATTACCTTCTTGATACAAATGTAGGTATGATAGGATCTGATGTAAGTCTTGCTGAGTACCTTTGTACTCATGTTTCTTTATTTATGTTTTTGCAGCGGAGACTTCGGTCTTACTAGTTTTCGTGGACTTCGACAAGTAGCTTGTACCTCAGCTACGATCTTGATCGGATGTTGTACATAGTCAGGCTCTTCAGCCTTTTTCATTTATAGATGTCTGTACTCAGACATGTAATGCTTCCGCTTGTTGCTTGTATGCTCTGAATGTTGGGTCATGTGACCCCTGTTTGTAATAAATGCTATGATGGCTCTTCTGAGCCTTTATCTATGTGAGTTGTTGAGTTATGTTGTGATGCAATGTTGTACAACACATACTTGCATGTTATGCGTACGTGTAATGCGTATTGTTATGTGTGGGATCTGACTATCTAGATGTTTATCCTTAGTAGCCTCTCTTACCGGGAAATGTCTCCTAGTGCTTCCACTGAGCCCTGGTAGCTTGCTACTGCTCCAGAACACTTAGGCTGGCCGACATGTGTCCTTCTTCGTTCCTGTGTCTGTCCCTTCGTGGAAATGTCACGCGGTGTCTATCGGAGTCCTGCTAGCCAAGCTGCTACAGCCTGGATTCACTCGTTGATGACCGACACATTCGTTGTTGGGTCATGTATGCCTGTCCCTATAAGTTAGTGCCACTTTGGGTTCACGACTAGCCATGTCAGCCTGGGTTCTTTGTCGTATGGATGCTAGTGACACTATCATATACGTGTGCCAAAAGGCGCAAACGGTCTCGAGCATGGTAAGGCGACACCCGTGGGAATACCGTGCGTGAGGCCGCAAAGTGATATGAGGTGTTACATGCTGGATCGATGTGGCATAGAATCGGGGTCCTGATAGAGGAAAACAAGGTGGATAGCTTAGAATCCTCAGCCTACACATGTTCCTTGTCTAGCATTTGGAATTGCATAAAAAGATCATAATATTACCATAAAATAGGAGACTAACTTCTTGCGATCGGCATGAAGATACCAATGACACAAGGATTGGCAACACATCATGCTTCTGCATTAGCTCAAATAGCTGGAGCCAACACAAACAATGAGGGCGTTAGATTGGTGAATGCAATGCTCCTGGGAACAGCAAGAGCGTGAGTAGCTTACCAACTTGAAATAAATCAGGAGGGCACCTTGCATGTTCAGAAAGGGCGTCGGTTTGAAGAATCCAATGAACCAATCGCCCAAGGTTGCCACATCTAAAAAAATGTCAGATAAGCAAATTCGATCAGATCACGTGACAAGATCGACAATGATTCCCCATGTAATTTGACAAAAAAGATACATATCGAAGGGGAGAAGGAAAAGGCGAAGGTCGTCACGAGCCTTTAGGAGATGGGTGTTCTTGTGGGACAAGCTCGTGACCACGCCATGCTGCTTCTACGCCCACAGAGCTGAAGCAAAGGGGGACGAGGAACATGTCAACGAGCAACAAGAAATTGAAATTGAAGCGGGCCGAATTGGCGGAGGGAGGCGGGCGGGCGCCTCATCACGCGCGCTAGCCTTGGCCTCGTCCTCTACCACCGCCGCCTCGTCGTGCTCTCTGTCCTCCAAACATCTTCTCAGATAAAGAAATTGGACGAAGAGGTTTTCCAATTTTCAAGACATCGCAAAACAATTTCCTTGTTCATGGCATTCGTGGCTTTCTAGTTTATATGTTCAAGTCACAGGAAACAACTCCAAACTGGGCCAAGAACACAATGCATTATATGATGCCAAAGCTACCAGAGCCCCTATCACAGTGCAAATGAATGAATGGCTTCATGAACTGACCAGCCAGCAGACTTCTGCCAAAAAACGTAATGCAGTTATGCAAATGATTATTATTTTCCAAAGGAGGCGCGATGCAAACTTCTTTTATTAGAGGCGCAATGCAGATTCTGAGGTTAGGAGGAGAGAACTATAAACAACTTGGGTGGGGCAAAAGCTCGAACATGCGTTGTGCATGATGTCAAGGTTGCCGGGCGCGCAGTAGGCGACAGTGTCCGGGTGGTCGCGGTGCACCTACAGGCGGCCACGACGGCATGCCACCCCTGCGCTACCACGCTCCCCAGCGGCCACGCGTCGGCCAGGTCGCGCCACAACACCACATAGTGCACCACCACATCCTTGGCCAACTTCCTTCCTTCCTAGGCGACAGCTGCGGTGGAGGGACTTCGCGTCACCGTGCC
Organism: Triticum aestivum; assembly: GCF_018294505.1. Classification (NCBI taxonomy): domain Eukaryota; kingdom Viridiplantae; phylum Streptophyta; class Magnoliopsida; order Poales; family Poaceae; genus Triticum; species Triticum aestivum. The sequence goes on along the minus strand of NC_057801.1, from coordinate 326,538,640 downwards.
GGATCCCTCCTTCTCCCCTGCCCACTGGATCTCGACGCCGTTGTTCTGCGTCGAGCAGATGCATCGTCCCTGGCTGCTTGAGATGCAGCGTTGACTAGATCCAAACGCTGCATAGAGCGCCGCGACGGGGGCGGCGAGGGGGAAGAGGTGCGTCCGAGGCAGGCGGGTTGAGGTCGGCCGCGGCGGCGAGTGGCGCGGTGGTGGCTGGGGAATTTTGCACAGGCCAGGGTCGAGGCGAGGAGGCAGATGTGTATTACTTTTTTAGAGAACCATTTTTCTGGCAGATTAATGATGGATTTAGGGTTGAGTACATAAAACAGGAGGGACTATTTTGCAAAAAGTCCAGCGGTGAACCCGACAGACTCAACTTGTGCTTTATTATTAGGGAAAGATTTAAATATGATGCAACATGCAAATCTATCACGAGTGCATTACTGAACTAAGGTTGTGACATCGGGACCTTGTTCCGACACCCTGCCGGAGGGGCAAATCATCACCAGAGGCCATCTTCATCATCCTGGCGGCCACCAAGACGAGGAGGGGAGTAGTTCACCCTTGGAGATGAGGGTATGTACCAGTAGCTATGTGTTTAATCTCTCTCTCTCTCTCTCTCGTGTTCTTGATTTGGCACGATCTTGTTGTACCATGAGCTTTGCTAATATAGATGGATCATATCGTGTTTCTCCATCTCTATCTTGTTGTGATGAATTGAGCTTTACCTTTGAGGTTTCACTATTATCGGATTGAATACCTTTATGGATTGAGAACACTTGATGTATGTCTTTCATATGAATACCCGTGGAGACAATGGGATGTTATGTTGATTCACTTGATGTATGTTTTGGCAATCAACCCGCGGATTCCCGAGGTGACATTGTGTTAATCTATGCATAGGGATTGATGCACGTTTTCATCATACTTTATCCGGTAGAAACTTTGGGGAACTCTTCGAAGTTCTTTGTGTTGGATTGAATATTATGAATCTGAAGTTGTTTGATGCATATCGAATAATCAACTCACGGATACTTGTGGTGACATTGGAGTATCTAGGTGACATTAGAGTTGGTTGATGTATATCATATGGTCTTATTTTAGCACGAACTCTAGGGATGTTTGTGACACTTATAGAAATAGCTCAATAGATTGATAGGAAAGGATAACTTTGAGGTGGTTTCATACCCTACAAACAATTTCATCTTATGTTCTCCGCTAGATAAGAACTTTGCAGTGACTCTTTGTCACACAGTGAGGGATTGCTATATGATTTAATTATGTTAACATTTTTGAGAGATTGCACTAGTGAAAGTATGAACCCTAGGCCTTGTTTCTAAGCATTGCAATACCATTTGTGCTCTATTTTATAACTTGCTACCCTGCTGTTTTTTTATTTTCAAATTACAAAAACCTATATCTATTATCCATACTACACTTGTATCACCATCTCTTCACCGAACTAGTGCACCTATACAATTTACCGTTGTCTTGGGTGTGTTGGGGACATAAGATATTTCTTGTATTTGATTGGATGATTGTTTGAGAGAGACCATCTTCATCCTAGGCTTCCCACGAATTGATAAACTTTAGATCATCCACTTGAGAGAAAATTTCTACTATCCCACAAAACTCTGCGCTTGGAGGCCCAACACGAGTCTGGGAGAATAAGTTGTGTACTTGACATCAATCATCTTCCTTAATCCAACACCAATCTACCCACCATTTATTCCACTTCAGATGTAGCTGACCATGAAGGTAGATATCTTTACTGCCAGATCTGGGGATCTAGGTGATGCTGTCGGAGAGAGCATCTCCTTCGATGCAAGGAATGAAGAAATGGTGTGCGAGGAATGAACAAATGGTGAAATAGATCAACATTGGGCTTGATGTCGATGAAGTTTTCGCACATATAGGCGAAGACAGACATGCAGGTGACGACATTCAGAGTAAAATCAAGGAGCCAGAACCCATAGGTCCACATGAGATTAGAAAAGAAATCAGAAAAAGGGGAGACAAGCCCACAATTGAAGTATGCGACGAAGAAGGGATACTTGTTTTTGGAGCGATTGGTGTTGCCAGGAAGCATATGCGGCACACCATGATCCTTCATCTCCTTCCCCCACATATACACATACCGCGTCACGAGGTCATTTTTGTTTAGTGCTGACGGCTAGAAGATGATGTTCTCTCTTCATTGTGCCTCTGTGGCCTTGCACCTCTTCTCCGCCTCTGGATCGACTGGCTTGTTGGCCTTCTTCGGCGCCATGGCAGACTCTTGGAGGTGGTTTGGTGGGTGAGAAAAGGCATGGTGCGGTGGCGGTGGAGAAATGCTCTGGTGCAAGGTTGAATACGATGGTGGCAGCAAGATTAGAGATTGAGGAAGTGGATGAGCAGCGCTCCTACACATTCCCTTTTGAATGGGGAAGGCGCGAGGACTGGCTGTCCACTTCCTGACATGTCTGCAGTTTTTTAGGCGCACGGCCCCAATATGCCATTTCTATCCACCTATCCCATGTCTCGCATTTAATGCGCGTTGTTGGCATGCAGTAAAAGTGATGATTACGATAGTTATCCTTTGTCGCGTGTACCTGTGCACTGTTTTGGGCCCAGCCCAACAACACTTTGCATGCGTGTGTGGCCCAGACCCAGGGGCTCCCGTCGGTGTAATAAAACAAGGGTATTTAGTACCCTGACTTATGCATAGGCGGTAGTAGCTTCACCGACGGCAAGGACTTGCTAGAGGATGGCTCTGACCAACAGTCAAGACTTGATTGTTAAAACCATGAAGAAGACCTCCAGGTAGGTGATCGATCAGTACTAGTAGTACTGAAGATCAAGAGTCAAGTTGACGGCAAGCTACATACTGGCAAGAGAAGACCCTGCAAATTCCATGCCGAAAAGCTCTCCCTGCCTCTCCACTGCTCCACCTCAGCGACCAGCTAGTCACATGTCAATAGGTGTCGAGTGGGCATGCATTTAGGTGAGCCTTGTCGGGGCACGTGTCAGCATGCCTCCTAAATATTAACTTTAGTGACACCCATCCTAGAGGCATGGTGAATGAATAAGATGTAGCTGGACGAAGAAGAGACACTCCATTTCCGGAGCTCACGCCAGAACGACACCTCATGGTGCATTTATTGCTTTTCCCCTATTCCTGCAGGGTTAGGTATGGTAGCACTGTAGCCATTGTTCGCCTCATGTATTTACCATTTTTCCATTGTGGTAACCCCTTAATCTATAAAAGGAGGCCCATGGCTACCTTTACAAAGGTCGACACTTTGCTCAATTCGTGTAGTAGCTACAATTCCCCCGTACCTTGCCGGTAAGCTGCACACTCTTGTAATCTGAGCTCATACATAATCAATCCACAAAAGTAGGTATAGGGTTTTACACCTCACGGTGGCCCGAACCTGGGTAAACTCTGTTTGTCTCTACTGGATCTGCTCTTTGTGCATCGTTTATCCCCACAACCAAACCGCAAAGGGGCCTTTGCCAGTCCCATAGATTGTTGTACCTCGACATTCGCTATAAAAGTGAATTATATCACAAGACTCATGCTGAAACGTGGGTTATTAATACAATAATGAGACAACCATATGGCTCATGTCGGTTGTCATACTCATAACACGTAGGTCCTAAAATAAAAAAAATTACATGCAACAGTCATGGGCTATATCAAAGCACAAGCATTCCTTGCAAAAACAAGTTATGTGCCTCCCTAAGAAATAAACGCAAACGGGGTTGGGGAGCAGTGCCCCCACAGGGGTCGAGCGGACTGGCCCCTCATGGTATTTACCAATTATCCAATATGTGCATTTTTACATTGGAATTTTCATCAGGAAATCATATTTACAAAATTTTGACCATCTTTCCGGTTTGACCAATCTCATTAATGTTCACTTGTTGTGACCGGTTTTATGCTCCAGGGTATATCGCGCTGACAGAAACCGGCCGGTAGGGGTGCATGTGTCATGACCTTCACAACACAATCACGAAAAAGCAGATCAAAATTCCAAATGCTAGACACCATATACAGTCGCCATATCAACAACTAAACGCGTTGACTAGTACATAAACCAATTTACATATCACCATATGTAAATTCATCCTGAATCTGACACCACTCAGCAGAGGCTCTCATACCATTGTTGGGGCATGCGGTATGCTACTCTAATGCCAAATAAAAATTCCCTACCGCACAACCAAGAACATATTGCTGGAGATAGACCACGAGATCGGGTTTTACCACTAGACGTGCGGTCACCACAGCGGAAGTAGAGTTGGTGATGTGTGTAGTCGATCAGCCGAGTCGCCTCCTCGCTGCATAGTTGATCTCCCGTGAATGGTTTCTTCACGGATCCCTCGAATAGTTCCTCGCGAATACCTTGGACATCTCCTTGTGGTTCCCTCGAACAGTTCATCCAAGCACCACAGATGTGATGCCTCCAAGGTATCCACACGTACGGGGAGCAACATCTGGCGGGGGACTGCTAGGCCCAGTCACATAGAATATGTGCACGGGGAGTGGCGACGGTAGCTGCGGTGGGAGGTAAAAGATCAACCCTGAAGGGTGCGCCCCACTCCCCTGAGGTGAGCTCGATGCTACTTGTAAACTGCGTTGGGATTTCCACGAAGAAGAGGGCTGAAGCAATAAAGTAGAGATACATATTTTCTTGAGTGAGAACCAATGTTATCGAATCAATAGGAGAACCAAGCAAATTCCCTTCGACAGCACCTGCATACACAAAAGCAAATACTCGCATCCAACATGGGCAAGATAAATAGATAAAAATAGTTATTTGCAAAGATTAATTGTGATATTGATAGATAGATAAAAAGAAAAGTAAAATTAAAAGTATGAAATTGCAACAAGGTTTTTTGTTTTTTATAATATGATAAAAGTAGACTCGGGGGACATAGTTTTCACTAGAGGCATCTGTCTCGAACACATAGCATACGATGGGTAAAGAAATTACTATTGCGCAATCTATTACTTTACGGGCTAACGAGGAAAAAGATAATATGCTAGAAAATCTCACGAAAATAGACATATCTGATCGTCTATTAGACACGCCAATAAAATATGACCATTGGATATTGTTTACTAACAACATTTGAGAAATTACCCACTTTTGCCATTACATAAAATAAATCATTTAATTTCTAATTTCCTCTTCACGTGAAACAAAAACTCTTTGCAGCCAAAAATGTCTATTAGACGCACCGGAAAAATATGACCATTGGATATTATTTACTAATAGAATTTAGAGAAATTAGCCACCTTTGCCATTACGTAAAGTAAATCCTTTTATTTCCTCTTCACGTGGAAAGAAAAAGTTCGCTACCAAAAAAAACACAGCTTCGTCCTTCAAGTTGCTGGGTGATCCATTGGGGATGCCCTAATCTATTGGACCGCCGGTGCATTGCCGGGCACGGCAGCCACAATGATCTTTGCATGCAATCTGTGCCGTGGGTCAATAACACAAACTCATATGCGTTCATGTGTTCCGTACAGCCATAATTGATCAAGCAAAGATTGACCAGCCATGGTGTACGTGCATAGAGTAAACTTGTTTTTGGCCAGACGGCCGTGGATCAATAACTCAAATTCAGATGCATTCATGTGCTCCCATGCAACCATAATGATCAAGCAAAGATCGATCAGCATACTGTACGTGCATGGCGTGAATTTGTTTCCGGACGGCAACATGTTGTTAAGCTTAGTTCATTAACATAGCTATCTGTGCATAACAAAAATACAAACAATAAATAGAAATATAGGCTAGAAACCCCAGGTTAATCAGAAAATATCAACCATTTATTTGGTGGTCCTCCATAAATTAAGAAATCAAAGTTTTTCAATCTTTGTAACATAACCTTAGCGGCCCTCTCAACTTACCGAGCCACGCACATCTAAACATTTTTTTAAGCTCACGTACATGTAAATATGAACTCCTTGATCGTAACATAGAAAATATATTCTCCTTCTGGCCTATAAGCTAAGCTATCGTCGAGGTTTGGGGTCTATTGGTGGTCGACATGCTGCATATGCAGCATGCTCTGCAGGTTTGGTCGAAGGAGAGGATGAGCTCCCGCGACCCGCACGGTGACTCGCCGATGCTCCAGCTCTGGCCCCAGCCGCGCCGGCCTCTGCCCCCTCCTCCCACTCCCCACAGTCTGAGCCTGCTCCGGCACTTCGGTGGGCTGATCTTGCCGAGCAGGATGACGAGGCCGCCGGCCGCCCGGTCATCCGTCGTGACCCCCCGGGCCGACCTGTCGTGACATGCAGGGAGAGCGCCCAGCCGCACCAGCGCGGAGGCTCCAATGCTCTATCGCGGTCGCGCAGGCCCTCCGTGTAGCGACCCGACCTCAGGCGGTCAAGTCTCTGTGCTTAAGTGTCATCCCTGGATCGGTATGCTGACACACACAGTACTCGAGGATTTATAACAGAGGTAAATCACATGTACAAAGTAACGTAAATACTATTACCTCAATCCATAAAGCGGAAGAACAACAAGGTTGTGGATTCCCATCAACACCAACGGCAAAGTTGAGTGTAGAAACCGTAACCCTAACGTATCACTTACTCATCGTAGGAATCCTGCAACATGAGATGTTGCAGCCACAAAGGGTCAGTACATTGTATATACTGGCAAATTCACACCATAGGATAACGATGAACAATAGTTATCACTACATCCATATTTGGCTGGTGGAAACCTCTAAGTTTATAATGTTTTTGCGAAAAGCCAATTTTTCCCTACTGCAAAGAAATATATTTTATTTAACTACAATGTTTGTTGAAAATATTGAGAAGGTTCCTCCAACTCAATCCCAAATTAATAATCATCAACCCAACAAATTATTTAACTAATGTGATGAGATCAACATGATAATTCAAGAACCAGATACTCAAGATGTCCATAATCGGGGACACGGCTAACCATGATTACTTTGTACACTCTGTAGAGGTTTGCGCACTTTTCCCACAAGACTCGATCTCCTCCGTTCAATTTCTCACACTTCATGATGTTTGAGAAATGGATGACTGAGACACAGTCTTTCATAAGCATTAACTCTCTACTCCGGGTAGACAGTACCACCCACGCCCCCTACATCTCCTAGTCTACCTCTTAAAGAGCTCACACAACATACTCAACTATGCCAGAGCCCATAATGGCTTGTGGCTGCACAAGGAAGTTTCTAGCATGAATAATCTTATGATCCCTTTGAGCCAGGGTGGCAGTCCATAGGAAAATCACACGAAACTCCGGGATTTCCAAAAAAACACGCAACAGTGGTTCCCCAGGTGCCTCAATCCACCCAGACGTGTATTAAAGTAGCCACCTTAAGTTAACCATTAATTGACAATCTCACATCTGTCATGGATCACTCAAACCAAACCACGTCTACGAGCATAGCATAGAAATATAAGCATAACGTTGAAGTAACTCCCAAGGGTTTGGTAATAAACAGTGCAATAGGTTCTGCCTCATCAACTACTTCCCAATACCCACATATTATCAACTCCTAACCATGCAATGTTTGAGGGTTAAAACTAATGCATAAAAACTGGGTATGAAAGGGATATGATCAAAGTGTGAACTTGCCTGTACTCTTGATGAAGAAGCTTCGCACTCAATAATCCTGCTATTTCTACTCGTCACACTCCGGTCAATCTATCGTAAGCAAGCAATAGTAACCACACATAAGCAATCACTCAAAAGCATCGGAAAGAACGAAGAAAACAAATTCGTAAAACTTTGAAAACAAGCAAACAACTCTTGCAACAGAAAACAATTTCTAACAGTACCAAAATTAAGTGAATTTGGCCTTATCAGAAAGTTTAGGTCAAGAGTTTCGATTTGCAAAAAGAATCAACTCAAACGGAGTTATAAAACTCAAGTTCCAATCAAACGAGGTTCAAATACTAATCTGTTTGAATTCAAATTTTAAACTTTCAAAAATATGTTGAAGTTGTTTTACTGGATAGAGGGGATCATAACGAAGAAGTGGGCGTTGGTTTCGTCGAAAATGGAGCTCCGGTTCAAAGGTTACGATCGAACGAAGGTTTCAACTAGATTTGAAGTTGAATAAATTTGATTTGCTCAATCTCCAAAATTCAGAGGCTAATCTGCAAAGATAATAAACACAGACAGGTCCCTCATGTAAATAAACAGAAAAATAAAAGACTAAATAATGAACGTTCGTTTTCTATAACTAACCAACGAACGTTCTCTAAATAAAGACAAAGAAAAAAAAAGAAGAATTTGGATCGCTGGATCCAGATCAAATGGCGAGGGGAGGGCGGCAGTTACCGCAGTAGCGGCGGCGAAATCCGGCGATGTGGGACGGCGGCGGCGGCTCGTCTCCGGTTGGGGCGGTGGCTCCGGGCGTCGGGGAAGGCGGCGAAGAGCACGGGAAGGGGCGTCGTGGAGCGGTGGTTGCGGTGGTGGCATCGGAAGCGGTCGTCGGCGTCGCGGGCGGCGGCTGCGGCGAGCGGATCTCCGGCAGAGGTCACAACTCCGGCGGCGGAGTGCGGCAGCTAGGGAGGAGGAGAGAAAAGGGGTTCAGGGACCCGGGGCGCCCGAATATATAGGAGGGGAGGGGCGAGGTGGCGTGGAAGAGGGGCAAAGGCGGCAGGGAGAGTCCGGCCGAGGCACGGACGTCGAGGCGACTGCGGAGTCATGCGGGATGCGGACTCCGTCGTCCGGTCGGGGACGACGCTGCGGTTGGCCGGCGTGGTCAGCTGGGCCTCGGCCCGGCCCAGTGGGCGGAAGGAATTTAAAAAAAAACACATTTTACCAGGCAAACTAAAAATAATAAAGACCAAATAAATAAAAATATTATATAGGCATATAATATATCAAAATTTTCAGAAAAAGATTTCCTACAACATGAACATTTTTTAGCATCTAATAAAATACTCACAAACTTAAATAATTCAAATAGTGCTCCTACTCTAAATAAATACCAAAATTAATTCAAATCTATTTCTCTCCATTTTTCTGATGTAGGGAATCATGTTACCCTAATTTCTGTATATTTTACTTTTGGTGAAAAATAGTTTGAATAAAATCCAAATTAAAAAATAATTTCCAAAAGGACTTTAAATTTGATCCTTTTAAACTCCTAACTAATATTTCATATGTTTTGAAGAAGTCATTTTATCTTCTCTCATGAAAATCATTGAGTTGCTTGAAGTTTCTGAATTTGAAATATTTCCATGTGAAATTCAAATATTTTCAAAAACCCTTTTTCATTTATTTAAATGGAAGAAGTCATGTCATCTTCTCTCGAGGGTGGGAAAGCAAAGATGAAAGTTTCAAAAGTTTAACTTTCAAATGTCCTTTTATTCCCTCTCATTTAACTTTCAAAAGATTCAAATTTCACCCAGCTTCACACAAGCAATCAAACAATGAATCATAACTATCTATTTAATTTAACATTCCAAAATTTAGAATTTTGGGATGTTACACGCCGTGGCGGCACTCGCGACGACGCCCCGGAAAAAGGCTTCCTTGGGGCCCCGGACCGCTCACCGCCGTCGCGCTCCGGCGCGGGGTGTCGCGGGGTGGTCCGACCAGGGGTGAACCCGCATCTCATGGCACTCATCGGTGGCGGCGCCCAACGCTGGATCGGCTGGTGTCCCTCTTCGCAGCCCGCGTGCTCCCCCGGCGAGCTCCCCGATCCTTCTACGAACCTCCCCATTTCGGCCTTTCATTGCGTCTTTCGGGTCGTCGGCCTTTCGATTCTCGCCCTCGCTCGCACCGTGGCGCTCCTGGCCGGCTCCACCGCCGGCGCCGGCGCTGGCCGCAGTAGGGATGGTGGCGTCGGGGGAAACCCTTGCGCCCAACTCCCAACCCTGCTGGGTGGGCCGCGCTCAGGTGGGCCGGTCAGGCCTTGGGCCAAGTGGGCCCTTGCGGACCAAGTCCTCCCTCTCGGCACAGCCTTCCTCCTGTATCCACTAGTGGGCCGGCCCATTCCCGCATAGCACGCCCGTGCTCCCCCCGAAACCCTATCCCTCGTCAGCCTTTCCCCCAGCGCCACCGCCGCCCCTTCCGGTCCTCTTCCCGCGCATTCCTCGCCGGCGCCCATGCCTCGCGCATGGGACGATGATGCCCCGCGGCCCAAGAGCCAGGCGGATGACCGCCGCGACTCCTCGCACCCCTCCCCCGACGCGGTGTGGCATGAAGCCGACCTCTGCGATGGCCGGCGCTCCCCCGTCTGCTCTGACCGCCGCTCCCCTGCCCGATCTGACCACCGCTCCCTGCCTCCCGCTGACCGTCGCTCTCCAGCTCATCGTTCCCCGGCACGGGTGATACTTCTTCATCGTAACTATAATTTTTGATTGTTCCATGCCATTATTCTACAACTTTCATATACTTTTGGCAACTTTTTATACTATTTTTGGGGCTAATATTGATATAGTGCCCAGTGCCAGTTCTTATTTGTTGCATGTTTTATGTTTCGCAGAAACCCCATATCAAACAGAGTCCAAACGGGATAAAAATGGATGGAGAATATTTTTGGAATATTTATGATTTTTAGGAAGAAAAATCAACGCGAGACGGTGCCCGAGGGGGGCACGAGGTAGGGGGCGCGCCCCAGGGGGCAGGCGCCCCCCTGACCCTCGTGGGCACCCCGTAAGGTGGTTATTGCTCTTCTTTGGCCGCAAGAAAGCTAATTTTCAGAGAAAAAATCTGGGCGAAGGTTTCAATCCAATCGGAGTTACGGATCTCCGAATATGTAAGAAACGGTGAAAGGGCAGAATCTTGGAACGCAGAAACAAAGAGAGACAGAGAGAGAAATCCAATCTCGGAGGAGCTCTTGCCCCTCCCATGCCATGGGAGCCAAGGACCAGAGGGGAAACCCTTCTCCCATCTAGGGAGAAGGTCAAGGAAGAAGAAGAAGAAGGGGGCTCTCTCCCCTTGCTACCGGTGGCGCCGGAACACCGCCGGGGGCCATCATCATCACCGTGATCTACACCAACAGCTCCATCATCGTCACCAACATCTCCATCACCTTCCCCCATCTATATTCAGCGGTCCACTCTCCCGCAACCCGTTGTACCCTCTACTGGAACATGGTGCTTTATGCTTCATATTATTATCCAACGATGTGTTGCCATCCTATGATGTCTGAGTAGATTTTCGTTGTCCTATCGGTGATTGATGAATTGCTATGATTGGTTTAATTTGCTTGTGGTTATGTTGCTGTCCTATGGTGCTCTCCGTGTCGTGCAAGAGTGAGGGATTACCGCTGTAGGGTGTTGCAATATGTTCATGATTCGCCTATAGTGGGTTGCTTGAGTGACAGAAGCATAAACCCGAGTAAGGGGGTTGTGGTGTATGGGATAAAGGGGACTTGATATGTTAATGCTATGGTTGGGTTTTACCTTAATGATCTTTAGTAGTTGCGGATGCTTGCTAGAGTTCCAATCATAAGTGCATATGATCCTAGAAGAGAAATTATGTTATCTTATGCCTCTCCCACATAAAACTTGCTATCGGTCTAGTAAAGTAGTCAATTTCTTAGGGATTTCACAACTCCTACCACCACTTTTCCACACTCTCTATACTAACTTTATTGCTTCTTTATCTAAACAGCCCCTTGTTTATATTTAAATGCTCTTTATATTCTTGCAAACATATCCAACAACACATACAATGTCCTTCTAGTTTCATACTTGTTCTAGGTAAAGCAAACGTCAAGCGTGCGTAGAGTTGTATCGGTGGTCGATAGAACTTGAGGGAATATTTGTTCTACCTTTAGCTCCTCGTTGGGTTCAACACTCTTACTTATCGAAAGAGGCTACAATTTATCCCCTACACTTGTGGGTTATCAAGACCTTTTTCTGGCGCCATTGCCGGGGAGTCATAGCATGGGGTGAATATTCTCGTGTGTGCTTGTTTGCTTTATCACTAAGTAATTTTTATTTGCTGTTCTAAGTTGTTCTCTATCTTTAGTTATGGATATGGAACACGAAATACCGAAAAAATTAGGTGTACTTGCTACTCATGGAGATGGGGAACCTCCTAAAACCCTCGATGCTGGTTATGTGAAAAACATTATGTACTACTTTGATAATCCTGAGAAAACCCCATTCAATTATGTTATGGGAGACACGTTGAATCAACGTGAATACTTTAGGGACTATCGCTTGACTCAAAAAGGAAAACTATTATGGGATCAAATTCATATGTTGCATTGGTATGCTCGGGAACTATGCTTGAGATATGATTATACTTGTTGCTCTAGGATGAAGGCTCCACAACTTTCCTTCTCATGCAAATTTAATGATGATAAAACCTTGGCTTCTTATGCTAATGGTATATATGATTACTATGATGTGGAACAAATAGAAGAATTTGTTGCTTTTATGGGTGCTTATGAAATTGAATCTTTGTTTAAAACGTGTGAAAATCTTGATGATGTTGTTTACAGACCTGAAAATTTTGCTATACTTAAATATTGTTATGAGAATTATGAATACAATTCCGATATTCATGCATTTATTGAGAAAGTCTCCGCTGTCCAAGAAGAGACTAATATTTTGCACGAGTCTGTGGATCACTCAAACCAAACCACGTCTACGAGCATAGCATAGCGATATAAGCATAACACTGAAGTAACTCCCAAGGGTTTGGTAATAAACGTGGCAATAGGTTCTACCTCATCAACTACTTCCCAATACCCACATATTATCAACTCCTAACCATGCAATGTTTGAGGGTTGAAACTAATGCATAAAATCTGGGTATGAAAGGGATATGATCAAAGTGTGAACTTGCCTGTACTCTTGATGAAGAAGCTTCGCACTCAATAATCCTGCTATTTCTACTCGTCACACTCCGGTTAATCTATCGTAAGCAAGCAATAGTAACCACACATAAGCAATCACTCAAAAGCATCGGAAAGAACGAAGAAAACAAATTCGTAAAACTTTGAAAACAAGCAAATAACTCTTGCAAACAGAAAACAATTTCTAACAGTACCAAAATTAAGTGACTTTCGCATTATCAGAAAGTTTAGGTCAAGAGCTTCGATTTGCAAAAAGAATCAACTCAAACAGAGTTATAAAACTCAAGTTACAATCAAACGACGTTCAAATACTAATCTGTTTGAATTCAAATTTCAAACTTTCAAAAATATGTTGAAATTGTTTTACTAGATAGAGGGGATCATAAAGAAGAAGTGGGCGTTGGTTTCATTGAAAAAGGAGCTCCGGTTCAAAGGTTACGATCGAACGAAGGTTTGAACTAGATTTGAAGTCGAATAAATTTGATTTGCTCAATCTCCAAAATCCAGAGGCTAATCTGCAAAGATAATAATCACAGACATGTACCTGATCTAAATAAACAGAAAAATAAAAGACTAAATAATGAACGTTCGTTTTCTATAACTAACCAGCGACTGTTCTCTAACTAAAAATAAAGAAGAAAAAAAAAGAAGAATCTGGATCGTTGGATCCAGATCCAACGGCGAGGGGAGGGCGGCGGTTAAAGCGACGGCGGCGGCGAAGTCCGGCGACGCGTGACAGCGGCGGTGGCTCGGCTCCGGTTGGGGTGGTGGCTCCGGGCGTCGGAGAAGGTGGCGAAGAGCACGGGGAGGGGCGGCGTGGAGCGGCAGTTGCGGTGGTGGCATCGGCGGCGGTCGTCGGTGTCGCGGGCGGCAGTTGCGGTGGCGGAGTGCGGCGGCTAGGGAGGAGGAGAGAAAAGGGGGTCGGGTCCCGGGGCGCCCGAATTTATAGGAGGAGAGGGGCGAGGTGGCGTGGAGGAGGGGCCAAGGCGGCAGGGAGAGTCCGGCCGCGGCACGGACGTCGAGGTGGCGGCGGAGTCGTGCGGGATGCGGACTCCGTCGTCTGGTCGGGGACGATGCAGCGGTGGACCGGCGCGGTCGGCTGGGCCTGGGGCCGGCCCAGTCGGCGGAAGGAATTAAAAAAACATTTTACCAGGCAAACTAAAAATAATAAAGACCAAATAAATAAAAATATTATATAGGCATATAATATAACAAAATTTTCGGAAAAAGATTTCCTACAGCATGAACATTTTTTTAGCATCTAATATAATACTCACAAACTTAAATAATTCAAATAGTGCTCCTGCTCTACTAAAATCCAATAAAAATCATTTTAAAAAATACCAAAGTTAATTCAAATCTATTTCTCTCCATTTTTCTGATGTAGGGAATCATGTTATCCTAATTTCTGTATATTTTAGCTTTGGAGAAAAATAATTTGAATAAAATCCAAATAACTCCAAATAAAAAATAATAATTTCCAAAAGGACTTTAAATTTGATCCTTTTAATATAACATTCCAATATTTAGAATTTTGGGATGTTACAAACCTACCACCCTTAAAATGAATCTCGTCCTCGAGATTCGGAGAGGCTATGTGGATGAAGTTTGTGGATTATTTAAGCTTGCAGGTATGCCCGAGGATGTTATCAAGAAGAAGATTTTCCCTTTATCTTTGAAGGGAGATGCATTGACATGGTTGAGGCTATGTGATGATATTGGATCATGGAATTACCAACGATTGAAATTGGAATTTGATCAGAAGTTTTATCCTATGCATCTTGTTCGTCGTGATCGTAATTGAAATCGGATCATGGAATAATATTCGAAATAGGTTAGGGTTTGGGGTCGTCAAAATCCATCGATCATCTCAGGGGGTCTGGGGTGCTACCACCCTTAGAAACATTTATACGGGTCCATCAAAACTCATATACTCCATCCTTATTCTTGACAGTGTCGGTCTTCTCAGATCTTCAAGACAATTCCTTCTCTGGATCTTCCAGTAGTGGAATAACCTTTACCGCAATTCTTCTGTCCTTTTATCTTGATAAGGTTATTCCGAGACTGGGTCTTCTTAGCAGACATGTCTGGCGTCAATACTAAACAACTATCGATACCTCATGCTGGTCAACAATTTATGGTTTCTCCTACAGGAAATGGGTCTGGTTGATCCTTACCGTATAACCTACGGTTGTCAAAAAAGCTACCTTGTACAAGGGAAAAAATTGCTATACCATTCTATGGTTTAAACAAGGTTTAATATCGTCGTCTCTCTACTATAGGTGAGTCACTCAGATTTACCATCCCACATAGCAAGGCGAATAATAAGAGTAAGTCGGTATGGTGATCAATCCATCCCGCACCCAAATCATTACCTTGTATATGGTTTAGCGAATCTCGCATTCTAACACTCGATCATCCTCACAAGCATTTCAGAATTTCTCTTATCGACGAACCAAGTTCGGATAAATCCATGGGTTTTGCAAGCCAAACAAACATCTATCATTTCTTCACATCTCTCAGGTTTTGCGTAAACTCCTATAAAATCGTCTGTCGATAAAGTCCTAACTTCTTCTAGGGTTTTTTCTTCGGCAAGAGTGTGCTTGCTTCTTGGCAGGTCCTGGGGCCTGTGGGTTATGCCCCATCTCATCACTTGTCAACCTTGAACTCATCATCGGGGCAACTGATCATTATTCCAACATCCAGTTTCCTAGCATACCTAAATCCATCCAATTGTACTATCTCTCTTCCTTCTATTTGTACCAAACTAAGAGTGATTCCTCAGACTCATCAGAGAGTCACCATTGCTCCATATTACCAATATCATAACTCCTTTATATCCAAATGGTACTTCATCCCTTCACACTCTTGGGATATCCCACATATCGCGACAAAACTCGAACTTCTTTTGTCCGAAGTCCACTTTGTGGAATACCATTATCCTTTCCAAGGGTCTTCAAAGGGTACTACCACCCTTAAAATACTCCAATTCTTCCGTAGACCATATTTCTCATATCCTCGAAAATGGTCAAAATCTTTCTTCATAGAGTAACAACTCATAAAATCCAAATTAGCTCCACCGATGCTACCTTCATTGATTCTCAAAGTATTACAATCTCCTGCACTTCCATTTCATGCCTCAACTCAACACCTCAATGTAAAAGAATTGTTCCCACTACTACTACTACTACCTTTCTTTTGTTGCTAACTCAACTATTTAGCACAAGTCTCCTTCTCCTTCGGATAATTTATTGCAAAGCGCCCTGCTTCATTACAACGGAAACATCTTACTTCTGACAAGTCTCGTGGTTTCCTTTTGATCGCATATGCTCCTTGGGTCCTCGGCTTCCTTTTTGGGCAACTGCTGAAGTAGTGCCCTGACTCCTTGTACCTAAAACAGGTGATATGGCATTGGTCCTTCCTGGTATCCAATCTACTTCTCTTCCTAGATTTTTTCCATTCCAATCAGGAATTCTATTTCCTATGGGTCATACTCTACCTCCTCTGTCGGGAATTCTACTAGATCCCCCTTTAGACAATTCTGGGAGATGTGTCCTACTTCTCCACATGAATAGCAAGACTTGGTGCAGGGTTTAATTGGGTCTTCTTCGGGTGTGTCCTCCACCTCTTCCTTCATCACAGGTTCTTCTAAAATTTCCATAAGGGCTCCTTTCATTGTTTCTTTCTTCTGTTGGATGGTTCTTTGTACCATGGGGTACATGTGACACTGAGTAGGGTAGTGGGTAGTTCCTTCACACAAGAATCAAGTAATCTGCCTAGTTGGGCATTCTTCAGCTGGGTGACTTCCTTCACAATTAGGGCATTCATCCTTGTGCTCCTTATGGTTGTGTCCTATTTCTCGACAAAGCTTGCATGCACAAGATTTTTTCATATCATTTCCATAAGGCTCCAATCTCTAGGACACAAGCCGAGACTTTAGCAAGGTCAACTTAAATTCCCTCCAAGTGGTTACTCCTTGCCATCCATTGATGGTTTGGTACAACCTCCACCAAGTAGCAGAACCTCTTTCAAAGCACTGAAGAGCATGCTGGGCCATATCCTTTCCGGCTATAGGGTTATTCTTCATGTGATCCTCCATGTTCTAAATCCATTGGTCCATCTCCAATTGAATCCTCGGTCCAGAAAAATATGGGTTCATCTCCATTCATCCTCTATTTGGTCCAAGGGTTTTGGGGTGGGATAAGAGAGATAGAGAGGGATGCACACAATGCAAACAATAGTTTTGAAAAGACAGATTTTATTATGGCTGTCATAAAAATATCAAACAAATGACATCTCACAACCGTCGCATCTAACGTAGGTATAAAGGGGTTTGGTCTTCTAATGGTCAATAAATCTTCAAGTCACCAAACACTTCAAGTCTTGTTCATGTCTCCCATGGCTTCTTCTGATCGTGCTTGTCCTTATCAAGTTCTTTTGCCAGATCATCTTAGTTGACGCGAAGTCTCTAGTGACATCCTTTAATATTTCTGGAGTTGTGTTCCAAACTTCTGGGTTTCAACATCCTTGACATGAGCCATGGTCCTACTGTCCTTCAGTTCCTGACAAATCTCCGATATCTAGCGGTTTTGCTTCTCCAGCTTGCCTACTTTTAGCTTCTAGGTCCTGAGTTCTTCACGAACTGCTTCCTTGTCAAATACGGCTTCCTACAGATCCATCTTAAAACTAATTATGTAATTCTCCAGATCCTGGTGATACACCAACTACGCTAAAATTGCATCCTTTGCTGACAGATCCTCCATCAGCCTTCTACCATCCAATCCTTCCATGCATATGCATGCTTAACTCAGCATGGTGATAATAGCATAGGCGAATGATAACATCATGAATGTCCATGTTTCTACTCTTGTCATTTCTATGAGCTATCGTTCCATAGTTGATATCTCCTGCCTTAGGGTTTTCTTGCAAAAACTTTGAGTTCTAAAGCTCCATGTTTTGGTATTTCTCCGATACACCTTGATCTCGGGTATTGACAGCTTCCTTAGTCTGCCAAGTTCCATAAGGGGTGCCTTCCTAGGTCATACAAATCTGGAAATTTCTTCAAAGCCTTCAAATTCTCCTAGTCTTTGGAGTCTTCATCATTGTAGTTTTTGTCATTGTAATGCACGATAAAAATCCTCTTTATTCCAAAGTAGTCTTAGTTGTCCGATATCTTGTACTCCTTGGAGTGGTCTCATCAGCCAAATCTTCATGTGGTCAAAAAGGGGAAAGGGGGTAGTCTAGCTAAAAGGGAATATTTGAATAAGCTCAGAAGAGAAGAGAGGTAAGAGATCCTTTTGAAAATAAAGTAGTAGAGAAAATCTTTCCTATGCTCTGATACCATCTTGTAGTGACCCGACCTCAGGCGGTCAAGTCTCTGTGCTTAAGTGTCATCCCTGGATCGGTATGCTAACACACACAGTACTCGAGGATTTATAACAAAGGTAAATCACATGCACAAAGTAACGTAAATACTATTACCTAAATCCATAAAGCGGAAGAACAACAAGGTTGTGGATTCCCATCAACACCAACGGCAAAGTTGAGTGTAGAAATCGTAACCCTAACGTATCACTTACTCGTCGTAGGAATCCTGCAACATGAGATGTTGCAGCCATAAAGGGTCAGTACATTCAATGTACTGGTAAATTCACACCATAGGATAACGATGAAGAATAGCTATCACTACATGCATATTTGGCTGGTGGAAAGCTCTAAGTTTATAATATTTTTGCGAAAAGCCAATTTTTCCCTACAATAAAGGAATATATTTTATTTAACTACAAAGTTTGTTGAAAATATTGAGAAGGTTCCTCCAAGTCAATCCCAAATTAATAATCAACCCAACAAATTATTCAAGTAACATGATGAGATCAACATGATAATCCAAGAACCAGATACTCAAGATGTCCATAACCGGGGACACGGCTAACCATGATTAGTTTGTACACTCTGGAGAGGTTTGCGCACTTTCCCCACAAGACTCGATCTCCTCCTTGAATTTCTCACACTTCATGATGTTTGAGAAACGGATTACCGAGACATAGTCTTTCAGAAGCATTAACTCTATACTCCGGGTAGACAGTACCACCTACACCCTCTACATTTGCTAGTCTACCTCTTCAAAAGCTCACACAACATACTCAACTATGCCAGAGCCCATAATGGCTTGTGGCTGCACACGGAAGTTTCTAGCATGAATAATCTTATGATCCCTTTGAGCCTAGGTGGATTCCCCAGGAAAATCACACGGAACCCCGGGATTTCTGAAAAAACAGGCAATAGTGGATTCCCCAGGTGCCTCAATCCACCCAGATGTGTATTAAAGTAGCCACCTTAAGTTCACCATTAATTAACAATCTCACATCTGTCATGGATCACTCAAACCAAACCACGTCTACGAGCATAGCATAGCAATATAAGCATAACGTTGAAGTAACTCCCAAGGGTTTGGTAATAAACAGGGCAATAGGTTCTACCTCATCAACTACTTCCCAATACCCACATATTATCAACTCCTAACCATGCAATGTTTGAGGGTTGAAACTAATGCATAAAAACTGGGTATGAAAGGCATATGATCAAAGTGTGAACTTGCCTGTACTTGTGATGAAGAAGCTTCGCACTAAATACTCTTGATATTTCTACTTGTCACACTCCGGTCAATCTATCATAAGCAAGCAATAGTAACCACACATAAGCAATGACTCAAAAGCATCAGAAAGAAAGAAGAAAACAAATTCGTAAAACTTTGAAAACAAGAAAATAAATCTTGCAACATAAAACAATTTCTAACAGTACCAAAATTATGTGAATTTGGCCTTATCAGAAAGTTTGGGTCAAGAGCTTCGATTTGCAAAAAGAATCAACTCAAACGGAGTTATAAAACTCAAGTTACAATCAAACGAAGTTCAAATACTAATATGTTTGAATTCAAATTTTAAACTTTCAAAAATATGTTGAAGTTGTTTTACTGGATAGAGGGGATCATAACGAAGAAGTGGAGTTGGTTTCATCGAAAACGGAGCTCCGGTTCAAAGGTTACGATCGAACGAAGCTTTGGACTAGATTTGAAGTTGAATAAATTTGATTTTCTCAATCTCCAAAATCCAGAGGCTAATCTGCTAAGATAATAATCACAGACAGGTCCCTGATGTAAATAAAAAGAAAAAGAAAATGCTGAATAATGAACGTTCATTTTCTATAAAAAACCAGCAAACGTTCTCTAAATAAAAACGAAGAGGAAAAAAACAGGAGAATCTGGATCGTTGGATCCCGATCCAACGGCGAGGGGAGAGCGGCGGTTACCGCGGCAGCGGCGGCGAAGTCCGGCGACGCGGGACAGCGGCGGCGGCTCAGCTACAGTTGTGGCGGTGCCTCCGAGCGTCGGGGAAGGCGACGAAGAGCACGGGGAGGGGCGGCGTGGAGCGGCAGCTGCGGTGGTGGCGTCGGCGTCGGTCGTCGGTGTCGCGGGCGGCGGCTGCGGCGACCGGATATCTGGTGGAGCTCACAACTCCGGCGGCGGAGTGCGGCGGCTAGGGAGGAGGAGAGAAAAGGGGTTCGGGGTCCCGGGGCGCCCGAATTTATAGGAGGGGAGGGGCGAGGTGGCGTGGAGGAGGGGCAAAGGCGGCGGGGAGAGTCCGACTGCGGCACGGACGTCGAGGCGGCGGCGGAGTCGTGCGGGATGCGGACTCCGTCGTCCGGTCGGGGATGACGCAGCTGTGGGCCGGCGCGGTCGGCTGGGCCTGGGGCCGGCCCAGTCGACGGAAGGAATTTATCAAAAAAAATATTTTACCAGGTAAACTAAAAATAATAAAGACCAAATATTATATAGGCATATAATATATCAAAATTTTCAGAAAAAGATTTCCTACAACATGAACATTTTTTTACCATCTAATAAAATACTCACAAACTTGAATAATTCAAACAGTGCTCCTGCTCTACTAAAATCCAATAAAAATCATTTTAAAAAATACCAAAATTAATTCAAATCTATTTCTCTCCATTTTTCTGATGTAGGGAATCATGTTACCCTAATTTCTGTATATTTTACTTTTGGAGAAAAATAATTTGAATAAAATCCAAATAACTCCAAATAAAAAAAATTCAAAAGGACTTTAAATTTGATCCTTTTAAACTCCTAACTCATATTTCATATGTTTTGAAGAAGTCATTTTATCTTCTCTCATGAAAATCATTGAGTTGCTTGAACTTTCTAAATTTGAAATTTTTCCAAGTGAAATTCAAATATTTTCATAAACCCTTTTTCATTTATTTAAATGGAAGAAGTCATGTCATCTTCTCTCAAGGGTTTTGTATTTTAAAGGAATTTGAATTCAAGGAGATCAGAAAGCAAAGATGAAAGTTTGGGAAAGTACTTTTATTCCCTCTCATTTAACTTTCAAAAAATTCAAATTTCACTCAGCTTCGCACAAGCAATCTAACAATGAATTATAACTATCTATTTAATATAACATGCCAAAATTTAGAATTTTGGGATGTTACACGCCGTGGCAACACTCCCGACGATGCCCCGGGAAAAGGCCTCCTTGGGGCCCCGGACCGCTCACCGCCGCCGCGCTCCGGCGTGGGGTGTTGCGGGGCGGTCCGACCAGGGGTGCACCCGCGTCTCATGGCACACATCGGCGGCGGTGCCCAACACCGGCTTGGCCGGTGTCCCTCTTGGCAGCCTGCGTGCTCCCCCGGCGAGCTCCCCGATCCTTCTGGGAACCTCCCCATTCCGGCCTTTCATTGCGTCTTTCGGGTCGTCGGCGTTCCGGTTCTCGCCCTCGCTCGCACCGCGACGCTCCTGGCCGGCTCCACCACCGGCGCCGGCGCTGACCGCGGTAGGGATGGTGGCGTCGGGGGAAACCCTTGCGCCCAACTCCCAACCCTACTGGCTGGGCCGCGCTCAGGTGGGCCGGTCAGGACTTGGGCCAAGTGGGCCCTTGTGGACCAAGTTCCCGCATCTCGGCACGGCCTTCCCCCTGTATCCACTGGTGGGCCGGCCCGTTCCCACTTAGCACGCCCGTGCTCCCCCCAAAACCCTATCCCTCGTCGGCCTTTCGCCCAGCGCCGCCTCCACCCCTTTCGGTCCCCTCCCCGCGCCTTCCTCGTCGGCGCCCATGCCTCGTGCATGGCACGATGATGCCCCGCAGCCCAAGCGCCAGGCGGATGACTGCCGCGACTCCTCGCGCCCCTCCCCCGATGCGGTGCGGCATGAAGCCGACCTCTGCTGGCAGCTGTCGTCGCGCGATGGCCAGCGCTCCCCCGTCTGCTCTGACCGCCGCTCCCCCGCCCGATCTGACCGTCGCTCCCTGCCTCCCGCTGACTGTCGCTCTCCGGCTCATCGTTCCCCGGCATGGGTTATACGTCTCCGTCGTAACTATATTTTTTGATTTTTCCACACCAATATTCTACAACTTTCATATACTTTTGGCAACTTTTTATATTATTTTTGGGGCTAACATAATGATACAGTGCCCAGTGCCAGTTCCTGTTTGTTGCATGTTTTATGTTTCACAGGAACCCCATATCAAACGGAGTCCAAACGAGATAAAAATGGACGGAGAATATTTTTGGAATATTTATGATTTTTAGGAAGAAAAATCAACGCGAGACGGTGCCCGAGGGGGCCACGAGGCAGGGGGAGCACCCTAGGGGACCAGGCGCGCCCCTGACCCTCGTGGGCACCCCGTAAGGCAGTTATTGCTCTTCTTTGGACGCAAGAAAGCTAATTTTCGGATAAAAATCTAGGCGAAGGTTTCAATCCAATCGGAGTTACGGATCTCCGATATGTAAGAAACGGTGAAAGGGCAGAATCTTGGAATGCGGAAACAAAGAGAGACAGAGAGACAAATCCAATCTCGCAGGGGCTCTCGCCCCTCCCATGCCATGGGAGCCAAGGACCAGAGGGGAAACCCTTCTCCCATCTTGGGAGAAGGTCAAGGAAGAAGAAGAAGAAGGGGGTCTCTCTCCCCCTTGCTTCCGGTGGCGCCGGAACACCGCCGGGGGCCATCATCATCACCGCGATCCACACCAACACCTCCATCATCATCACCAACATCTCCATCACCTTGCCCCATCTATATTCAGCGGTCCACTCTCCTGCAACCCGATGTACCCTCTACTTGAACATGGTGCTTTATGCTTCATATTATTTCCCAATCATGTGTTGCCATCCTATGATGTCTGAGTAGATATTCGTTGTCCTATCGGTGATTGATGAATTGCTATGATTGGTTTAATTTGCTTGTGGTTATGTTGCTGTCCTATGGTGCTCTCCGTGTCACGCAAGAGAGAGGGATTACCGGTGTAGGGTGTTGCATTATGTTCATGATTCGCTTATAGTGGGTTGCTTGAGTGACAGAAGCATAAACCCGAGTAAGGGGGTTGTGGTGTATGGGATAAAGGGGACTTGACATGTTAATGCGATGGTTGGGTTTTACCTTAATGATCTTTAGTAGTTGTGGATGCTTGCTAGAGTTCCAATCATAAGTGCATATGATCCAAGAAGAGAAAGTATGTTAGCTTATGCCTCTCCCACATAAAACTTGATATCGGTCTAGTAAAGTAGTCAATTGCTTATGGACAATCTCACAACTCCTACCACCACTTTTCCACACTCGCTATACTAAATTTACTGCTTCTTTATCTAAATAGCCCCTAGTTTGTATTTACATGCTCTTTATATTCTTGCAAACCTATCCAACAACACCTAAAAAGTCCTTCTAGTTTCATACTTGTTCTAGGTAAAGCGAACGTCAAGCGTGCGTAGAGTTGTATCGGTGGTCGATAGAACTTGAGGGAATATTTGTTCTACCTTTAGGTCCTCATTGGGTTCAACACTCTTACTTATCAAAAGAGGCTACAATTTATCCCCTACACTTGTGGGTTATCAAGACCTTTTTCTGGCGCCGTTGCCGGGGAGTCATAGCGTGGGGTGAATTTTCTCATGTGTGCTTGTTTGCTTTATCACTAAGTAATTTTTATTTGCTGTTCTAAGTTGTTCTCTATCTTGCTACTCATGGAGATGGGGAACCTCCTAAAACCCTCGATGCTGGTTATGTGAAAAATATTATGTACTACTTTGATAATCCTGAGAACCCCATTCAATTATGTTATGGGAGACACGTTGGATCAACGTGAATACTTTAGGGATTAGCGCTTGACTCAGAAAGGGAAACTATTATGGGATTAAATTCATATGTTGCATTGGTATACTCGGGAACTATGCTTGAGATATGATTATACTTGTTGCTCTAGGATGAAGGCTCCACACCTTTCCTTTTCATGCATATTTAATGATGATAAAACCTTGGCTTCTTATGCTAATTGTATATATGATTACTATGATGTGGAACAAATAGAAGAATTCGTTGCTTTTATGGGCGCTTATGAAATTGAATCTTTGTTTAAAACGTGTGACAATCTTGATGATATTGTTTACAGACCTGAAAATTTTGCTATACTTAGATATTGTTATGAGAATTATGAATACAATTCCGATGTTGATGCATTTATTGAGAAAGTCTCCACTGTCCAAGAAGAGACTAATATTTTGCAGGAGTCTATGGAAGAAGAAATTGATGAAACTGTGAGCTCATTGGATGAATAAGATGATGAGGAGAGCAAAGAACAAAAGGAGGAAGAGCGGATTAGCTACCCGTGCCCACCTTCTATTGAGAGTAACTCTTCAACTCATACATTGTTTAATTCCCCTTCGTGCTTACCGAAGGATGATTGCTAGGATGATTGTTATGATCCCGTTGATTCTTTTGAAATATCCCTTTTTGATGATGCTTGCTATGCTTGTGGCAAAGATGCCAATATGAATTATGCTTATGGAGATGAACTTGCTATAGTTCCTTTTGTTAAACATGAATTTGTTGCTATTGCACCCACGCATGATAGCCCTATTATCTTTTTGAATTCTCCCGACTACACTATATCGGAGAAGTTTGTGCTTATTAAGGATTATATTGATGGGTTGCCTTTTACTACTACACATGATGATTTTGATGAATATAATATGCATGTGCTTGCTGCTCCTACTTGCAATTATTATGAGAGAGGAACTATATCTCCACCTCTCTATGTTTCCAATATGATAAAATTGCAAGAAGCTGCTTATACTATGCATTGGCCTTTACTATGTGTGCATGAATTGTTCTCTTATGACATGCCGATGCATAGGAAGAGAGTTAGACTTCGTCATTACATGATATATGTTACTTTGTGCTCACTACTAAATCACAAATCTTTACCTAATATTAAAGGGAGGATTGTTTCTCCACTTTTTTCATCATATGGTCCGACCCACACAAATTTTCGTCTGTCGGGCGTTTTCACGTTCGTTTCGATTTTTTTCTGTGAAAATAAATAAATTAAGACGCACATAGCCAGGATGGGCCGAACCATTCGTACAGCTCCCGCACCAGCGATAGAAGTCTAAGGAAAAAAATACTGCAGCTCAAGGACTCGAACCCAAGCTCTCAAGCTAGAGGGCTTAGAAAGCAAACCACTGGACTAGCCAAGCACTTATGTTTATTTGGCAGCGCTAAGCCTGAAACTAAACTAGCAGTCGCGTTTGAGAGCAAAAGAATTATCTATTTTGGCAAAAACTGAATATATTTTAGAACGCAAATATTTTGCAAAGTTGTGACAAAAAAATTAAATTCGAGCACGTAAAAAAATAACATTTTTTGTTATTTGTTTAACCTGAATATTTTTTAAAACATAATTTTTTTTGAAAACTAGGAGGTACTATACTGATTTTTTGAATTTGCGAATGTTTTTATAAATCACAAAAAAATTGAACTTTGAATTTGAAACGACAAAGATTTGTTCAAAAATAAATATTCAATAAAAAAGGGAGGAACTATAGCTAATTTTAAATCTATACCTACTAATAAAATGGGTGAATTTTTGAATTACACCGACGAGTGCATTGTTCTAGTTAAATTTATTAAACTAGGGGTCTGAAAGGAATCCTTTTCTTCGTCGCCTTGTCATGTACGACCAGCCTAGCTTGGCCCAGTGACACCCATAACAATGCATGATGAGTCCAATTATGACTTCATGGTCTATGTGACACAAACTACTCAATTTATATGATAGCACATGCATATATTATGTGCACTACTTTTTCCTAATATATTACTCAGATGATAAAATAATCTTTGTTCAACGCTCGTCATCTCGCCGGACACGAAGGAGGCCTCAAGGAAGTAGCCAACCTTGGTTAGTGACAACTGGTACTGCAACCGCCGGTGACAAGGACAACAAAAAGGACAAGCGGAAACATCTGTCTGATGTCGTACTGAAATGGAGAATGTGGAACTGAAGACGAGGTATTAGTCATATTTATTATGTTAGGGGAATGAGGGTGAGGTCTTTACGCATGCTCAGTGGGTAAGGACGTGTGGGGGATGTTTCCTCCCGTTGCAACGCACGGGCAATTTTGCTAGTCAGTGTTAATTAAAATTGGCTTTGATATACCTTGGGATCCGGGTGGATCCATTACTTGAGCACTATATGCCTAGCATAATGGCTTTAAAGAAAGCGCTACCAGGAAGACAACCCGAAAGTTTTAGAGAGTAATTTATTTCTGTTGAGTGCTTTTATATAGTCTAAAAACAAAAAAAATAAAGAGGGGAACCCAAAACTTTTCAAAAAAAGAAAGTGAAAGTGAGAAAGAGAAGCATTGTTGAAGTGGGGGAGCTCCTTGAACTTTGTTCATGCTCACGGAAACTTTGTGAGTCTTGATTACAGAAACTTTTCAACAAAAATAATTATCCCCTTGTACACCTCCATTGTATTATAAAAATAATGTGCCAAGGTTTGCCTTTAGGATGTTTACAATTCTTGTTGGTTTGTACGGTGCAGGACAGAAACTTTGGTTGTAGTGCGCGATTTTACATTTTTTACTGGAACGTCAAACGGTTCTGAAACTTTTTGCACTGTCTTTACATACAAATTTTTTATTTTTCCTAATTTTGGTTGAATGTTTGGGGTAACAGAAGTATGGTGAATGTTAAAATTACTACAGACTGTTCTGTTTTTGACGGATTCTGTTTTTGATGCATAGTTTGCTTGTTTTGATGAAATTATCAATTTCTATCAGTGGATTAAGCCATGGAAAAGCTATATTACAGTAAACAAATGCAGAAACAAAATATGAATTGGTTTTCAATAGTACTTAGAGTAGTGATTTGCTCTATTATACTAACGGATCTTACCGAGTTTTCTGTTGAAGTTTTGTGTGGATGAAGTGTTCGATGATCGAGAAGGTCTTGATATGAGGAAAAGGAAGAGAGGCAAGAGCTCAAGCTGGGGGATGCCCAAGGCACCCCAAGTAAATATTCAAGGAGACTCAAGCATCTAAGCTTGGGGATGCCCCGGAAGGCATCCCCTCTTTCTTCGATAAGTATCGGTATGTTTTCGGATTCGTTTCGTTCATGCGATATGTGCAAGTCTTGGACCGTCTTTTGCATTTAGTTTTCACTTTTATTTTATGCACCATGCTGGTATGATAAAGTCCATGGTTTATTTATAGAATGCTCATTGCACTTCACTTAAATCTTTTGAGTATGGCTTTATAGAATGATTCATGTGCTTCACTTATATCATTTGAAGTTTGGAGTGCCTGTTTCTCTTCACATAGAAAACCGCCATTTGCAGAATGTGTTTTGCTTCACTTATATTTGTTAGAGTGTGGGCATATACTTTGCAGAAAGAATTAAATTCTCTTGCTTCACTTATATCTATTTAGAGAGATGACAGGAATTGGTCATTCACATGGTTAGTCATAAAATCCTACATAAAACTTGTGGATCACTGAATATGATATGTTTGATTCCATGCAATAGTTTTGCAATATAGAGATGATAATATGTGGGAGGTTCTAGTAGATGGTTGTGTTTAGTAAGGATATTGGTGTTAAGGTTTGTGATTCCCTAAGCATGCATGTATGGTCTACTAACTATGTAACCAAATTGGCGCGCATTGAATTTTGATTGTTTATCTTTGCGTGAAGGTCGGGGGCGCGCGATGGTTAACTCCTACCAACCTCCCCCTAGGAGCATGCGTAGTAGTACTTTGCTTCGAGGGCTAATAAACTTCTGCAATAAGTATATGAGTTCTTTATGACTAATGTGAGTCCATGGATTATACTCACTCTCACCCTTCCATCATTGCTAGCCTCTTCCGTACCGTGCATTGCCCTTTCTCATCTGGAGAGTTGGTGCAAACTTCACCAGTGCATCCAAACCCCGTGATATTATATGCTCTATCACAAATAAGCCTCCTTATATCTTCCTCAAAACAGCCACCATACCTATCTATCTTGGCATTTCCATAGCCATTCGGAGATATATTGCCATGCAACTTCCATCATCATCATATACATGACTTGAGCATTCATTGTCATATTGCTTTGCATGATCGTAAGATAGTTAGCATGATGTTTTCATGGCTTGTCCGTTTTTTGATGTCATCGCTATGCTAGATCATTGCACATCCCGGTACACCACCGGCGGCATTCATTTAGAGTCATATTTTTGTTCTAGTATCGAGTTCTAATATTGAGTTGTAAGTAAATAAAAGTGTGATGATCATCATTATTAGAGCATTGCCCCAGTGAGGAAAGGATGATGGAGACTATGATTTCCCCACAAGTCGGGATGAGTCTCCAGACTTTATGAAAAATAAAAGATGCCAAAGAAGCCCAAATAAAAAAAAGGAGGCCAAAGAAGACCACCAAAAAAATAAAAAAATAAAAATGAGAGAAAAAGAGAGAAGGGTATATGCTACTATCCTTTTACCACACTTCTGCTTCAAAGTAGCACCATGTTCTTCATAGAGCGAGTCTCCTATGCTATCACTTTCATATACTAGTGAGAATTTTCATTATAGAACTTGGCTTGTATATTCCGATGATGGGCGTCCTCAAATGCCTGAGGTCTTCATGAGGAAGCAAGTTGGATGCACACCCACTTAGTTTCAGTTTGAGCTTTCATACACTTATAGCTCTAGTGCATCCATTGCATGGCAATCCCTACTCCTCGCATTGACATCAATTGATGGGCATCTCCATAGCCCATTGACTAGCCATGTCGATGTGAGACTTTCTCCCTTTTTGTATTCTCCACACAACCTCCACCATCATACTCTATTCCACCTATAGTGCTATATCCATGGCTTGCGCTCATGTATTGCGAGAAGGTTGAAAAGGCTGAAATGCGTTAAAAGGTATGAACCAATTGTTTGGCTGACACCGGGATGGGCATGAGGGGTACCTTGTGTTAAGAAAAGGGAGCATACAAGACTATATGACTTTGTAGGGATAACATTCTTTAGCATTGATATTTTGAAAGACATGATTGCTTGTTGGGATGCCCGAAGTATTATTGTTTTTATGTCAAATGATAGACTATTCCCTTGAATCACTCGTGTCTTAATATTCATGCCATGATTAGATTACATGATCAAGATTATTCTAGGTAGCATTCCACATCAAAAATTATATTTTTTATCATTTACCTACTCGAGGATGAGCAGGAATTAAGCTTGGGGATGCTGATACGTCTGCGTCGTATCTATAATTTTTGATTGTTCCATGCCAATATTCTACAACTTTAATATACTTTTGGCAAATTTTTATATTATTTTTGGGACTAACATATTGATCCAGTGCCCAGTGCCATTTCCTGTTTGTTGCATGTCTTATGTTTCGCAGAAACCCCATATCAAACGGAGTCCAAATGGGATAAAAACGAACGGAGAATATTTTTGGAATATTTATGATTTTTAGGAAGAAAAATCAACGCGAGACGGTGCCCGAGGGGGCCACGAGGCAGGGGGCGCGCCCCTGACGCTCGTGGGCACCCCGTATGGTGGTTACTGCTCTTCTTTGGCCGCAAGAAAGCTAATTTTCGGAGAAATATTTGGGCGAAGGTTTCAATCCACTCAGAGTTACGGATCTCTAGATATATAAGAAATGGTGAAAGGGCAGAATCTGGGAATGCAGAAACAAAGAGAGACAGAGAGACAGATCCAATCACGGAGGGGCTCTTGCCCCTCCCATGCAATGGGAGCTGATGGGGTTATGTACCTAGGGTAGGGTCATGGACTTGATCCCAGTAACTTACCCTAGGACATCCTTAGAAGAGGTCACCTTCCAGTCGACCAACGAGGATTCACTCGACTGGCCTGAAGGACTCGACCACGAAGACCCACTCGACCACCAGGAGGTCAAGAGGCACTCTGCACTGCAACGGCCTGTAATCAAGTAGACTTTATGATAGTAAAGGCCTTTATGTGGGGCGTTACCAATAACGCCCCAGACTTAACTCACCTTAAACCCTCTCTTACGTGGGCTGGCTGGGGTCCTGGCGCACTCTATATAAGCCACCCCCCTCCACAGGCAGAAGGGTTCGGCACCTTGTAGTTCATACACTCATAATCCACTCGACCGCCTCCAGGCTCCGAGACGTAGGGCTGTTACTTCTTCCGAGAAGGGCCTGAACTCGTACATCCTTTGTGCTTACAACCTCTCCATAGCTAGGACCTTGCCTCTCCGTACCTACCCCCCACTCTACTGTCAGGCTTAGAACCACGACAGTTGGCGCCCACCGTGGGGCAAGTGTTTTAGCGATTTTGTGGAGAAGTTGCGATTCTTCCGAGTACTTTCATCATGGTGTCTGCTGGAGTTTTGGTCGAGGGTCAAGAGATCCGTCTCGGCACCCTCACCTTCATCGCCGACGACTCCGCATGGCTCCAGAAGGCTCCACTCGACGTAGATGCGCTCCCCGTCCGCGGTGCGACGCATTTTCGCGCATGGGTCCGCGGCGTTCTGCTGCGGCAACCGTCGACCCAGTATCGGTCGGCTCCTCCATCATCCACCCTCCCGGTCTCCCGCCAGCGCAAGCGCTCAGGCCGGTCGAGGCTTCAGCGACGGGTGAGTCACGCGGTGGCTCGCCAATCGGCCACTACCCAAGTTGCGGCAATCGAGCCCAACGAATCTCTCTACGGCTTGTTCGATCAGTCGACTGGCTCCGTAGAGACTGCATCCGAGTGCGGAAGCAGTGATCCAGCGGCGGAAATCTTGATGGTCGACGGGCCCCACAGCCCTCCTGGCTTCGCCCGTGGTGGTGGAGCAGGTGACGGCGGCGACCCTGCACGAGGCTACGAAGAGTACCAGCCCGAGCCACTCGACTCTCTGCAAAGGGAGGAACTTCGCCGCAGGAACGAGGATCCCCTGCGTATTCCCATCGCAGGAGAAACCCCCGAGGCTCGTGCCTTGGAGGAGGCGCGTCTGGCCAATTTGGCCGAGCGCACTCGAATGGAGAACCTTCAGCGAGCACTCGACGAGCGCGCGCGGCAACGAGTTCCCGACACCAGTCGACGTCAACTCTTCCCGCCGACTCAGGTATATCGAACCCCAATTCAGAATTTAGCAGCTGCGGCCCGTATAGCAGAGTCCATCCAGCCTTCGCAGTCGGAAGCTGGCAGAGGTTTGCTACAGATCAGGGATCTGCTCCGGGCAGCAGGAGATCAGAATTCAGCCGTGTCTCAGTCGCGCAACAGAATTCACAGTCGATCCGTCACTATGAATACGGTTCAGTCGGCTCACAGCCCCAGATCGCCTCCGCGGCGCGAAGGGCGTGAGAATCGGCGAGATCAATATGGCGACAGACTCGACCGAGATGATAGGCGTCGAGTGCCCTATTCCCCTCCGAGGGGTGGGTCTTACGCTCCTCGGCAGCCAGATGATAGGCGTCAGTACAGTACAGGGCGTAGGGTTCCAGTTGACCCTAGAGAACCAGGCTTCGACGCGCGGTGCATTATCGTGCAAGGGTTGGTCGACCGGAATAGAGCCCATCGAGGTGCACTCGACAAAGATGTACCCACAAACGGTCGACTACATGTTTCTGGTCCTGAATGTTTCAGCAGAGCTATCAGAGCCGCAGTTATTCCTCCCAATTTCAGGTTGGCTACAGGAGTCAGCAAGTTCACTGGTGAGTCTAAGCCTGAAACTTGGCTTGAAAACTACCGAGTGGCAGTTCAGATCGGTGGTGGGAACGACGAGGTGGCCATGAAACACTTGCCTCTCATGCTGGAAGGTTCTGCCAGGGCATGGTTGACTCAATTACCTCCTAGCAGCATTTACACTTGGGAAGATCTGTCCCGAGTGTTCATCAGAACGTTTGAAGGGACTTGCAAGCGACCAGCTGGATTGACAGAGTTGCAAGTCTGCGTGCAGAAAACTAATGAGACTCTCAGAGAGTATATTCAGAGGTGGATCACTTTGCACCACACTGTAGAGAATGTGTCCGATCATCAGGCAGTCTGCGCCTTCAAAGATGGTGTCAAGAACAGAGAACTGAGTTTGAAATTTGGTCGAACCGGTGACATGACCTTGAGTCGGATGATGGAGATTGCTACCAAGTACGCCAACGGCGAAGAAGAAGACCGACTCCGAAGCGGCAAGCACAAGCCGAGTCAGTCGGAAAAAGGAAACACCAGTCGGAAACAGAAGCGGAAGGCTGAACCGGCAGCTCCTGGAGAGGCTCTGGCCGTGACTCAAGGAAAGTTTAAGGGGAAACCAAAAGGATCCTGGAACCCCAAGAAGGTAAAGGATAAAGAAGGGAACGACGTGATGGATATGCCATGTCACATTCACACGAAGAAAGACGAAGAGGGGAATATCATTTACCCAAAGCACACCACTCGCCAATGTCGACTCCTGATCCAGCAGTTTCAGGGAAAACAGTCTAAGGACAAGGAGAAGGAGTCGGACAAGGCCGAAGACAAAGAGGACAGTGAGGGAGGATATCCGCATATCAACTCCACTCTGATGATCTTTGCAGATGTGGAAAGCAGAAGTCGACTGAAAGTGATTAACCGAGAGGTGAACATGGTTGCCCCAGCAAAGGCAAATTATCTGAAGTGGTCTCAAACACCCATCACATTCGACCAATCTGATCACCCGACTCATATTGCCACCCCTGGGAGGCAAGCTTTGGTGGTCGATCCAGTTGTCGAAGGCACTCGACTGACAAAGGTGCTGATGGATGGTGGAAGTGGGCTGAACTTATTGTATGCAGACACATTGAAAGGTATGGGCATTCCGATGTCCCGACTGAGCACTAGTAACATGAGCTTCCATGGAGTTATACCAGGGAAGAAGGCCGAGTCACTCGGCCAGATAGCTTTGGACGTGGTGTTTGGTGATTCGAAGCATTTTCGCAAAGAAAAGTTGACGTTCGAGGTCGTGGATTTTCAGAGTGCATATCATGCCATTTTGGGGAGACCAGCCTATGCACGGTTCATGGCTCGACCATGTTACGTGTACCTCAAATTGAAGATGCCCGGTCCCAAAGGTGTGATCACTGTCACCGGTGATAGGAAAAAGGCAGAAGAGTGCTTTCAGAAGGGCTCCAAGATTGCCGATTCCCAGGTGACAGCAGTCGAGTTCGAAGAATACAAGCAAAACGCAGATCCGAGTGACTTGCTGCGATCCAAGAAGCCCGCCACAGAGTCTGCATTCCAGTCGTCCGGTGAGACGAAGCCTGTTCACATTCACCCGACCGACCCCGAAGCAGCTCCGACCCGCATCTCCACAACACTCGACCCAAAATAGGAAGAAGCGCTCATCCAGTTCCTCCGTGAGAAC
This sequence comes from Triticum aestivum, assembly GCF_018294505.1. Classification (NCBI taxonomy): domain Eukaryota; kingdom Viridiplantae; phylum Streptophyta; class Magnoliopsida; order Poales; family Poaceae; genus Triticum; species Triticum aestivum. Next base: position 326,505,162 of record NC_057801.1, on the reverse strand, counting down.
TGGGACATTTTTGCATGGAAGCCCGCTGACATGCCAGGTGTTCCCAGGGGACTGGCTGAGCATCGCCTAAGAGTCGACTCATCTGCAAAACCAGTCAAAGAGCATCTTCGGCGGTCCGCCGTCCAGAAGAGAAAAGCCATTGGTGAAGAAGTGGCTCGACTGTTGGCGGCAGGATTTATCCGAGAGATATACCACTCCGAGTGGCTCGCTAATGTCGTCATGGTTCCTAAGAAGGACAAGTCGCTCCGAATGTGCATTGATTTCAAGCACATCAACCGGGCCTGCCCGAAAGATCACTTTCCTCTCCCTCGCATAGATCAAATTGTTGACTCGACCGCGGGATGCGAGAGGTTATCTTTTTTAGATGCTTACTCCGGGTACCACCAGATCCGTCTGTACGGGCCCGATGAGGTAAAAACAGCTTTCATCACTCCATTCGGGTGCTTCTGCTATATCACCATGCCATTCGGCCTCAAGAATGCCGGAGCCACATTTATGCGAATGATTCAGAAGTGTCTACTCACTCAAATCAGTCGGAATGTGGAAGCTTATATGGATGATATTGTTGTCAAGTCACGAAAAGGTTCCGACCTGCTCGCTGACCTCGCCGAAACATTTGCCAACCTCAGAAGGTATGATATCAAGCTCAATCCATCAAAGTGCACATTTGGAGTTCCTGGTGGCAAGTTACTCGGTTTTCTCGTTTCCGAACGGGGAATCGACGCTAACCCAGAGAAGATTGGCACTATTCTCCGAATGAAACGCCCTGTGCGAGTGCACGATGTCCAGAAGCTTACTGGATGCTTGGCCGCATTAAGTCGATTCATCTCACGACTCGGTGAAAAGGCATTGCCTCTTTACCGACTGATGAAGAAGGCAGACAAGTTCGAGTGGACTCCAGAAGCTGATGCAGCGTTTGCCGAGCTAAAAGCTCTGCTCTCCACCCAGCCGGTGCTTGCTGCTCCAATCAGCAAAGAGCCTCTGTTGCTCTACATCGCAGCCACAGGACAAGTCGTCAGTACTGTGCTAACGGTCGAGCGGGAAGAAGAAGGAAAAGCTCTCAAAGTTCAGCGCCCAGTGTATTATTTGTCTGAAGTCTTGACTCCATCCAAGCAGAGATATCCTCATTATCAGAAGCTTGTGTATGGAATATACATGACCACAAAGAAGGTTGCTCATTATTTCTCTGACCATTCCATCACAGTCGTCAGCGACGCTCCACTATCAGAGATTTTGCACAACAGAGATGCAACTGGTCGAGTGGCCAAATGGGCGATTGAACTTCTTCCCCTTGATATCAAGTTTGAGGCAAAGAAAGCCATTAAGTCCCAGGCAATAGCAGATTTCCTCGCCGAGTGGATTGAACAACAGCAGCCGACTGAAGTTCACTCGGAGCATTGGACCATGTTCTTTGATGGCTCTAAGATGTTGAATGGTTCCGGTGCTGGGGTTGTCCTGGTTTCCCCCAGAGGAGATAAGCTCAGATATGTGCTCCAGATTCACTTTGATTCCTCCAACAATGAGGCAGAATATGAGGCCCTCTTATATGGGTTGCGCATGGCCATTTCACTCGGCGTCCGTCGCCTGATGGTCTATGGCGACTCGGATTTAGTGGTCAATCAGGTGATGAAAGAGTGGGACGTGAGAAGCCCAGCCATGACTGGATACTGCAGTGCAGTGAGGAAGCTGGAAAAGAAGTTCGAGGGGTTGGAGCTCCATCATATACCCCGACTGAAAAATCAAGCAGCTGATGATCTAGCAAAGATAGGTTCCAAGAGAGAAGCCATTCCGAGTGGTGTGTTCTTGGAGCATATACACACTCCGTCAGTCAAAGAAGATCCTTTCACCGAAGAAACTCCACAGCCCAAGAGTGCCACAGATCCGACTGAAGTTGAAGTCCCAGCGGTGGTCGACTTGATCATGGAGGTTTTGGTGGTCATTCCCGACTGGACGATTCCGTATGTCGCATATATCTTGAGGAAAGAGCTTCCGGAGGATGAGGAAGAGGCTCGACAGATCGTCCGTCGATCTAAGGCCTTTACCGTAATCAAAGGACAATTATACAGAGAAAGCGCGACTGGAGTCGGTCAGAAGTGCATAACACCAGAAGAAGGTCGACTCATCCTCAATGATATTCACTCGGGGACCTGTGGTCATCATGCGTCCTCTCGGACCATCGTGGCCAAAGCATACCGAGCCGGATTTTACTGGCCAAAGGCGAATGAGATGGCAAAAGAGATAGTGGATAAGTGCGAGGGATGTCAGTTCTACTCGAATATGTCGCACAAGCCTGCGTCAGCTTTGAAGACCATCCCACTCGTCTGGCCTTTTGCAGTATGGGGGCTGGACATGGTCGGTCCTTTGAGAACAGGACGAAGTGGCTTCACGCATGTACTGGTGGCAGTCGACAAGTTCACCAAGTGGATCGAGGCTAAACCAATCAAGAGCCTTGACACCGGTACTGCTGTTAGCTTCATCAGGGAACTAATATTCAGATATGGAGTCCCGCACAGCATCATTACGGATAATGGGTCGAACTTTGACTCAGAGGAATTCAGAGCTTTCTGCGACTCCCAGGGCACACGGGTCGACTACGCTTCAGTCGCCCATCCGCAGTCGAATGGACAAGCAGAGCGAGCTAATGGACTGATTCTTAAGGGATTGAAGCCTCGACTGATGCGTGATCTCAAACACGCGGCTGGAGCTTGGGTCGACGAACTTCCCTCTGTACTCTGGGGACTGCGGACCACACCTAATCGGTCGACCGGAAGAACTCCATTCTTCTTGGTCTACGGAGCTGAAGCAGTCTTGCCGAGTGATCTTCTCCACAATGCTCCTCGAGTTGAAATCTACAACGAAGCAGAGGCTGAACAAGCGCGGCAGGACGCAGTCGACCTTTTAGAGGAAGAAAGGGAGATGGCTCTGATCCGGTCGACCATCTACCAACAAGATTTGCGCCGTTTCCACGCCAGAAATGTGAGAGGTCGAGCCTTCCAGGAAGGAGATTTGGTTCTCCGAGTGGATCAGCACAAACCACACAAGCTTGCTCCTTCTTGGGAAGGCCCCTTCATCGTCACCAAGGTCCTCCACAATGGGGCGTACCGTCTTTACAACGTCGAGCATAATATCGACGAGCCCCGAGCTTGGAACGCGGAGCTACTCCGCCCATTCTACACTTAAGTTTTATCATTCGGATGAGTTGCAATAAAGTACTTTTGTAGTTCATGGACCTCAAAATAATAGTGTCATAGTTCCTCCATAATTTCTGTCACTTTTTATTTTTGTCCAATGAAATTCCCCTCAGTGGGTGACTTAGCTGCGAATCCGTTTCGCCTAAGTTTGTAAAAATCCTACCGAGTGGTGAGCCAGACTCCCACTCGGAGGCTTAGCTGCGAATCCGTTTCGCCTAAGTTATCAAAATCCTACCGAGTGGTAAGCCAGCCTTCCACTCGGGAGGCTTAGCTGCAGCCTCGTGCTCGCCTAAGTTATAAAAATCCTACCGAGTGGTAAGCCAGCCTTCCACTCGGAGGCTTAGCTGCAGCCTCGTGCTCGCCTAAGTTATAAAAATCCTACCGAGTGAAGAGCAACCCTCTCACTCGGGGGCTTAGCTGCAGTCCAAGCACTCGCCTAAGTTATAAAATCCTACCGAGTGAAGAGCAACCCTCTCACTCGGAGGCTTAGCTGCAGCCTCGTGCTCGCCTAAGTTATAAAAATCCTACCAAGTGAAGAGCAACCCTCTCACTCGGGGGCTTAGCTGCAGTCCAAGCACTCGCCTAAGTTATAAAAATCCTACCAAGTGAAGAGCAACCCTCTCACTCGGAGGCTTAGCTGCAGCCTCGTGCTCGCCTAAGTTATAAGAATCCTACCAAGTGAAGAGCAACCCTCTCACTCGGGGGCTTAGCTGCAGTCCAAGCACTCGCCTAAGTTATAAAAATCCTACCGAATGAAGAGCAACCCTCTCACTCGGAGGCTTAGCTGCAGCCTCGTGCTCGCCTAAGTTATCAAAATCCTACCGAATGAAGAGCAACCCTCTCACTCGGAGGCTTAGCTGCAGCCTCGTGCTCGCCTAAGTTATCAAAATCCTACCGAGTGAAGAGCAATCCTCTCACTCGGGGGCTTAGCTACAGCCATGTGCTCGCCTAAGTTTATCAAAATCCTACCGAGTGGTAAGCCAACCCTCTCACTCGGAGGCTTAGCTGCAGCCCTGTGCTCGCCTAAGGTATAAAAATCCTACCGAGAGAAGAGCAACCCTCTCACTCGAGGGCTTAGCTGCAGCCCAGTGCTCGCCTAAGTGTACTAAAGAATAAGTCGATTGCAGTACAGGCACCTTGCTTTGAACCTGCAAAAGACATTCCGAGCCGAAGGCAATCGTATTCAAGTACCAAATCCAAGTTTGAATCGACATCTAAAGGAACCGAAAGTGCTCAGGCGTCAAGCCTGTTAAGGTTTGTCGGTTACAATTCCACTCGGCATACCGAGGCAAATTTAAAGCGTCGAGCCAGAAGAAGTTTTTTACCCCTCCTGTGGAGGGCTGGAAGGTGCAACAAATTCATCAAGGTCAATCCCGTCGGTGATCCGAGTGGCAGCTGCAAGGAAAGTTTCCATAAAGGACCTGAAGTCGTGCTTCTTGGTATTGGCCACCCGAAGGGCCGCCAGCTTCTCTTCTCGCACATCTTTGCAGTGGACTCGGGCCAGACACAGAGCGACATCTGCACCACACCGAGCCGAGGACTTCTTCCACTCCTGCACTCGACCAGGGATCGTGTTCAAGCGGGCCATCAGCGACTCAAGGTCATTCTGAAGTGTCTCCTCAGGCCAGAGCGTCGAGTCGATGCGAGATGTGGCGGCCTTCAGCCTTGCGAGATAGTCCACGACAGCTGCAACACGAGACTCCAGTCGGAAAACATCCATGGCAACTTCGTCGTTCACCGGAGAATTGACGGGGTCGAGGTTTGGCTCCAGTCGGCTAGTTTCTTCTTCAAAGTTTTGACAAAATTCTGCAAGGGTGATCACTAAGTCAAGGGGATGGTCGAATGGAAAAATCACAATTGGAAATGTCTGCCAAGCATAGAGGTTTACCTTCAAGCATAAGAAACAGCTTCTTGGCAAGTCCACTCAGGAAGGCCTCCAGATCAGTTTTCTTCCCAGTCAATTTGCTGACTTGGTCGGTCAGGGCAGCTTTATCAGTTTTCAGTCGACTGACCTCCTTGTTGGCAATCCCAAGAGCAGCTTTCAGATTGGTATTGTCTTGTTCGAGCTTGGTGACTGAAGCTAACTTCTCGTCAGCAAGCTTGATCTTCTCAGCTAGCTCAAGGTCTTTCTTCTGTTGGGCCTCCCTTACCTTACCTGCAAGTTACAGCAAGATCAGATTTTGAAACAAGCAAGGGGAAAAGCAGTCGTCAGGGTCTCACCAAACATACCTTCGGTCTCCTCCTTTGCCTTTGTCAGCTTCTCCTGAACCAGCTTCAAGCTCAGCTCGACTTGAGTATGTTTTTGTTCCAGCTCTGAGTAGCGAGCCACAAGATCACAAGAGTTCTGCGAAGAACCAATCGACTAAATGTCAAATATAATTCACTTCCGAGTGAAAAAGGGAAAAACACACGTTTCTAAGACTACAGCCGAATACAAGCATTCGACCGTAGTCTCGGGGACTACACCCAGTGGGTGCACTCAGCGTGCCCCCACTAATCCTGTTGAAGACAAAGTCGACCAGTCGACCTCAAAAAAAAAGTGCGAGATGCATTCTCTAAGACTGTGATCAACTGCAAGCAGTCGACCACAGTCTCGGGGACTACACCCAGTGGGTGCACTCAGCGTGCCCCCACCGGTTTGTGAAATCCAGTCGACCAGTCGACTGACAGAAAGATCGACATCATAAAGCCTAAGGCCGACTGCCAGCAGTCGACCTTAGCCTTGGGGACTACACCCAGCGGGTGCACTCAGCGTGCCCCCGCTAACACGGAGTTTATTCGACACACCCAGTGGGTGACTACTATAAATTCCGGAAAAGAAAAGTTTTTGGTAGCATATCCAACAGAACAAACAGCGGTCGACTGACCTGGACATTGCTTTGGAGGGCAGAACTGGCGTCATAAGCTGCCTGGCTCGCGTCCCGGATGGTCTTCAGCTGCTCCATCATGAGTCCCGCCTGGCGTATTGCCTCCTTCGCTGCGCCAGCTTGGTCCTCTGGGACGTGGTGCGTCGTGAAGAGGGAGGGCTGCTGAGCACTCGTCAGTGGATTTGCGAAGGACACCGTGTGTCGAGTGGTGTTCTCTTCCTCCACAGTCAGAATCTCAGGCGCCGTCACATCCTGAAGCACCTTACTGGCGGACGCTTTCCGACTCCTCCTGCGTGCCAGTGGTTCTTCATCCTCGTCGTCATCAGGGAGATTGATAACAGTATTGGGTGGAGCTGCGGAGAAGAATCAGGATCAGAGATCGCGAGTCAGTCGACTAAGAACGGTGTTAAGAATACAGTACCTGGGTTCGAAGTTGCTGCGTCCTCCATCTCGTGGTCATCAGCCCGGGCCGAGGTTTCAGAAGTAGCAGCACTGCAACTCCAAAGGATCAGTCGACTAACTTTAGCGTCGACCAGAGATAAAGTTCACACAAAATGAGAAGACTCAAACGACACAATTACCCTGATATGGTGGGGATGGACACCTTCATCTTCGGCAGGAGCTTGGTCGGCTTTGGCGGAGCCCCCCTAGGCTGCTTCGGCGCCTTTTCAGTCGGCGCTGGAGAAGTGGTCCTAGGGCACTTGGTCGACTGCGTCGCAACCCCCTTGCCACGTTCAGTCGAAGGGTCGTGGACGAGCTTCGACCGCCTTTCCGAGCGCGGTGGCACGACCTCCTCCTCTTCCTCCTCGTCTTCGGTGTCATCATCATCGCCGTCGTCATCATCATCGTCGTCGTCGTCCCCTGCAACGTCCGAGTCCCATTCCTCCTCGTCCTGGCTCTCGCCCCCACTCGCCTCACCTTCCTCAGTCGGAGTTTGTGCCCCATTGGGCATCGAGTACAGCTCGGTGAGGGCCTAGCAGATATCAAGACAATGATCAGTCGACCAGTCGGCAGAGTAGACAGAGATGAATGCGACAAGAATGCAGTGGAGAGCAGGGCAAGTGTACCTTATTTGGATCGCTGTTGTGGTCGAGTGGAGGAATCCTTCTGGCTCCGCGTGGGTTGTCCTTGTTTCCGGTGACGGCTTCCATCCATCTTTCCAGAGTGACATCGTCGACTGCTTCTGGATGGACTCTAGTCTCGTCTTCGGTCCCACAGTACAACCACATGCAGTGGCTCCGGAACTGGAGGGGCTGGATGCGACGCCTGAGGAAGACCTCCAGGAGATCCATGCCCGTCACTCCCTCCCGAACCAACTGCACCACGCGCTCCATCAACATCTTCACATCAGCTTTCTCCTCCGGGATCAACTTCAGAGAGGAGGGCTTGTTCACTCGGTCCATGGTAAACTGTGGGAGTCCACTCGACTGTCCCGGCGTCGACTGGTCCCGGCAGTAGAACCAGGTCGACTGCCAGCCTCTGACTGACTCGGGAAAGGTCATGGGCGGAAAGGTGCTCTTGTTCCTCACCTGGATGCCCAAACCCCCACACATTTGGACGACTCGGGTCTTTTCGTCGCCTGGACTCGCCTTCTTCACGGTCTGAGAGCGACACGTGAATATATGCTTGAACAAACCCCAGTGCGGTCGACAGCCCAAGAAACCCTCACACATGGACACGAACGCAGCAAGATAGGCAATGGAGTTTGGGGTAAAATGGTGGAGCTGCGCTCCGAAGAAATTCAAGAAGCCACGAAAGAAAACACTCGGCGGCAAGGAAAACCCACGATCCACATGGGTGGCCAAAAGCACACACTCACCCTCTTCTGGCTGAGGCTGCCACTCCTTCCCCGGAAGCCTCGCAGCTCCGTGGGGGATCAAGCCCTCGTTGGCCATGTCGAGAATGTCATTCTCAGTGATGGTCGACTGGATCCAGTCTCCTTGGACCCAGCCTTTCGGCAGGCGGGATCTGGACGAGGACCCTCCGCGGCTGGTGGATCTCCCCTTCGCCTTCTCCGACGCCGACGCCTTCTTTGCACGCTCCAGCGCCGCCGTCTTCTCCTTGGCCATGGTCGCCGGCGAGATGCGCGAAGGGAAGTGGTGCGGGGGCGAGAGCGAGCACGCTGAGCAGGGAGGAAGGAAGCAGAGAGAGGGGGAGAATGCTAAGGCGCAGCACAGAAATCCTCGCCGGGCACATTTATAAGGTCCCTTCCGAGTGGATGACAGGTGGGCCCGGTCGATCTAATCATATCTGGAACAGTTATGCAGACGGGATACGTGGCGAAAAAGGCGGCGCGGAGATCGAGGCGTCCATGCCCCGTCCCATCCGAACGCCGCGGTCCGCCCCGCTTCGCGCGCGCCCCAAAATTTCGCATCCCGCGGAATCCGCGAACAACAAATCAGTCTGTCAGGCGCGGTGTTTCCGGCGATCCGTCGCTCGGAGATCGTCGAAGCCTAAAAGATCACTCGACGCAAAAACAGAATGGATCAAGTCGACTGAAGGCAAGTTGTTTCCTGTCGACAAAGGGATTCTTTGGTCCAGAACAGCGCACAACCGGAGCGCAAAGGTTAATCGGAAACGACATCAACTCCTTCTTCACTCGAAGCCTCAATCCATTCGGGGGCTAATGATGGGGTTATGTACCTAGGGTAGGGTCATGGACCTGATCCAAGTAACTTACCCCAGGACATCCTTAGAAGAGGTCGCCTTCCAGTCGACCAACGAGGATTCACTCGACTGGCCTGAAGGACTCGACCACGAAGACCCACTCGACCACCAGGAGGTCAAGAGGCACTCTGCACTGCAACGGCCTGTAATCAAGTAGACTTTATGATAGTAAAGGCCTTTATGTGGGGCGTTACCAGTAACGCCCCAGACTTAACTCACCTTAAACCCTCTCCTACGTGGGCTGGCTGGGGTCCTGGCGCACTCTATATAAGCCACCCCCCTCCACAGGCAGAAGGGTTCGGCACCTTGTAGTTCATACACTCATAATCCACTCGACCGCCTCCGGGCTCCGAGACGTAGGGCTGTTACTTCTTCCGAGAAGGGCCTGAACTCGTACATCCTTTGTGCTTACAACCTCTCCATAGCTAGGACCTTGCCTCTCCATACCTACCCCCCACTCTACTGTCAGGCTTAGAACCACGACAGGAGCCAAGGACCAGAGGGTAAACCCTTCTCCCATCTAGGGAGAAGGTCAAGGAAGTAGAAGAAGAAGGGGGGCTCTCTCCCCCTTGCTTCCGGTGGCGCCGAAACACCGCCGGGGGCCATCATCATCACCGCAATCTACACCAACACCTCCATCATCTTCACCAACACCTCCATCATCTTCACCAACATCTCCATCACCATCCCCCATCTATATTCAGCGGTCCACTCTCCCGCAACCCATTGTACCCTGTACTTGAACATGGTATGCTTCATATTATTATCCAATCATGTGTTGCCATCCTATGATGTCTGAGTAGATTTTCGTTGTCCTATCGGTGATTGATGAATTTCTATGATTGGTTTAATTTGCTTGTGGTTATGTTGCTGTCCTATGGTGCTCTCCGTGTCGCGCAAGCGTGAGGGATTCCCGTTGTAGGGTGTTGCAATATGTTCATGATTTGCTTATAGTGGGTTGCTTGAGTGACAGAAGCTTAAACCCGAGTAAGGGGGTTGTGGCGTATGGGATAAAGGGGACTTGATATGTTAATGCTATGGTTGGGTTTTACCTTAATGATCTTTAGTAGTTGCGGATGCTTGCTAGAGTTCCAATCATAAGTGCATATGATCCAAGAAGAGAAAGTATGTTAGCTTATGCCTCTCCCACATAAAACTTGCTATCGGTCTAGTAAAGTAGTCAATTGCTTAGGGACAATTTGACAACTCCTACCACCACTTTTCCACACTCGCTATACTAACTTTATTTCTTGTTTATCTGAACAGCCCCTAGTTTATATTTACGTGCTCTTTATATTCTTGTAAACATATCCAACAACACCTACAAAGTCCTTCTAGTTTCATACTTGTTCTAGGTAAAGTGAACGTCAAGCATGCGTAGAGTTGTATCGGTGGTTGATAGAACTTGAGGGAATATTTGGTCTACCTTTAGCTCCTCATTGGGTTCGACACTCTTACTTATCGAAAGAGGCTACAATTGATCCCCTACACTTGTGGGTTATCAATGGGCTGACCACCGGTACCGCTCCCGGTCCTTCTCGGCTCTACCAGCCACCGACTGGAGGTCCCAGTGCCGCCGCTCTCCCTCACCTACTTGTGGCGGCCGGTCCCGCTCCCCAGCTTGCCCCCATCCCCCCGCGACTAGCTCCGACACGCGCCGCTACCAGCCTCCTCGCGGCGACCGAGCTTCCCGGCGGGTGCAAATGGCGCTGGCTGGGGCAAGCAAGGTCCTGAGCACAAGAAGAAGTGAGGTTTGGGCTGCGGCAATGGTCCGGCCATGGCTGCTGCTCCCCCTCGCAACCCGGCTACTACTGCTCCGACCGCATTGCTCCTCGATAACAAAGCCATCAACCTCATCAAGTGCTTCAACTGAGGCATCCCTAGTCACTCCCAGGTTACCTGCATGCTTCCTCAGTGTTGCTTTGTGTGCTCTGACCCCGACCATCCGGCGGCCCTATGCCCCGACCGCCCGGTGTTGGAGGAGTTGATGATGTACGGGCATGGGATTGAGGGCCTCGGCTACTTCCACATTGAGGTCCCGGACATCCCTCCGCCTACACACTCGCTCCTGGCGATTATCATCATGCGGGATGGTATGGCGTCCCCTGAGATGATCGAGGCCGAGCTCAACCACCTCTACCACTACACCTAGGACACGGTCGGCCACAGATACGGCACCCGTAGCGGCTACATCACCCTCGTGCTCAACAAGCTCGTGGTGGACATCTCAGTGCCTCTTTGGGACCCCTTGGCTATGGCCATTCTAGACACGGCTTGGATCTCATCGGCGGCCTCCCCGACATCGTGCGCTCGGAGAGGGTCATTCGGAACATGTCCCGCATCCTCGGCAAGGTGGTCGTGGTGGACGAGCTCTCCCTCTGCAAGGAGGAGGAGGTGCGAGTCAAGGTCAAATCCCTGGACTCATCCAAGCTCCGCGCCATGATCCGGGTCTTCTTCAATGACTAGGGTTTCGACCTCCGGATCTCTGCCGAGCCACCCAACCACGTTGGTCGCCCTCGTATCCCCGACGACAGCCTCTTGGGGGACGGCCCGCTGGTGGGGGCTTGGGGGACCATCGTAGCGATCGTGGCCCCCGCCATGGCCGTGACTCCGGCTCGGAGGACGAAGATGAGGGTATGAGTACAGTCCCCTCCACGAGCGTCCTCCTTCCTCGGCTGCCAGGGGTGGCGCATGGGCCAGCCAATCCCACTGCTTGGCCCCTCCGCCCCCCGCCTACAGCAGCGATGCTTCTGACGTGAGCCTCCACGTCATTCCGGCTTCATCCCCACGCTCCACTGACGGTACTCCTCCCGGCCTTCTCACTGCGCTCTTAGCAGGGGCCGACCCGACACCTGCCACTCAGCCACCGCCGTCTGCTCCTACACCGCCCGAGGAGGAGGGGAGTGGCCAGGACCGAGACCCGTCCCCTTCCCCTCCTCGCATCGTCCCAATTTTGTCGGACCTAGGGGTGATTGATCCGCCCCCTGGTGCCGACCTGAATCCGTCCCCACTGGCTCTAGACGTTGTTACGCTTGCGTCTCCGTCGACCCTCCCCTCGGCCTCCACATGCTCCATCCTGGGTGGACGTCTGCGGTGGTGACCACTCCTGTGGCCGCCCCCCTACTCCCACCTCAGACGGTGGCCTACTCCAGGTGGGGCAGATCAACCTCGATTCCGGTGACGTCTTCACGTCATAGTGCCCGGATCGAGGCGGCCAGGCCAGAGGGTAGCCCCGCTCTGCCAATCCCCAAGCGTGCAGAGCTTCGGCCCGCCGCCCGGAACCTTGAGCCAGATACTCCGTCCATCCCCGCCACTCCTGCTACTTGCTCCTTCTCTGCTCTAGAGTCGGCTCCGCTTCCACCTTGCTAAGGTGGCTGCGGACTCGGCCATCATGTTTAGGGGTGAGATAGCCCCACCGTTAGTTCAGCTTGAGGCGATTCGTGTGCGCGAGATCATCGATGGTCATCTTGCCGAGGCCCGGGCTCGCCTCCTGACCCCCTTGGAGTCCCCCGCCACTGCCAACCCTAGTGCTCAATCATAGACGGTGGCCGCCCCCGCTGAGACCCGTGGCCGCACCCGCTCCCAAACCGCAGCTCTTCACGCCCAGAGCGCCTCCAGAGTCTTGGGGTCAAGCACCCCCCGATGGCCTCATGATGCATACACTTTTCTGGAACATCCGCAGCTTCGGTCAAGACGGCCGACACCGCCAATTGATTGAGTACATGCACAATGAACGAATCAACATAATCGCCATCCAAGAAACAATGCAGACAGAATTCTCCCTTGCGAAGCTCGAGCATTTGAGCTCCGAACTTTATGCTTGGCACTGGCTCCCTTCTAGTGGGAGTGCCGGCCACTCAGGTGGCATCCTTCTAGATGTCCAGGATGCCACCTTTGAGATTGGTAGCATGGACCGGCGCGAGTTGTTCGTTAGCATGGAGGTTTTTGAGCGGGCCCTTAACTTCAAATGGGAGATCATTGCGGTCTATGGCCCGGCCGACCACCGGCGCTCTACAACCTTCCTCGATGAGCTTTGCAGGAAGGTTGCAGCCGCCCAGTTGCCAGTGGTGGTGGGCGGTGACTTTAACCTCATCAGGTCGGAGGACGATAAGAATAATAACTTGGTGAACTTCCCTCGGATGCATATGTTCAATGACTGCATCACGGACATAGGGCTCTGAGAGCTCGATAGGGCCGGGGCCAGGTTCACTTGGACCAACCGCCAAGCGAAGCGATCCACTCTATCCTCGACAGAGTTTTTGCATCTCCTGAGTGGGACATTTGTTGCCCCCTAGCATCGCTCCGAGGGATTAATAAGATTGGTTTCGATCACGTCCCCCTCCTCCTCTCTTCGGAGAACGAGCACCCACCCCGTCCGCCCCGCATTCGCTTCGAAACATTTTGGTTACGCCAGCCAGGTTTCACCGTGGCGGTGGTCACGCGATGGCGTGAGGCGCGTGATGCCCCCCACCGTGCCCTCTCGGTCGTTGATTCCTGGCTCTACCATGCAAAGCGATCATGGCAATTCATGAAAGGCTGGGGTGCTAACATGGACCGCGATATCCAGGAGCGCAAGCAAACTAATGTAGGGTAGAACCCTAGACACCCGATCTTTCACGTTTGGAGGGAATCCTACCAAGAACACGAAGAACAAGATAGGGCAAATGAGGGGAACACGAGGAAAACAGAAGAGAAAACACTCAATCAACAAGAATATAGTCACACATGTGCTAGATCCTCGAAACACAAAGGGGTACAAGATCCAAATGCAATAAGGGACGATACATAGGGTAACCGGTTCTTCTCCGTGAGGAGGTCTTGATGAGGGTCTTCTATGATAGGAGGTCTTGAATCCAAGTGGATCTTCGTCGAAGAGGTGTCGGTCCCTCGCGGTGGATTAGATCCGGATGGACGAGCAATGCTCTATCTCAAAGTATGAGTTATCACAATGCTAACCCTAGAAGAGAGGTGGAGGAGTCATATATATAGGCTAAGGGGGCGAAGGGGTACATGGGCCTCAGCCCAACATGTGCATGCAGGCGGGGTCCGGATCATCCGGGCGGGGAGCCGGATGATCCGGGTCAGGGTCCGGATGATCCGAGTGACGGCCTAGATGAGTTGAAGAGGCTGCTATGTCTTGAGCTTGTGTTGGGTTTCCTGAAGAGGAAAGGGTGATGCAGCAATAGTAGCGTAAGTATTTCCCACAGTTTTTGAGAACCAAGGTATCAATCTAGTAGGAGGCTCCTCAAAAGTCCCACGCACCTACACAAACAAACAAAGAACTCGCAACCAACTCAATAAAGGGGTTGTCAATCCCTTCACGACCACTTTGCGAAAGTGAGATCTGATAGAGATAGTATGATAAGATAAATATATTTTTGGTATTTTATAATATAGATGCGAAAAGTAAAGATACAAATAAAAGTGGATTGAAAGCTTATATGGTAAAAGATAGACCCGGGGGCCATAGGTTTCACTAGTGGCTTCTCTCAAGATAGCCTAAGTATTACGATGGGTGAACAAATTAATGTCGAGCAATTGATAGAAAAGCGAATAATTATGAGATTATCTAGGCATGATCATGTATACAGGCATCACGTCCGTGACAAGTAGACCGACTCCTGTCTGCATCTACTACTATTACTCCACACATCGACCGCTATCTAGCATGCATCTAGAGTATTAAGTTCATAAGAACAGAGTAACGCATTAAGAAAGATGACATGATGTAGAGGGATAAACTCATGTGATATGATATAAACCCCATCTTTTTATCCTCGATGGCAACAATACAATACGTGCCCTGCAACCCCTACTGTCACTGGGTAAGGACACTGCAAGATTGAACCCAAAGCTAAGCACTTCTCCCATGGCAAGAAAGATCAATGTAGTAGGCCAAACCAAACTGATAATTTGAAGAGACTTGCAAAGATAACTCAACCATACATAAAAGAATTCAGAGGAGATTCAAATATTTCTCATAGATAAACTTGATCATAAACCAACAATTCATCGGATCTCGACAAACACACCGCAAAAAGAGTTTAGATCGAATAAATCTCCACAAGAGAGGGGGACAACATTGTATTGAGATATAAAAAGAGAGAAGAAGCCATCTAGGTAATAATTAAGGACCCGAAGGTCTGTGGTAAACTACTCACAACTCATCGGAAGGGCTATGGTGTTGATGTAGAAGCCCTATGTGGTCGATTCCCCCTCCAGCGGAGCACCGGCGAAGGCTCCAAGATGGGATCTCGCGGATACATAAAGTTACGACAGTGGAAATTGTTTTTCGTTGGCTCCCTGGACGTTTTCGGGGTACGTGGGTATATATAGGAGGAAGAAGTATGTTGGTGGCCGCTCGTGGGGCCCAGGAGACAAGGGGCGCGCCCAGAGGGGGTGGGCGTGCCCTCCTATCTCCTGCCCGCCTCGATTGCTTCTTGACTTGCACTCCAAGTCCTCTAGATCACGTTCGTTCCAAAAATCACGCTCCCAAAGGTTTCATTCCGTTTGGACTCCGTTTGATATTCCTTTTCTTCGAAATACTAAAATAGGCAAAAAAAACAGCAATACGGGTTGGGCCTCCGGTTAGTAGGTTAGTTCCAAAAATGATATAAATGTGTAAAATAAAGCCCATAAACATCCAAAAGGGGTAATATAATAGCATGCAACGATCAAAAATTATAGATACGTTGGAGACGTATCAAGCATCCCCAAGCCTAATCCCTGCTCGTCCCTGAGTAGGTAAATGATAAAAACAGAATTTTTGATGTGGAATGCTACCTATCATAATTCTCAATGTAATTTTCTTTATTGTGGCATGATTTTTCAGATCCAAATGATTCAAGATAAAAGCTTATAAAACATAAAAATAATAATGCTTCAAAGCATACTAATAAATAATCATGTCCTATCAAAATAGCATAGCAAACAAAGCTTATCCCTACAAAATCATATAGTTAGGTCATGCTTCATTTTCATTACACAACATACTCCCATCATGAACAACCCCGATGACGAGCCGAGCAATTGGTTCATACTTTTTAACGCGCTTCAGCTTTTTCAATTCTTACACAATACATGAGCGCAAGCCATGGACATAGCACTATGGTGGTATTTGGTGGTGGTTGTTAGGACAAAAAGGGAGAAGATAGTCTCACATCAACTAGGCGTATTAATGGGCTATGGAGATGCCCATCAATAGATATCAATGTGAGTGAGTAGGGATTGCCATGCAACGGATGCATTAGAGCTATAAATATATGAAAGCTCAACAAAAGAAACTAAGTGGGTGTGCATCCAACTCGCTTGCTCACGAAGACCTAGGGCATTTTGAGGAAGCCCATCATTGGAATATACAAGCCAAGTTCTATAGTGAAAAATTCCCACTTAGTATATGAAAGTGACAACATAGGAGACTATCTATCATGAAGATCATGGTGCTACTTTGAAGCACAAGTGTGGAAAAGGAGATAGTAGCATTGTCCCTTCTCTCTTTTTCTCTCATTTATTATTTTTTCTTTCTTTCTTTCTTTTTTTCCTTTGGCCTTTATCTTTTTTTCCTTTTTGGCCTCTTTCCTTTTTCTTTTTAAAGTCCAAAGTCTCATCCCGACTTGTGGGGGAATCATAGTCTTCATCATCCTTTCCTCACTGAGACAATGCTCTAATAATGAAGATCATCACACTTTTATTGATTTACAACTCAAGAATTACAACTCAAAGCTAGAACAAGATATGACTCTATATGAATGCCTGGTGTACCGGGATATGCAATGAATCAAGAGTGACATGTATGAAAATTATGAAGGTGGCCTTGCCACAAATACAATGTCAACTACATGATCATGCAAAGAGCAGT
This sequence comes from Triticum aestivum, assembly GCF_018294505.1. Taxonomy (NCBI): domain Eukaryota; kingdom Viridiplantae; phylum Streptophyta; class Magnoliopsida; order Poales; family Poaceae; genus Triticum; species Triticum aestivum. Next base: position 326,488,579 of record NC_057801.1, on the reverse strand, counting down.
ATGACAATGATGAAGTGTGTCATAATAAACGGAACGGTGGAAAGTTGCATGGCAATATATCTCGGAATGGATATGGAAATGCCATAATAGGTAGGTATGGTGGCTGTTTTGAGGAAGGTAAATAATGGGTGCATGATACCGGCGAAAGTTGCGCGGCACAATAGAGGCTAGCAAAGTGGAAGGGTGAGTGTGCGTATATCCATGGACTCACATTAGTCATAAAGAACTCATATACTTATTGCAAAAGTCTACTTAGCCCTCAAAGCAAAGTACTACTACGCATGCCCCTAGAGGGATAGATTGGTAGGAAAAGACCATCGCTCATCCCTGACTGCCACTCATAAGGAAGACAATCAAAAGAGCACCTCATGCAACAAATTTGTTACACAACTTTTACCATACGTGCATGCTATGGGACTTGCGAACTTCAACCAAAGTATTTCTCAATTTCATAATTACCTATTAGCATGACTCTAACATTACTACCTCTATATCTCAAAACAATTATCAAGCATCAAACTGATCCTAGTGTTTTATGCACTTTCTATGATAGTTTTTATTATACCCAGCTTGGATGCTCACCATTCTAGGACCAATTTATAACCATAGAAAATACCATGCTGTTCTAAAAGACTCTCAAAACAATATAAGTGAAGCAAGAGAGACTAGCAACTTCTTCAAAATTAGGCCACCGCCGTGCTCTAAAAGATATAAGTGAAGTACTAGAGCAAAAACTATCAAGCTCAAAAGATATAAGTGAAGCACATAGAGTATTCTAATAAATTCTAATCAAGTAGGCTTCTCGCAAAATATGTGTACAGCAAGGCTTATTGTGGTAAACTAAAAAGCAAATACTAATATCATACAAGACGCTCCAAGCAAAACACATATCATGTGGCGAATAAAATTATAGCTCCAAGTAAAGTTACCAATGAACGAATACGAAAGAGGGGATGCCTTCCGGGTGCATCCCCGAGCTTAGGATTTTGGCTACTCTTGAATATATTGCGGTGCAATGGGCATCCCAAACTTAGTCTCTTGCCACTCCTTATTCCATAGTCCATCAAATCTTTACCCAAAATTAGAAAACTTCACAACACAAAGCTCAACAGGAAATCTTATAAGCTCCGTTAGTGAAAGAAAACAAAACCACCACATAAGATACTGTAATGAACTCATTATTTATTTATTTTGGTGTTAAAACTACTGTATTCCAAGTTCTCTATGGTTCATACCACTTAATACTAGCCATAGATGCATCCAAATAAGCAAACAACACATGAAAGGGAGAATCTGCCAAAAACAGAACAGTCTGTAGCAATCTATAACTAACGCAAACTTTTGGAACTCTAAAAATCCTACCAAAATAGGAAGTCCTGGAAAATTTGTCTATTTATCATCATCAAAAAGAATCAACGCAAAATCTCGTTTGTGTGATTTAACAAAACTAATTTCGTGGGCGCAAAGTTTCTGTTTTTCAGCAGAATCAAATTAACTATCACCATAGGTTATCCTATAGGTTCTATTTGGCACAAACACTAACTAGAACATAAAAACACATCTAAACAGAAGGTAGATGAAAAATTTATTACTAAACATAAACAAAACAAAAAACACAAATAAAATTAGATTGCCTCCCAACTAGCGCTATCGTTTAACGCCCCTAGCTAGGCATTGATAATTTTAACGATGCTCACATGAAAGACAAGAATTGAAGCGCAAAGAGAGCATCATGAAACACATGACAAACAAATCTAAGTCTAACATACTTCCGATGCATAGGCATATTATAAGCAAACAAATTATCGTAGCAAGTAAAAACTACCATATGCAAGGAAGCGGAAAGAAACAATAGCAATCTCAACATAACGAGAGGTAATTTAGTAACATGGAAATTTCTACAACCATATTTTCCTCTCTCGTAATAATTACATGTGGGATCATAAGAAAATTCAACAAAATAGCTATCACATAAAATATTTTCAACACGATCCACATGCATGTGAAGTTGACACTCTTCCGAAGTAGTGGGGTTAACATTAACTAAAGTCATGACCTCTCCAAACCCACTTTTATCAAAAAATTCATAAGATTGAACATTCTCCAAATATGTGGGATTAAAGTTGACACTCTTCCAAACCCACTTTAAATAATATTTCAAACACTATTATCAATCTCATATTCGTCATGGGGCTTAAATAAATTTTCAAGATCAAAAGAAGAATCACCCCAATCATGATTATTGCAACAAGTAGTAGACATAGCAAAACTAGCATCCCCAAGCTTAGGGTTTTGCATATTATTAGCACAATTGACATCAAGAGAATTTATAGTAATATCATTGCAATCATGCTTTTCATTGATGCAATAGCAATGATCTCATGTTTAACATAAGGAATTATAGCAAATTCATCTACATAAATATTAGCACCATGGCCACAAGAATAGCAAACATCATGTTCATCAAGGGATATTTCAATCAAATCATCGGAATCATTATCTATAGATTCATGCATATCATTATTTTCTTCCAAAGCAACAGTCATTCTCTCAATAAATTCTTTGACATAGACATTATGAGCATAGTTTTCATAGCAATATTTAAGTATGTCAAAATTTTCAGATTCGTAGAGAGTAATATCATACTTTTAAATCAAAGAAGCAACTTCATAAGCATCCTTAAAAGCAACAAATTACTCAATTTGTTCGATATCATAGTAACTATAAACACCCTTTGCATAAGAAGATAAGATTTCATTTTCATTAAACTCACATAGGTAGGGAAGGTGTTTTTTAGGGTTCTTAGAGCAACAAGTAAAATCATTAATTTCACAAAGATTCCAAGCATAACACAACAATCTATTTATTTGATCCCATAAGAGTCTCCCTTTTTCAGACAAACGGTGACGCGCAAAATGAGCATGGTCATCTAAAGATTTCCCATCAACTAGGCTAGTTGGGGTTTCAGCACGAGCACATAAGGATCGAAGATGATCCAAGAAGAACACTTTAAGTGGATCCATATCAATAGATTTAGAAAGCAAAGATGCAAGCAGAAAGTCAAACGAAAGAGAGAGGAGATTGGGAAAGAGAGGACGAATAAAACGGCAAGTGTGAAGTGGGGAAGAGGAAACGAGAGGCAAATGGCAAATAATGTAAATGCGAGGGAGCTGAGTTTGTGATGGGTACTTGGTATGTCTTGACTTGTGCGAAGACCTCCTGGTAACGGCGCCAGAAATCTTTTTGCTATGTCTTGAGCTTGCATTGGTTTTCCTTGAAGAGGAAAGGGTGATGCAACAATAGTAGCGTAAGTATTTCCCTCAGTTTTTGAGAACCAAGGTATCAATCCAGTAGGAGGCTCCTCAAAAGTCCGACGCACCTACACAAACAAACAATGAACTCGCAACCAACACAATAAAGGGGTTGTCAATCCCTTCACGGCCACTTGCGAAAGTGAGATCTGATAGAGATAGTATGATAAGATAAATATATTTTTGGTCTTTTATAATATAGATGTGAAAAGTAAAGATACAAATAAAAGTAGATTGAAAGCTTATATGATAAAAGATAGACCCAGGGGCCATAGGTTTTACTAGTGGCTTCTCTCAAGATAGCATAAGTATTACGGTGGGTGAACAAATTACTGTCGAGCAATTGATAGAAAAGTGAATAATTATTTGATTATCTAGGCATGATCATGTATATAGGCATCACGTCCGTGACAAGTAGACCGACTCCTGCCTGCATCTACTACTATTACTCCACACATCGACCACTATCCAGTATGCATCTAGAGTATTAAGTTCATAAGAACAGAGTAACGCATTAAGAAAGATGACATGATGTAGAGGGATAAACTCATTCAATATGATATAAACCCCATATTTTTATCCTCGATGGCAACAATACAATATGTGCCTTGCAACCCCTGCTATCACTAGCTAAAGACACCGCAAGGTTGATCCCAAAGCTAAGCACTTCTCCCATGGCAACAAAGATCAATCTAGTAGGCCAAACCAAACTGATAATTCCAAGAGACTTGCAAAGATAACTCAATCATACATAAAACAATTCAGAGGAGATTCAAATATTTCTCATAGATAAACTAGATCATAAACCCACAATTCATCGGATCTCGACAAACACACCGCAAAAAGAGTTTACATCGAATAGATCTCCACAAGAGAGGGGGAGAACATTGTGTTGAGATCCAAAAAGAGAGAAGAATCCATCTAGCTAATAACTATGGACCCGAAGGTCTGTGGTAAACTACTCGCAACTCATCGGAAGGGCTATGGTGTTGATGTAGAAGCCCTCCGTGGTCGATTCCCCCTCCGGAGGAGTGCCGACGAAGGCTCCAAGATGGGATCTCATGGATACAGAAAGTTATGGTGGTGGAAATTGTTTTTCGTTGGCTCCCTGGACGTTTTCGGGGTACGTGGGTATATATAGGAGGAAGAAGTACGTCGGTGGCCGCTCGTTGGGCACACCCAGAAGGGGTGGCGTGCCCTCCTATCTCTTGGATGCCTTGATTGCTTCTTGACTTGCACTCCATGTCCTATGGATCATGTTCGTTCCAAAAGACACGCTCCCGAAGGTTTCATTCCGTTTGGACTCCTTTTGATATTCCTTTTGTTTGAAATTCTGAAATAGGCAAAAAAACAGCAATACGGGCTGGGCCTTCAGTTAGTAGGTTAGTCCCAAAAACGATATGAATGTGTAAAATAAAGCCCATAAACATCCAAAAGGGGTAATATAATAGCATGGAACAATCAAAAATTATAGATACGTTGGAGACTTATCAGAGGCAGGCGGTGGCGGCAACAGCCCGAATGTCCAGAGGGGGATCCAGATGTCCGGATGGTGTTCGGATGTCCGGATGGTGTCCAGATGATCCGGGTGCTCGTCCGGATGGTCCAGCTTCGGGGTCCAGCTACGGGTTTCGTTGGGCGCGTTATTCGGGTCGTCCGGAATGGGGTCCGGATCATCCAGACCAGGGTCTGGATCGTCCGGGCTCTGTCCGGATCGTCCGGCCAGCCTGGGACTTGGCTGATTTCTTCTCCATCTTCACGCATGTCTTCCACTTTCGATTCTCCTTGTTTCTTAGCTTCTCCATGGTTAGCTCCTTGGTTCATGAGTATGCAAAGCCTCTCTGTTTGGGGTAGTAGCCATGTCTCGTGTGATTCGAAAGGGAGTTGTGAGAGGAGTGATGTCACCTCGGTTTCGAGAGCTCTTGCACGTGCTCTTGTCATTGGTCCAAGTGGTATTGTAGGAGATGTAGATGCGTCCATGGGGATGATCGTGGGATGCTCCCCATCATCTCCGCCCCCCTTGGGAAAGATCCGATCTCGGATCGAAAACTTCATCACCATGGTATGACGAGAGGTCTTTGACATTTAAGATGTCGCTCACATTGTACTTGTCGCGTGGGAGGTCGATCTTGTATGCGTTGTTGTTGTTGTTGCGTGCTAGCACCTTGATTGGTTCATCAGCTCAGGGTAGAAGTTTGGACTTGTGTTCATTGGGGAAGCGGTCCTTGCGAAGGTATAGCCACACAAGATCTCCTATGTTGAATATCATGGGTTGCTTGTTGATGTTGAGCTTGGTCGCGATTCATTGTACTTAGCGCTCGATGGTGAGCCTTGTATCTTCATGAAACTTCATGAGGTAGCTTACTCGTGCACTCGCGTCCATGTTGGTGCGCTCTTTTAGTCGAAGAGGTAGAATGTCCAATGGGGACAACGGGTTGAAGCCGTAGACAACCTCGAAGGGGGACTTGCCGGTAGTCTTATGTCTTAGGCAGTTGTAGGCGTACTTGGCGATGGGTAGGCACTCCTCCCACTCCTTGATGTTCTTCTTGATCAACATGCAAAGTAGAGTGGAGAGTGTTTGGTTCGTCACCTCGGTTTGGGGATGGTATGCCGAAGAGAACAAGAGCTTGATTCCGAGCTTGGTGCATAGAGTGTCCAAAAGTAACTCAAGAACTTGACATCGCGGTCCGAGGCGATCGTCTTGGGCACTCCATGTAGGCACAATATTTCCCTACAAAAGATATTTGCAATATGTCAAGCATCGTCTATCTTGTTGCATGGGATTAAAATGAGTCATTTTAGAGAATCCGTCCACAACAACAAACACGAAATCCTTTCAATTTTGATTTCTAGGAAAACCAAGTACAAAATCCATGCTAATGTCTTCCCAAGGATGATAAGAAATAGGAAGAGGCATGTAAAGACCATGAGATTGAGCTTTTGACTTAGCTTTGCGACATGTAGAGCATCAGTTTGTGAAGCATGAGACATCGTGGAACATCTTGGGCCAAAAGTAGTTCTTGGAGAGTGTGGCGAATGTCTTGTCGCGTCCAAAGTTTCCCATGAGTCTGCCTCCATGAGCCTCTTGCAAAAGGAGCAAACGAAGATAAGAGTCGGGAATGCAAAGTTTGTTAGCTATCATAAGATAATCATCCTTGATGTAATATCGTTCCCAAGATGTATGCGTCAAACACTTAGCATAAGGAATAGCAAAGGTAGGATCATTCGCATACAATTCTTTTATGTGATCAAAGCCAATAACATTCAATTCAAGTTTACTGACAAGTGTGGATATGCGGGAAAGGGCATCCGCCACTACTTTTTCCTTACCCTTGCTGTACTTGATAACATAAGGAAATGACTCGATGAATTCACTCCATTTTGCGTGATGCTTGTTCAACTTGGTTTGTCCTTTTAAGTACTTAAGCGTTTCATGATTGGTATGAACGATAAATTCATGAGAGCGAAGGTAGTGTTCCCATTCATGCAAAACATGCACTAAAGCATATAGCTCTTTGTCATAGATGGGGTAATTGAGTTGCGCTCTAGAAAGTTTCTCATTAAAATATGCTATGGGGCGCTTCTCTTGCGTTAACACACCTCCTATGCCATGACCACTTGCATCACAATGAATCTCAAAAGGCTTGTCAAAGTTGGGTAATGCAAGCACGGGAGCATGATTAAGCAAATTCTTAAGCTCATTAAATGCAGCATCTTGGGATGGTCCCCAAACAAATGGCGCATTTTTCTTACTCAAGGAATGTAAAGGTGTAGCAATGGTGCTAAAATCCTTCAAAAAGCGATGATAGAAACCGGCTAAACCAAGAAAACTACGCACTTGTTGCAAGTTGTTTGGTTGGGGCCAAGTTATAATAGCATTGATCTTAGATTCGTCTACATGAATACCCTTAGAACACACAACAAAACCCAAGAAAACAAGCTTATCAAAACCAAAAAGGCATTTGTCCACATTAGCATAAAGGTGCTCTTTCCTAAGGGTTTGCAACATGGTTCTAATATGGGTGACATGATCTTTGAGAGATTTGCTAAAGACAAGAATATCATCAAAATGGACCACAACAAATACACCAATATTGGGACGAAGAACAAAATGCATGACTCGCATGAAAGTACCGGGGTGCTTCGGATAAAACCATTGGCATAACTAGCCATTCATATAAGCCAAATTTGGTCTTTAATGTGGTTTTCCATTCATCATCTTCTTGGATGCGTATTTGATAGTAGCCACTCTTAAGATCAATTTTAGAGAAAATGGTGACTCTGCTAAGCTCATCAAGCATATCATCTAAGCATGGAATAGGATAACAATATCTAACGGTGATAGCATTGATGGGATGGCAATCAGAAACCATGTGATAAGTATCGTCTTTGTTTGGAACAAGTATGACCAGAATAGCACAAGGGCTCAAACTTTCACGTACCTGACCGTTGTCGATTAGTTCTTGCACTTGCCATTGGATATCTTTAGTTTCCTCGAGGTTGACACGGTAGGGAGCTATGTTAGGTAGAGGTGCTCCGGGGATGAGGTTGATTCGGTGCTCAATGCCTCATAGTTGAGGTAGACCCGGAGGAAGCTCATCGGGGAAAACATCTTGGAATTCCTGCAAAATAGAAGACAACACTAAAGGTAGATCATGAGACGTGATAGTTTTTGGTGCCTCGTCTTTGCACACAAGGACAAAGTGCATAACACGTGATGGGTTCTCACACACTTCTCTCATCTCACTTTTGGTGGCAAATAGGACTAAGTTTTTCTTGTCGCTCATCATGGAGGCACTCGATTTTGGCTTGTGGCTCTCATTCTCTTTTGGGTGGATAACTGTCTCACTCTTTTCTCCATGATGGGTGGTTTGCTTGTCGGCGATCACTTGAGTTAGAGACATAGGTCATAGCACATACTCCTTTCCATTCATCTTGAAGCTATAATGAATGGTACGCTCGTTGTGGATGACGCCGCTGTCAAATTGCCATGGTCGACCAAGAAGGAGGTGGCAAATGGACATCGGGAAGACATCACACTCCAAAGTGTCTTTATATGCTCCAATTTTGAAGGAGACTTTGACCGTATGCTCAACTTGTATAGTGCCAGAATCACTTAGCCATTGGACCTTGTAGGGATGCGGGTGCTTCATCTTGACCAATTGGCGCTTGGAGCATAGTTCTTCACGTGCCAAGATGTGATAACTACCTCCATTGATGATGACCTTGACTGACCTTCCATTGATGTTGGCCTTTGTGTGGAAGATGTGGCATCTTTGGTCTTCGTCTTGTTGATGTTGAAGAGTCAAGACTTTGGAGACAACGAGAGCGGGGCTCGAATCCTCATCACGGAAGACTTGATCATCTTCGTTCACGCGCCGGTGCATGGCCACTTGCTCAAGGGCTTCCATCTCCTCTTCACTCATGGACTCATAGGTTCCGTCGTCGTTGAGGATCATGGTGCGCTTGTTGTTACACTCAAAGGACTTGTGGCCTCGGCCGCCGCAAGTGAAACACTTGATGGAGCCTGTCTTGACGGTTTCGTCGGATGAAGTAGATGATGAAGCGCGCGGCTTGAAGTTGCTTGTAGTATAAGGAGGACGACTTGAGGTTCTCGAAGTTTTGTTGTATTTCGACTTGTCGCCGTTGCTTGTAGATGGCTTCGTTGAGGTAGAAGTTGTTGGAGTCGTTGAAGCTTGGGTGTTGGATAAGCAGTATGTAACGCCCTGAATCCGATGCGCCAGGTGTCCTCTAGTTATTCGCCGTCGTTGCCATGTCATTTGCTTGCATGTTGCATTTTGCTATGTCATCATCTGCATTTCATCAGCATGTTTTTCAAAACTTGCATCTGTCTGAGTCCTCCCAGTTCTCTTCGTTGTCCATTCTGAGCCCAACCACACTCGCACAAGCCCGTTGCATCTCCCAGTTCTTGTTTTGTGAGCCGCATAAAAACATTGTCGGAATGGGCCAAGATTTGCCGAGTGGCCTTGGTATATCACCGGTAGACCGCCCGTCAAATTCCGTTCCATTTGGAGGTTGTTTGATTCCCCAACGGTTAACCGAGTTAACCGAAAACCCCTTTATCTTTGCAGCCCAGCACCCCTCCACACAGCTCACCTAGCCCATCTAAACCCCCTCCATGCTCTTGGTCGTTGGATCACTATCATGTGGGCGAAAACCGCACCTTATTTGGACTCTCCTAGCTCCCCCTACCTATAAATCAGTCCCCTCTCGTGAAATTTCGGACAAACCCTAGATCAAAGCCACCTCCGCACCACCAGATGCGTCCTCTCTGTGCCGGACATGTCCACCGCCATCCATCCACATCGCCCGGCCAATCCCGGGGTGACACGTCATCACCGCCGCCACCTGCAGCCAACCGGCGCCCTCCATGTCGCCCGCAGCTCCCCCGCGCCACCGCGGGCCCGCCAGGCCCAGATCCGGCCCGCCCGGGCCCGGACGGCAGACGCCCGCGCCCACAGGTGCCCGAGCGCCCCGCGGCTGTCTTCCGTGCCGCCCAGCTTCCGTCGCCGTCCGTCCCCGCCTCCGGCCGGCGAGTGGCCGAAGCTCGCTAGCTCCGCCCCGCGCCGGCGCCTCGGTCCGCCGCCGCACCTCCCTGCCGGCGCCCCATCTCCTCTGTCACCAAGCTCGCCGCTAGCCATCGCCGGAGTCAAACTCCACCACCACCCCCGGATCTGACCGAATCAGAGGGGCTGCGCCCAGATCCGGCCGATCCGCGTCCCAGCTGGCCTTCGCCTCCTGTCTTGTTGTCCGCCGTCGTCGGGAACGGTCGCCGCCTCCCTGCCATGACCTCGCTCGGCCTCGTCGGGGAGGACGGCGAGTTTCATCCCCTCACCTGGGCCGCCTCCCGCGCATGGACCTCGGCCCATCGCGCCGCGTGGGCCATGCCCGGCCCAGTCCATGCGCCGGCCCGATCCCCTCCTCGGTCTGCTTCCTCTCCAGCTGGGTCTCGGCCCGCATGGTGAGCTCCCTATAATTCCCCGCCCGTGCGCGATATAGCTACCGGACGCCCACCTGTTTTTTTCTTTCTAAAATCGGTCAAGTCCCTGATTTTCCGTAGCATGTTGCATACTTGTGTGGCTTGTATCTTGGTGTGTACTGCTCCGTTTTGCGCATACAATATGTCAAAATGTTCATATAGGAGTGCTCTTCATGATGGTCTTGTTTTCATTCTCTTTTGTTGAGTCTAGAAGAAACCTGTTTTCGGAGTCTAGTTATATCAAAGAGTAGGAATTCGTTTTACTCCTCAGCCTCTTCGTCGCTCTGGTGAGGAATCTTGACGTGTTTTGAATTACTCCTCTTCCCCTTCAAACTTTCTTTAGGATCACGCAGTTGGTTTTTCCGATCGTTGGTTCTCAGCTCTTTTGCTCCGGTGCATTTTCTCGTCAAGTTGATTCGACCTCCTTGTTTTTGCAAGATCAATCCTTAGTTGCTTTCTTTTCCCACCCGCCCACCCTTTTCCTTCTTAGAGCCAGAGTCCCTAATCCGGTATCCATCCTACTCGTGCGAAGTCTTTGCATTCTTTCCTGAATAATTTTCAACCGGTGTCTTCTCTTCAACTTATTCGTTGATTTCCCCTTCCAAGTTGCCTTTATTTTTCCCGCCCTCCCACACTCTTCTTCCCGAAGCCTTAGTCTCATTCGAGCATGAATTTCATTCGTGCGAAGCCTCTTCAGTTTTTCGTCAGTTGTTTCAACCGGTGATTTCTTGTCTAGTTCGACATTCTTCATCTCTTTTTCTTCTCCGGTGGATTCAATTCAAGTTTTTTTGGGTTGATCATATTCTTTTTCCTTGGATCAAATGTTTCCTCTTGCTTGTTTGCCTCTCGCCATTTAATTATTCCGGAGTTCGGAAGACATCTTAGGAGATTCGTCTGTGTTCGAATTAATTCGAGGTTGTCACCTCATTCAAATATTCAATTGTTCTGGTGCATCATCTATTCTGCAATCCTTTTCAATGGTGTTTTCTTTTTAGTGGTCCCTAACCCACATGAATTTTCCCAGGATCTTACCTGACTCTTCTAATTATTCCAGAGTTATTCTCAAATTGTTTTCAAGTGTGACGTAAGAATGGATCCTGATACGTCTCCGTCGTATCTACTTTTCCAAACACTTTTACCCTTGTTTTGAACTCTAACTTGTATGATTTGAATGGAACTAACCCGGACTGACGCTGTTTTCAGCAGAATTGCCATGGTGTTGTTTTATGTGCAGAAAATAAAAGTTCTCGGAATGACCTGAAACTCCACGAAACACCTTAGAAAAAACAATAAAAATTCCTCGCCAAATATGAAGACCAGGGGGCCCACACCCTACTCACGAGGGTGGCGGGCGGCCCCCCCTGGGCGCGCCCCCTACCTCGTGGGCCCCCTGGTGGCCCTCCGACGCCAACTCCAACTCCATATATTGGATTTCGGGGAGAAAAAAATCAGAGAGAAGAAATCATTGCATTTTACGATATGGAGCCGCCGCCAAGCCCTAATCTCTCTCAGGAGGGCTGATCTGGAGTCCGTTCGGGGTTCCGGAGAGGGGGATTCTTCGCCGTCGTCATCATCAACCATCCTCCATCACTAATTTCATGATGCTCACCGCCGTGCGTGAGTAATTCCATCGTAGGCTTGCTGGACGGTGATGGGTTGGATGAGACTTATCATGTAATGGAGTTAGTTTTGTTAGGGTTTGATCCCCAGTATCCACTATGTTCTGAGATTGATGTTGCTATGAATTTGCTATGCTTAATGCTTGTCACTAGGGCCCGAGTGCCATGATTTCAGATCTGAACCTATTATGTTTTCATGAATATATGTGTGTTCTTAATCCTATCTTGCAAGTCTATAGTCACCTACTATGTGTTATGATCCGGCAACCCCGAAGTGACAACAATCGGGACCACTCCCGGTGATGACCATAGTTTGAGGAGTACATGTATTCACTATGTGCTAATGATTTGTTCCGGTTCTCTATTAAAAGGAGGCCTTAATATCCCTTAATTTCCAATACGACCCCGCTCCCATGGGAGGGTAGGACAAAAGATTTCATGCAAGTTCTTTTCCATAAGCACGTATGACTATATACGGAATACATGCCTACATTACATTGATGAACTGGAGCTAGTTCTGTGTCACCCTATGTTATGACTGTTACATGACGAACCACATTCAGCATAATTATCCATCACTAATCCGGTGCCTACGAGTTTTCCATATACTGGTTCTCGCTTATTTACTTTTCCGTTGCTACTGTTACAATCACTACAAAATACCAAAAACTTTACTTTTGCTATCTTTACTTTTGTTACCGTTACCACCACTATCATATTACTTTGCTACTAAACACTTTGCTGCAGATACTAAGTTTCCAGGTGTGGTTGAATTGACAACTCAGCTGCTAAAACTTGAGAATATTCTTTGGCTCCCCTTGTGTTGAATCAACAAATTTGGGTTGAATACTCTACCCTCGAAAACTGTTGCGATCCCCTATACTTGTGGATTATCAAGACCTTTTTCTGGCGCCGTTGCCGGGGAGCATAGCTCTATTCTTTGAGTCACTTGGGATTTATATCTGCTGGAAACTATGAAGAACTTGAAAGATGATCGAACTACTATTTTGCCCTCAACTATGAGGGGAGGTAAGGAACTGCCATCTAGCCTTGCACTAGATTCTCCTTCTGTTATAAGTAAGCTTGCGACACCTAAACCTGCTACTGTTATTCATTCTGATATGTCGCATGTTATTGATGATGCCACTTCTGCTATGCATCATACTTATGATGAAACTACTTCTATGCTTGATACTACTATGCCCCTTGGTGAATTTCTTGATGAGCAAATTGCTAGGTCTAGAGAAAGAGAAATTATTGCCCCTGAATACGATGATAATAGTGATGATGAAAATATGCCTTCTATTCCTGAGGGTTATCTTTTTGATGCAGAATCTTCTGCAGCTTTTTTTGCTTGCCAGGATAGATATGAACTTAAAAGGTTGCTAGTTAAATGGAGTAAAGAATCTTTTAGAGATAGAATGAGACCCGACCCTGCTTTTGCTACTTCACCTATTTGTGTTCCTGATAAGGATTATTATGATTTTTCTGTTGATCCAGATATAATTACTTTGGTTTAATCTGATCCTTTTTATGGCTATGAATCTGAAACTGTTGTGGCACATCTTACTAAGTTAAATGATATAGCTGCCCTGTTTACTAATAATGAGAGATCGCGTTACCTTTATTTACTCAAAATATTTCCGTTCTCATTAAAGGGTGATGCTAAGATATGGTTTAATTCTCTTCACCCTAGTTGTGTGCAAAGTCCCCAGGATATGATTTATTACTTCTCTGCTAAATATTTCCCTGCTCATAAGAAACAAGCTGCCTTGAGGGAAATATACAACTTTGTGCAAATTGAAGAAGAGAGTCTCCAACAAGCTTGGGGGTGGCTTCTCAAGTTACTTAATGCTTTGCCTGATCATCCTATTAAGAAACCTGAAATATTTGATATCTTTTATAATGGACTAACTGATGCTTCCAGAGAATACCTGGATAGTTGTGCTGATTCTCTTTTCAGGGAAAGAACACCGGATGAAGCTGAAATTCTATTGAATAATATGTTGGCAAATGAAAATAACTGGGCACATCCTGAGCCAGCTCCTGAGCCAGTTCTAGAGCCAATTACTGAGCCCATTCCTAAACCAACTCCGAAGAAGAGAGGTGTTCTATTTCTCAGTCCCGAAGATATGCAAGAGGCAAAGAAATCTATGAAAGAAAAAGGTATTAAAGCTGAAGATGTTAAGAATTTACCTCCTATTGAAGAAATACACGGTCTTAATTTACCGCCTATTGAAGAAGTATATGATCTCAATTACTTATTTAATGAAGAACCTCCCAATATCCCGACACAGGTAGTAAAGGTAAATTCTCTCTATAGATATGATAAAGCTGAAGTCCCTCCTACTAAAATTGCTAGTCAGTGCTTGGATGAGTTTGATGACTTTATGTTTAAGCAAGATGACTTTAATGCTTATTTTGGTAGACAATTAAAACAGAATATCTTTATGATTAAACGCTTGGGTGATTTTATGGCTGATATTAGAGGTGAACTTAAACTTGTTAGCAAACATGCTTCTATGGTGTCGGGGAAACTGATCCACGAACACCTATGGGGCCGGCGGATCGTGGCCCCTTTCGATTCAGCGGGGGGCGGAGGTCGCACGAAGAGCGGATCGAGGCGAAGCACACGAGCAGTTTACCCAGCTTCGGAGCTCTCCGGAGAGATAACACTCCTACTGCTGCTTGTCTGATTCTATTATGTTCTTGCTCGAGAGTGAGCTAAATGTTTCCCTGGCTTTCCAATGATCCGAACCCCCTCTACGTTGCGCATGGGCCTCCTTTTATATGCTAAAGGGGTCACCGACAGGTGGCAACGCAGAGAAGGGCAAAAGTGTAAAAAGAGAGGTGGTTGGTACATTTACTTGTACAGTGCACCCTACCTAACCCTGACGGCAGGGGACAAGGGCATTAAATGCCCGTCTGCGTTGCCCAAACAGTGCAGAAAAGTACCGTCAGGGACGCCACTGCTCGCCATGATGGCAGTCTTGTCAGCTTCGCATGCCACTGTGCACCGCTGGCTGCACAGCCTTCCGCCACGTGCGCCTGGAGAGGCCCGCAGAGCGACATGTTGGTGGATGCGCTGGAGCGTGGGTGCAGAGTGGCCGCCTGCCGCGGCAAGCGCCTTGCCGCGGCCATTGTCTTGTCGGGTCCGGAAGCTTGTCGCTCACCGGGCCCTAATATGCCTTGGTTGGTCTTCCCGGCAAGCTCCTCTTGCCGGGGCCTTGTCGCCTTGCCGGGACGCGTGGCGCGTCGCGGCAAGCTCCTTGGGATGCCTTGGTTGGCCTTCCCGGCAAGCTCCTCTTGCCGAGGCCTTGTCTTGAATACTTTGTTCTTGAATGGCTCCAAAGGAACCATCGAGGACCTTGGCGGTCGCCCGGCAAGCCTTGCCGCGGGGCGCTGCAACTGCCCGTGCACAAGTTCCGGGTACTAGGCTACCCCTATTCTAGTACACCGACAGGAGCCCCCGGGCCTGGGCTATACACGGTGGCGAGCGCTGTTGGGCCAGGCCCAAGACAGGGCACGGGCACATGCGGCCTGGGCCATGCCGAATCTGACTCCGTATCCACCGCGCCCTCCCTAACGGCACGCGTCGAATGCGGCGTCGTGGGAGAGATCGTGGGTGGATTCTTTATTCGGAAGGGAGAAATGTCCGCCCCCTCCCTCTTTATAAGCAGGGGAAACAGGGGCAGTTCGTTCCCCCCCCAGCTGGTTGCTACTACTCCATCTTTGCAAACCTCCGCCGCTCCCCCCTTCTTCTCCAAGCTGAGAGAGAGAGCAGCGCTCTGCCCCCCATTGCCACCAGCATCACCAACGCCGTCGACCTCCCCCACCACCTCCGCCATGGCTCCGAAAGCCGATGTCGCGACCGGTTTTCCGGGTAATAAATTTCCAGAAAAGACCGTCGTGCTCATCAGCCCCAGGATTACTGTTAGCTGATGAGGCTCCAACTTGATACAGAAATTCCAAGCAACATACAAAATATGCAGTACAAGACCATTCTGGCCTGTGAGTACAACAAATGGTTTCTAGTGGTTGATGGCGGAAGCGGTTTGTGGATCATCAGTGTCTATGGGACTCCAATTCCCACAGGAACAGCTGACCAGGTTAACTCCTATCTTCGCGAGGCTGCTATCTCCATGGAGTGGGTTCCTGGGCTGGCATCGCGTCGCTCCTCTCCGTGCAAGAAAATCTGGCCAAGACAATAGCCAGGGACAAGCCAGTGAGTACTTTGAATGTACTCGCAAACATTATGAACCCAGGTATAATATAACAATAATGTGCCAAAAATATTTTTTTTATTGCTCATGACGTCAGTCACAATAGATAAATGAAACTCTGATGCGTGCAAGCAAGTCATTTATAAAACTGCAATAACATGGTTGTATAAAAACTTATGAAAACAAATAACAAGTAATGCCACAGTCGGGCGTCTGAACGACGCCACATAAAGGGCTTTAAAAGAAATGCCACAGTCGGGCGTCTGAGCGACGCCACATAAAGGGCTTTGAAAGAAATGCCACAGTCGGGCGTCTGAGCGACGCCACATAAAGGGCTTTAAAAGAAATGCCACAGTCGGGCATCTGAGCGACACCACATAAAGGGCTTTAAAAGAAATAATCATAATGAATATCCCGGAGGTAGAACCATCCCAGAGATACTCGGTAATAATATCACGGGTTAGTCAATAATGATAATAATCATAGATATCACAAGTCACGATTAGTAATTCCATTTCTGGTTAACCATTTCACCTCCGAAGACCGACACTAAGACCGACACCTGACCCATCCCAGACTGTAATCCTTAACCATGGACACGGCTATTCGAATAGTTTTATTCTCTGCAGAGGGTGTACTCTTTACCCACGAGTAACAGATTTCTTTAGTCCATCGGGACTAATTCCGTCTACGGTCTTTTTGTTGAAAACACACCTAACTTGCACACACCAGCTTATCACACACGTGCCTGGAATCACCCACGACACCTGTTAAGCAAACTCTAAGTGGGGAGGCTACAACCTCGCGTAGCATGGGATTAAATTTATATCGCACGCTCTAAGGGGTGGCCTCCCCTCTCGGTCCCAACCGGAAACACCCATGCTCCCGGACCAGGTGGCCTGCCTACCAGTTACAACCGGTATCTTCCACCTTGGCCTCTCTGTACGGTGTGTGCTAGAAAGAGGTTGACAACTTACTGAACCGTACTCTACTTGCTGTAGAGACGAGTGGTAGTACGAAACAAGTATGGGGGTTATTGGAACAAGACTCGATCTACGGTCGACTCAGGAGGTTCAAGTATTCCCTGCATGATTAATATAACAAATATATATCATCAAACAGAGTCACCACTCATATCACCTTACCATTCCATACCAGACAGAACCGCCCCGACGGAGACCGGCGACAAACTCATACCTACCCAAGGTAGAGGTTTTCTCGGGTTCCTGCCGGTATGAATGTCAAGCTCATGAGGGTGATTATCATCACAAGTCTGTCCATTACCAACAGCATGGAAATCAGTAACATGCACCCATGCATATGATCATATCACATGAAATAACAAGTCCTTCGAAATGCGGTGGAGTTATAAATGCATCAATGATCACGCCAAAAATATTATGCCGGAATTCAGAATGCTTGCCTTCAATGTGTGGAAGGGCAGGGTGCTCTCCAAACTTTTGAAAGTTTCTTCTCTCTCCCAAAATCCTATTTTAAAATATATTTGAATTAACACATATTTCAAAAACAGAACCAAAAAGTTGTTTGAAATTTTTTCAAATAAATCTTAAAATAAACTAGACCAAATTTGAGGAAGGTAGGAAAAAGAATCAACTCATTTGGAGTTATATTTAAAAAGTTATAGCCAGTCAAAGATTTGGTCAAATCTGTGATTTAAAATTAAAACAGAAAAGAAAACGGTTCGGAAGGGAATACGTTTTCGGAGCGGGGAAAGCGTACTGGGGAAAATACGCCTTCACTTAACCGACGTGGATAGGCGCAGGGTCACTGACAATGGGTCCAAGGGGCCCACTGGTCAGGTTTGACCAGTCCGCCCTCCTCCTTCTTCCTCTGTCCCGAGCGGAGGCGGGACTCCGGCGACCAACGCCGGCGAGCGGCGGCTCCTCGCGGCCTCTGGAGGGCGGGGATGGATCCGCACGGCTGGGGCGTTTCTCCCGGTGGTCGAGTGGTCGACAGTGGTGGAAGAAGTCGTCGGCGGTGAGCTTCGCGGCGGAGGGAGGTTTCGGTGCAAGGTGGTTTCGGGGCGGCGGTGGTTCTCGATCGAAATGGAGTAGGGGGAAGGTTTACGGGAGGATGAGGGGGTTCTTGGTGGAGAGAACGAAGAGTGGGAGGCCCTGGTGGTGCCGAATTGGCCGGGGCAGTGGTGGCGGCCGTGGTTGCCGGAGATGAGGAAGACGACGTTTCCCGGACGATTGAGGGCTATGGGGGTGCCATGGGGGTAGCCTGAGGGTGCGTGCGTGCTCAGAGGGGCTCGGGGTCCCTTTTTATAGCGTGGCCATGTCGGTTTGCGGCGGCCGGGGATAAGCTTACCGGCGAACCGCCCTACTGTGGCTTGCAGGGAACCGTGGCGCGGCTGGGGATGACGGCAAGAGCTAGTGGACGAGAGGGTACTGCTCCAGGGGCCAGGTGGCGAGCCGGGGTGGCTTGGGCGGCGCTGCACGGCGCAGGGCTGTCGGCGGCGGCGGCGGCCAGCTCTTGGCCTGCCGGGCGCGGCGGGGGCTGCTTGGCGCGTTGCTGCGAGGAGGGGAGCGCGTGGCGTGGTGCTGCAGAGCGAGCCAAAGCCGTGGGGCCGGCGTGTCGGCTCGGGTGCGTGGCTGCAATACGCGCGCTCTGCTCGCGCTCCGGGCATGCACGGGACGTGTTCGACACTATGTCAGAGCATGCTAGAGGTCGCGGTCGAGGCTGGCAATTAACAGACCTAGGTTAGGAGGAACGGGGAGCCTAGTGGACATGCTGGTTTGATCAAAGGTGCAAGTTCACAGAGCAAAGCCACAATCGTGCCAGAACTGGTCATGCTCTCCAGGTGTTTGGCAAAATGCCACATGCACTTAGGCAGGTCTTGGGGTGGCCAAAAACTCCAGATGGGGGTCTCTTTAGATGCAAAAGAGAGTGGTGTGGTTAGTTGGACAAAAGGGGAAACTTGCTAGTGCAAGTTTTACAAAACTCCAATTCTGGACAGGAAATAAATGACATTATTTCATGAACCAGAAATGATCCAAAACTTGCATGCTCTTGGACTTAAGGGTTTAACATGGGGGACTACAAGTAGGAGAAATAATCAAGGGTATAGGAGCAACTAAAAAGGTGGTTGCTGTACAAATCCTCAAATTGGACCAGAATGGAAATGAGGTTGATCCACTCAAATTTTTAAGAGAACATAAATAGGTTTTTTGTACAAAGTGAAATAATATGCTCCTACTGACCTCCCTTAATTTTGGTAGAAGTTTTAAAGAGATATTTAAATAGGTTGTAGTGCAAAATGCACTCTGGACCAGAGAAGAAAAATTAAGTGCAGGGTTCAAAATATTTTATGAATGAAATATATTTTTGCATAAAAGTTAATCAAAAACATCACATGACATCTCCAAATTTTTGTGGAAATTTTAAGTGAGTCCATCAAATGGTTGTAGTTCAAATATGGTCAATTAACCTTGACAACCATTTCCCAGAAAATAAAGATCAAGCCACTTAATTATTTAATTAATTACACTGATAACAGCAAAGTCTTTTCTTGAGAGGTTAAACAAGTCCAACAACATAATTGAAAAGTTTTCTCTCTGGGAAAAACTCATCATAACAGGGAAGGAAATGATATTTTTTAAAGAAAATCAAAATGGAGATCAGAAATCCAAAGTTTTAATTCCTGGCAAAATTTTAAATAAAACCAGGCCAAATTTTTGGGGTGTCACAGATACTACCCCCCTTAAGAAAAATCTCGTCCTCGAGATTTGTTAAAAGCTGTTTTAAGAAAACTATACGCAATAAAAAGTGGCTACAGTGAGAGGGCAATAAGTGGTGAAAAACCACAGTGTGAAAACCGGGGCTGCGCGGAAAAGTCTACGGTTCGGGACAAAACCGGGTGATCTCTACGCTGGATAAAAGTTTAGAATAATCTTCTAAATTTAAATATACGCTGGTCGTACCCGAGAGCACAGTGCTCTCTCTGGCCGACAGGTGGACCCGGGGCCCACTGTCAGCCTCTTCTTCTCCCACTGGCTCTTCCTTCTACCTCTGGCTCTCTCTTCCTCCTCTCTCCCGCGCGCTTTCTCGTGCTTTCTCCACCGGCGATGCCTAATGCGTAGGGCATCTAGGCCGTACCGTGGTAGTGCGCGGCGTGCTAGCTGCCGGTGCAGCGTGCACTCACCTCGCGGGCCAGCGCGCTGTCGGAACTGCTCGCGGATTTGACTCCGAACACTGGCGATCGGCGACGATCGGCGTTGGTGGACTTCGCCCACCGTACACCGAGCTCGAGCTATAAAAACGGCCGGGGTGCCTCTCTCTTCTTCCTCACATCTGGCCTCACTTCTCCTCCTCCTTTCTTCATTACTGCTTACAGAAGCTCGGTCGAGGCTCTAATGGCGGAGGCGATGCCGGACTGGTTTGTGATCCTGATATGCGGAGGGTTGGCGACGCTGCTGGGGCTCTCTGTGCTCCTGTGCGCGATGATTTCGACGAGTATTGCGATGCTGCGGCTCGGGTGTTGGCTCTCCGCGGTGGTGGTGATCATGAGGAGTAGATGAAGCATGCCGGGTGCTTACTATTGTTAGGGGGTGATTAACTGGATGTAACACCGTTGCAAAGTTTTGCAACCAGTGTATGTGTCCGAATGATTATGGTTGTGAGTACTGCTCGTGGTGCTGTGTGAAATAATTAATCCATGTCGTGAAGTGGCAGGTGTAGCAAATTAGGGAAAAGAAATCTCACTCCAGGATTTCGCGAGGGAAAAACAGTTAATTTAAAGGAGCATAAACCACAACAAAAACTACACACATAAGTAGAAGCCAAATAATTGATTTGTCGTACAAACTCAGGGTATTACGCATAAGTCACACACATAATTAAATGCTGCAAAGAACAAATACAGTAGTGACGTCTAAAATGAAAATGGTAACTGGACGGGGTCCTGATAAAATGTCTCTGGTAAAGGAATACATTCTTCTTCAATCGGAGGAAGTGGATTGACCAGTCGATGTATGCGTCTCTCCGTGTCGGGTCTCAGTGGTCTGCCGATGGCAACCTGAGGATTTAAATCTGCGAGGCTCTGGAGATAATCCATCACTCGCTGGTTCAAATGCTCTTGAGCAATGATGTACTGGATAAGGTTGGCCAGAACTGGGTCTCTCTCAATCCGTCCACCGGGAAAAGACGTTACTTCTCCGGGTGCTGCACGGCTCGGAAAGTAATAATATCCTCGTTCGCGGGCATAGGGTACTGCGGATCGAAGACGAGCAATCGCTTCTTTCGCAGCAGCTTCTATGGCCAAGGGTGGGGTTGGCATAGATTTCCCCACGAAGGAAACTTCTATTGGATCTTGGTTGGGGTCTACAGGAGGAATGTGTACTGCTGCCCAATATTCCGAGGTGGATGGGGTGATCCTTGATTTGAACAGCTCGTACTGGGGTGGCTGGGTAGAACCCATGGTACTGCGGGTAAAATCCCACAATATTTTGACAAAGCTACCTGGGGTTGCATCTGGGGTCCTCAGATGAATGCTGGGGTTCGGCATGACAGGATGAAGTGTGAGTGTTGTGCGCAAAGTGAGGTTTGCTGGGGTAAGGTCACAAGGTGGCCTTTATATAGCAATGGAGCCGGATCGTTTTACCGTGGTGAAAGGTAATAAATCTGCCAGCTTAGCTCCAAAGGTCGGTTCAGTGTCAGAGATACACATATCTCATAAAGAGACGTGTTACTGTGGTTGTTGTCGGGCTGGTTTTGGTAGTTGTGCCGGGAAGAATATGCAGCTATGCGCTGACTAAACAGGCAAGGCTATTATTAAAACAGAGGCACAAAGACAGGCTGCGTTAATATACGCGGTCGCATGATTACAAAGCGATGATACACTGAAACTTGGTGCTACTCATACTGCTTAGTCTACTTCGTTTATGTCTAAACGGGCGTGCCTGGTGGATGCCGAGGCTTCTCCACGTGTCTCTCTGCCGGGATTAGTCGGAGATGGCGGAGGAACTGCAGGGTCGGGGTAGTGAGAATGACCATTGCGGGGATTGTTGGCCACAACCCCGTTGGAGTGTGCTCCCAAAATGCGACGAAGCACCTCTGGGGTTATCGCAGCACCTTGGCCGATGGTTGGGGCAGATCTCGGGGTCTCAATTGGTTGTCCAAACAGCACGACTGGGTTGTCGGTGTTGGGCTCGTTTTCTTCTCTTGCCGGGGCTCGACGAACCAGCTCTCCACGAGCTGCGATTAGATCAATAGTGATCTGGTCGAACAGCGCCTCTAGTGCACTTACATAGCGCACTAGGTGCAACAATGCGGGGTCCGTCTCGTGATCTCCATTGGAAACTTGGGGTGGTCTACCATACCCTTCACGTCTGGGATAGTAGTGGAACGAGCGACAGTTAACTCTGGGCGACAAGTGCCTGAGATGAACTATAGCCTCTCGAGCGGCTAGCTGGATGGCTTGTGGCTCAAAGGAAGTTGTCCTTCCGGTGAACCGGTAGGGACGCTCGGGTGCTAGACTCCTACCGTAAATGTGCACAGTGGCCCAGAATTGGCGGTCTTCACCGCTCATGGGTCCTTGATACACAACATATTCTGGTGGCTCCTCTAACGCGTAGGCACGACGGGTGAGGTTTGCGAGGATGGTCACAAAACCTCCAAGGTTGGTTGCTGTGGTTTCGTTGTGCACTATAGGTCCAGGCATTGTGGCTCGGTTTGGGGGTAGCGGCTGTGCTGTGCTGGTTTGGGGCGAGCGCGTCCCTTTTTATAAGAAAAAGGGGACGGAGTCTTCCTTCGCACGCTTGCGAGAAAGGACTATTTAGGGGCCAGTCACTGGCGCATGAGTGACAGGTTAGGTTGATAGGTTGGGCACCGACTGCCAAAAGGTTTTGGGTCACTGTGTGGTTATCTTGCACGAGAAGCTTGGCTGGGGTTTGGTTAAGGTCTGGTGGGTTGGTTTGCCTAAGTTTATTGACCGGGCTAAGATAGGATTAGCCAATGGTCAGCCTGGCTCTGGTACCAAGTCTGTCGCGACCGGTTTTCCGGGTAATAAATTTCCAGAAGAGACCGTCGCGCTCATCAGCCCCAGGATTACTGTTAGCTGATGAGGCTCCAACTTGATACAGAAATTCCAAGCAGAAAAAAAATATGTAGTACAAGGCCATTCTGGCCTATGAGTACAACAAATGGTTTCTAGTGGTTGATGGCGGAAGCGGTTTGTGGATCATCAGTGTCTATGGGACTCCAATTCCCACAGGAACAGCTGACCAGGTTAACTCCTATCTTCGCGAGGCTGCTATCTCCATTGAGTGGGTTCCGGGGCTGGCATCGCGTCGCTCCTCTCCGTGCAAGAAAATCTGGCCAAGACAATAGCCAGGGACAAGCCAGTGAGTACTTTGAATGTACTCGCAAACATTATGAACACAGGTATAATATAACAATAATGTGCCAAAAATATTTTTTTATTGCTCATGACGTCAGTCACAATAGATAAATGAAACTCTGATGCGTGCAAGCAAGTCATTTATAAAACTGCAATAACATGGTTGTATAAAAACTTATGAAAACAAATAACAAGTAATGCCACAGTCGGGCGTCTGAACGACGCCACATAAAGGGCTTTAAAAGAAATGCCACAGTCGGGCGTCTGAGCGACGCCACATAAAGGGCTTTAAAAGAAATGCCACAGTCGGGCGTCTGAGCGACGCCACATAAAGGGCTTTAAAGAAATGCCACAGTCGGGCGTCTGAGCGACGCCACATAAAGGGCTTTAAAAGAAATGCCACAGTCGGCGTCTGAGCGACGCCACATAAAGGGCTTTAAAAGAAATGCCACAGTCGGGCGTCTGAGCGACGCCACATAAAGGGCTTTAAAAGAAATGCCACAGTCGGGCGTCTGAGCGACGCCACATAAAGGGCTTTAAAAGAAATGCCACAGTCGGGCGTCTGAGCGACACCACATAAAGGGCTTTAAAAGAAATAATCATAATGAATATCCCGGAGGTAGAACCATCCCAGAGATACTCGGTAATAATATCACGGGTTAGTCAATAATAATAATAATCATAGATATCACAAGTCACGAGTAGTAATTCCATTTCTGGTTAACCGTTTCACCTCCGAAGACCGACACTAAGACCGACACCTGACCCATCCCAGACTGTAATCCTTAACCATGGACACGGCTATTCGAATAGGTTTATTCTCTGCAGAGGGTGTACTCTTTACCCACGAGTAACGGATTTCTTTAGTCCATCGGGACTAATTCCGTCTACGGTCTTTTTGTTGAAAACACACCTAACTTGCACACACCAGCTTATCACACACGTGCCTGGAATCACCCACGACACCTGTTAAGCAAACTCTAAGTGGGGAGGCTACAACCTCGCGTAGCATGGGATCAAATTTATATCGCGCGCTCTAAGGGGTGGCCTCCCCTCTCGGTCCCAACCGGAAACACCCATGCTCCCGGACCAGGTGGCCTGCCTACCAGTTACAACCGGTATCTTCCACCATGGCCTCTCTGTACGGTGTGTGCTAGAAAGAGGTTGACAACTTACTGAACCGTACTCTACTTGCTGTAGAGACGAGTGGTAGTACGAAACAAGTATGGGGGTTACTGGAACAAGACTCGATCTACGGTCGACTCAGGAGGTTCAAGTATTCCCTGCATGATTAGTATAACAAATATATATCATCAAACAGAGTCACCACTCATATCACCTTACCATGCCATACCAGACAGAACCGTCCCGACGGAGACCGGCGACACTCATACCTACCCAAGGCAGAGGTTTTCCCCGGGTTCCTGCCGGTATGCATGTCAAGCTCATGAGGGTGATTATCATCACAAGTGTGTCCATTACCAACAGCATGGAAATCAGTAACATGCACCCATGCATATGATCATATCACATGAAATAACAAGTCCTTCGAAATGCGGTGGAGTTATAAATGCATCAATGATCACTCCTAAATATTATGCCGGGGTTCAGCATGCTTGCCTTCAATGTGTGGAAGGGCAGGGTGCTCTCCAAACTTTTGAAAGTTTCTTCTCTCTCCCAAAATCCTATTTTAAAATATATTTGAATTAACACATATTTCAAAGACAGAACCAAAAAGTTGTTTGAAAATTTTTCAAATAAATCTTAAAATAAACTAGACCAAATTTGAGGAAGGTAGGAAAAAGAATCAACTCATTTGGAGTTATATTTAAAAAGTTATAGCCAGTCAAAGATTTGGTCAAATCTGTTATTTAAAATTAAAACAGAAAAGAAAACGGTTCGGAAGGGAATACGTTTTCGGAGCGGGGAAAGCGTACTGGGGAAAATACGCCTTCACTTAACCGACGTGGATAGGCGCAGGGTCACTGACAGTGGGTCCAAGGGGCCCACTGGTCAGGTTTGACCAGTCCGCCCTCCTCCTTCTTCCTCTGTCCCGAGCGGAGGCGGGACTCCGGCGACCAACGCCGGCGAGCGGCGGCTCCTCGCGGCCTCTGGAGGGCGGGGATGGATCCGCACGGCTGGGGCGTTTCTCCCGGTGGTCGAGGGGTCGACAGTGGTGGAAGAAGTCGTCGGCGGTGAGCTTCGCGGCGGAGGGAGGTTTCGGTGCAAAGTGGTTTCGGGGCGGCGGTGGTTCTCGATCGAAATGGAGTAGGGGGAAGGTTTACGGGAGGATGAGGGGGTTCTTGGTGGAGAGAACGAAGAGTGGGAGGCCCTGGTGGTGCCGAATTGGCCGGGGCAGTGGTGGCGGCCGTGGTTGCCGGAGATGAGGAAGACGACGTTTCCCGGACGATTGCGGGCTATGGGGGTGCCATGGGGGTAGCCTGAGGGTGCGTGCGTGCTCAGAGGGGCTCGGGGTCCCTTTTTATAGCGTGGCCATGTCGGTTTGCGGCGGCCGGGGATAAGCTTGCCGGCGAACCGCCCTACTGTGGCTTGCAGGGCAACGTGGCGCGGCTGGGGATGACGGCAAGAGCTAGTGGACGAGAGGGCACTGCTCCAGGGGCCAGGTGGCGAGCCGGGGTGGCTTGGGCGGCGCTGCACGGCGCAGGGCTGTCGGGCGGCGGCGGCGGCTAGCTCTTGGCCTGCCGGGCGCGGCGGGGGCTGCTTGGCGCGTTGCTGCGAGGAGGGGAGCGCGTGGCGTGGTGCTGCAGAGCGAGCCAAAGCCGTGGGGCCGGCGTGTCGGCTCGGGTGCGTGGCTGCAATACGCGCGCTCTGCTCGCGCTCCGGGCGTGCACGGGACGTGTTCGACACTATGTCGGAGCACGCTAGAGGTCGCGGTCGAGGCTGGCAATTAACAGACCTAGGTTAGGAGGAACGGGGAGCCTAGTGGACATGCTGGTTTGATCAAAGGTGCAAGTTCACAGTGCAATGCCACAATCATGCCAGAACTGGTCATGCTCTCCAGGTGTTTGGCAAAATGCCACATGCACTTAGGCAGGTCTTGGGGTGGCCAAAAACTCCAGATGGGGGTCTCTTTAGATGCAAAAGAGAGTGGTGTGGTTAGTTGGACAAAAGGGGAAACTTGCTAGTGCAAGTTTTACAAAACTCCAATTCTGGACAGGAAATAAATGACATTATTTCATGAACCAGAAATGATCCAAAAGGTGCATGCTCTTGGACTTAAGGGTTTAACATGGGGGACTACAAGTAGGAGAAATAATCAAGGGTATAGGAGCAACTAAAATGGCGGTTGCTGTACAAATCCTCAAATTGGACCAGAATGGAAATGAGGTTGATCCACTCAAATTTTTAAGAGAACATAAATAGGTTTTTGCACAAAGTGAAATAATATGCTCCTACTGACCTCCCTTAATTTTGGTAGAAGTTTTAAAGAAATATTTAAATAGGTTGTAGTGAAAAATGCACTCTGGACCAGAGAAGAAAAATTGAGTGCAGGGTTCAAAATATTTTATGAGTGAAATATATTTTTGCATAAAAGTTATTTAAAATCATCACATGACATCTCCAAATTTTTGTGGAAATTTTAAGTGAGTCCATCAAATGGTTGTAGTTCAAATATGGTCAATTAACCTTGACAACCATTTCCCAGAAAATAAAGATCAAGCCACTTAATTATTTAATTAATTACACTGATAACAGCAAAGTTTTTCTTGAGAGGTTAAACAAGTCCAACAACATAATTGAAAAGTTTTCTCTCTGGGAAAAACTCATCATAACAGGGAAGGAAATGATTTTTAAAAAAAATCAAAATGGAGCTCAGAAATCCAAAGTTTTAATTCCTGGCAAAATTTTAAATAAAACCAGGCCAAATTTTTGGGGTGTCACAGCCGACAAGGGGAAGGGCGTGAAGTCGGATGAGGCGCAGCGGCTCGCGGCGCTGCGGAAGGAGCGGGCGATCTTCTCCCCTCAGCTCGGTGCGCAGGAGCTGAGGGAGTACTACTACCTCTTCTGGACGACGGAGATGCGAGCGCATCCGCGCATGAGGGTACTCCCGGCCGCCGCTTCGGAACTGGCTCCAAACGGGTACCCATTCTTCGCGCTGTTCTTCTATTGCGGGCTCTGCCCGCCCTTCTTGTAGTTCTTCTGCGACATAATGAACACCTACGGGCTCCGCCTCCTTGATTTCACCCCCAACGCCGTTCTGACCATGGCAGTTTTCGCACATTTGTGCGAAAACTTTGTCGGAGTCCACCCCAATGTAGCCTTCTTCCGCCACTTCTTCATGCCTCGGGTCGAGAGAGGAGAGCCGCTTGCCGGAGGGTTTGCCTGGATCTCGAGAGTCGGCAAGAAGGAACCGTATCTGGAGGGTGACCTTCGCAGCAAATGGGAGGAGTGGAGAGCGGAGTGGTGCTGGATCGCGAGGAGGACCTGCAGCCTTTCACTGCCCTGCGCCAAGCCCCAATCGTGCGCGGCAACGATTGGAGCAACGTGGCCCCGGAAGACGACAGATTGAAGATCGCCGTCACCCAAATCCTTCGCCTCAGGCTTGCCGGGCTCACTGTAGGCGCAGTTGGCGCAGACTTCCTTCGCCGCCGCATCGCCCCCCTGCAAGAGAGGGGGAGACCCGCCTGGGAGTTCAAGAACTCGGCGGATATAATGCGGCTGCGTCCGGGTCTCAACTTCAACTTCACCGTCTTGGAGTTGGATGCAATGCTTCTGGAGTTGTTCAAACGCGACCCCCAGCACCCATTCATTTTGCCGAGGAGCATCGTTCCATTGTGCAATAATTCATCACTTGACCGGATCCGCGCCATGATGCCGTTGTGCGATTCCCACGGAATCGTTCCAACTTGGCAAGAGCCTGCGGATGACGTCGTGCGGGAGTTCTTTGACAACTTGGAAGAAGTGCCGGTCCGCACTGATGAGCAGAAGAGCCTCACCCGCGACACCACTGATGATGAGATGCAGCGCATCGCCACCAGGCTGGAAGAGGTGGCGGCAGGAGTTGCCGCAGGCGAGTTCGGGTTCACCATGGAGGAGGCGGAGGCAGCAGAGGCGGCAAGCCTTGCCGAGCGCGCGGAGTTTGTCGGCGAGGAAGAGCTTGCCGGTCCTGAAGATGAACCGAGCGAGCCCGGCGAGGGAGTCCTTGTCGGGCCCGAATCTTCAGATACCGTGCCGCAAGTGGAGCCCCCAGCTGCCCCAAGAAGGCGTCTCCGCAGGGTCGGGGACGTAGCGGGGCGACAAACGAGCCAACAGCCGCCGAGCCGTGCGACACGCTCTACCGCGGCAAGTACTGTTGCCGAGGGAGCGCCTCACGCTGCGGCGGCAACTGGAGCGGGATCTTCCCGGTCCACCGCTACCGCCCCTGCCAAGCGGGCAAGGGAACCTACTCCTCCGCCTCGCCGCACCGGAGGGGAGCCGGACTTCGACCTCTCCGTGCTCAGCTCCGACGAGGAAGAGGAAGAGTAAGTTTCTTAGGTGTTCTTGGTGTTCTTGAATCTTGTTGCTTTTGTCTTGTATCTGACTTGCTTCAATCTGAACCTATACCTTTTCAGGACGCTGGCCCAGAGAGCGGCGAAGAGAGCCAAGGCCCCGGTGATTGTCATCGAAGATGATCCCATCGTGTCAGCAGGGGGTGTGTCTGAGACCACCTTGACGGACCCTGCAGCCACTCCCCAAAGCAGCCCCCAGCGCAGCCCCCCAGCGTAAGTTTGCAGTTTACTTCCTGCTGTCGGGCGCGCACGGGTGCTCTTTTCTCTACTGATATCTTGCTTGTTGATTTGTGCAGGAGCAGAACAGCCTCACCGGGAGGGCTCGGAAGCCGCCCCCGAAGTGCCATCCGCTTCGACTACGCCGCCAAGGGAGGAGTCCCCGGCAAGGGAGCGCTCCCCGGCAAGGGAGAACTCCCTGGCAAGGGACAATTCTCCGGCAAGGGACGGCATCAGCGATCCTCCGGCGGTCGAGACCGCGACCGCAGATCCTAGCACAGGTAATCTTCTTGCCTGAAATCTTC